>NC_041385.1:747105027-747179425 GCF_002162155.2 Triticum dicoccoides | reverse complement strand
GAGTACGTCAAAGTTCTCTGCTGAAGATGAAAGTCTTCCTGGCAACCAGCTTGCCGGAAGCCGGCATCGAGAACGTCAAAGTTCTCTGCTGAAGATGAAAGTCTTCCTGGCAACCAGCTTGCCGGAAGCTGGCATCGAGAACGTCAAAGTTCTCTGCTGAAAATAAAAGTCTTCCCGGCAACCAACTTGCTGGAAGCCGGCATCGAGAACGTCAATGTTCTCTGCCGAAGATGAAAGTCTTCCTGGCAACCAGCTTGCCGGAAGCCGGCATCGGGAACGTCAAAGTTCTCTGCTGAAGATAAAAGCCTTCCCGGCAGGCCAGTATCGCTGGGGGCTATGAGTGCCAAGAACCGTCCACGGCAAATCAGAGTTGCCGGGGGCTGCACTATCAGATAAGTTTCTTTCGTCCCTCTTCATGCATCGTCTTATGGACTAGGGAAAGCAAACCCACGTTCCTCCCCGGAAACTGCCGTGCTGCCCCGACTCTAGGTCCTGGGGCTCGTCCTCGGGGCCAAGATTGGTCGTAGTCGCGGCAGCAAAGGGATGGAACGAGGATACCGCACCACCTCGTTCCTATCTCCGTCAAAAGCGTGAGAAAGGTCGAGCGACGTGGGAAGGCGGCAGGGTCTGTTGCCGGGAGAGAAATTGTCTGTCTGAGGGATACCAAGGATTTGTTCCTTGGCGTGGGTTTAACCCGCGAGACAAGTAACTCGGCAAACAATCCCTTTTCATTAAAAACATCCCACTCAGGTACAGTCCATAGAGGATGAAAAACATGAAAGAGAGGATTACAAGCTCTAGATACAGCTAAGGCCCAAAGGCTTACAAACTAAAAAGATAAGATGCCCGTAATCCCTTTCCTGTCCCCCTTTTCAGGAGGCAGGTCGAGGAGGCGAAAAGGGCAAAAGGAGTGCCTAGGCGAGCTACGGGTGCCAGAAGACACCAAGGGAACATCCCGGGGGCCGTCCGAAGGCTGAACGGCGACGGCGACGCCGGAAGTGGGGCTCGAGGACGGGGCGACGGGACGTCAGCACGCTGTCGAGGGCACCACGCCCCCGTACTCCGGCTTGACGGCCTTGTCGCCCGCACTCTTCCCCTTCCGCAGCCTCCCTACGCCAACCGCCCAAGGAGACGACCCCGGCGAGTTCAAGAAGCCGGCGACGCGGATGATGGGGTCGCCGGTGCCGAGCAAGGCGGCGCCCGACGCCTAGTCGGACCCGCTACTCCGCCGCCCGCTACCCTCGTCGTCGCTATCGCTCCCCTCCTCGTCGCTCTCGCTCGAGGAGGAGCCTTCGCTGTCGGAGGAGCTGTCCACGCAGCACTTCGACCGAGTGCCGAAGCACCCGAAGGCCTTGACGGAGAGGAGATCACCCTCCATCAACTTAAAATGGAGGGTAAACCCCTCCGTCAAGCTGTGGATGTGGGCGAATGTCTTCCACCCTCGATCAAGATACATCACATTAGGGGCTGGGAATGCAACGCGGACTCGCGTGCCGCTGAGCCCACAGCCCCTCATGTGCAGCCTCAGCGTCTCGGGCGGCTCCACTTCCATCACGCGCGCAAATGGAGCAGGAAGACGGAGGCGACGACGAGGCGCCCGGCGCAGCCTAACAAAGAACTCGCAAGGGTCGTCCCCTATATGGACCGCCGTGGGGGGAGAAGCCGCCGGCGGAGGTGAAGCTGACGTGCCGCCCCGTCCGCCTCTTCCCCGAGCGCCTCGACCCCGTCCTCGACCTCGTCCGCGGCCTCGCCCCCTCCCTCTTCCCCTCATGGATGGCTCTGCCACCACAGGCGTGGAAGAGGGAGAGATGCGCTGTCCGACGGCGACCCTCGCCGCCACCGATGAAGGGCCTGGGTTCCCTTTCTCCATGGCAGAGGAGAGAAAGGGGAGCAGAAGCTGAAGAAAAGAGAAGATGAGAGAGTGAGGGCTTCTGTGCTCCCATCCCGCTCTTTATAAAGGAGCGAGGTGGGGGCTCGGCCGCCCCGCTCGGCGAATCAAGGCGCGAGAAGGGCAGGGAGTCAGGGCTGACCCGCTCGCGACGGCCCAGTTTCCCACTCCACCGTCTGTTACCCCAAACGCATGGGGGACGCGTGGCGGGGGTGCAGAACTGAGGCGACAGATGAGGCGGCATCGTTCCACCCCGTGAACACGGGGAGTGGACGTCCCGAAAACCACGCACCGGCTCCGTCCAGTAAATGCACCACGTCCTCGCACCTACCCCCGTTTACGGGGGCGGGCGTGAACCACCTCCATCATCATGGCCTGAAGCATGCTCGGGAGGCTTAGCCCCACGCACAACTCCCGCGATCTCTCCCACGACGCCGCATTTGACGCGTGCCGTTCTGGGCGTCCGCGGTGGGAGCGGAGTTAGATTCGGCGTGACCTAGGCCGCGCGTGCCCGTGCACTGTTTTGGGCCTGGCCCAACAGCGCTCGGCACCGTGTATAGCCCAGGCCCGGGGGCTCCTGTCGGTGTACTAGAGTAGGGGTACCCTATTACCCCGAACTCGTGCACGGGCAGTTGCAGCCCCCCCCCCCCCGCGGCAAGGCTTGCCGGGTGACCGCCAGGACCCTCCGTGGTCCCCTTAAAGACCATTCAATAACAAAATACTCAAGCCAAGACCCCGGCAAGAGGAGCTTGTCGGGAAGGCCAACCAAGGCCCCGGCAAGGGGAGCTTGCCGGGAAGAGACGAGACCCCGGCAAGAGGAGCTTGCCGGGAAGACCACACAAGACATACCAAGAAAGCTTGCCGCGACGCGCCCTACGCCCTGGCAAGATCCGGCGAGCGACAAGCTTCCGGAAGCGACAAGACGACGGCCGCGGCAAGGAGCTTGCCGCGGGAAACTCCCACTGCATGCCCGCGCTCCAGCTCACCTGCTAACGTGTCGCTCTGGGACTCTCCCAGAGCGCACGTGGCGGGAGGCCGTGCAGCTAGGGGTACGTGGTGGCAAGCGGAGACGAAGAGAAGCCCATCGTGGCAAACGGTGGCGCTCCTAACGGTCACCTTTTGCACTGTTTAGGAGACTCAGACAGGCATTTAATGCCCTTGTCCCCTGCCGTCAGAGTTAGGTAGGGTACACTGTATCCACAGTAGCGGTAGCTATACCTACCACATCCCTTTTTCCGTTTTTACCCTTCCTGTCTGCGTTGCCCCCTGTCGGTGACCCCTTGAGTATAAAAGGAGGCCCAAGGGCAACGTAGAAGGGGTTCCGCATTTTTCAAGGAGGTTCCGCATTTCGGGAACTCAGAAGAACACTCTCACGCTCAGTCTGGCAGCGTCCATCGCTCCTGAGCAAGAGTCTAATATACACAAACAAGCAGCAGTAGGGTTTTACGCATCCGTGCGGCCCGAAGCTGGGTAAAAAATCACCCCGCGTGCACTGCCTCGATCCGCTCTTTGCGCGCTCTCCGCCCCTCCACCGAATCGAAAGGGGCCCTGTCCCCATAGGTGTGGGCGGGAATCAGCATCGCCCCCAGCAGATGTCCACTTCGATCACCTTCTGTCTCATGCTGACGATGTGGCGATTCGCAGGGAGGACTACATGATCAGGGGGAAGCATGCCGCCCTCGCGAAGGCCCTGACTTCGGCATGATGTGATCGATGATGTGATGTTGTGTTAGTTTTAGTTTGGTTTGTTGAACTGTTGGGTTACTTTTGGTGTGTTGAACTAAATGTCGTTGGTTATGGTCTGTTGAACTGAATTTGGTTATGCTAGTAATCTGGTTATGCTATCTATATTTGTCTATCCTTAAATTTGCATGTGGTATATTTGTCTGTCCTGAATCTATGGTTAGTTATGTTTAGGGGAGATGTTGTGAACTATGATCTTAGGTGCTGCAATGATCACACATGTTGTGTAGGAAATCAAACGCATGCTCCAAATGAGATCATGTAAACCTTGGCAAACCTGGATAGTACAGATTCAAGAAAATGCAAAAACAAGTAAAACCTAGGCAAACTATCTATGTTCGTGTAGGAGGTCATGTGTGCAAAATTTGAAGTGATTTAGAGGAGGTCAAATAAATTTGAATTTGAGAAAATGTGCTCCAAATGAGCTCCCAGGCTAGGGTAAACAGCCCATTTGTAATCAATTTTTTTTGAACCTACTCTAAATGAGCCAAATGTTTTTTTATTAACACATATTCACTTTCCATAGTGTAGATTCGAAGTCTCACTATTTTTTGAATTAATCTCATACTTTTACATTTTTTTGAAAACATATGCTTTAATATAAAAACTATTAAAAACATGTTTTGAAATATGAAAATGGAAAACTAACTTCAGATCCTTCTTATTAACTTTAAAATAAAGCTTTAGTGATTTAGTTTGATTTTTTTAAATTTTTCAAAAACAGAAAGTAACACCACCTCCTGTCCTTAAACTCTATGAAATCATGTACATGATAGCTCATATGTGTGAAGGTTTTCTCATGAAAATAACCATAGACCAAGTTTATGATTTTTGGTTGGTAACATATCACATAAGACACATTGTGCGCAGGTTTTATATTTTTTTTTGATTTTTTTACAATTAATGTTGCTCATTTGACTCGATCGTGCCAACTAGGTTTTTTATCATGAAAATGACCATAGACCAAGTTTAGTATTTTTCCTCGTTATTTTGTCTTATAAAATGACGAACGGCGAAGGTTTCGTATTTTTCGAATTTTTTTATATTAGTTATGCTCAGTCAAAGCCATCGAAACCCCGTTGACCAGCTCAAAACCCCTCTAAACCCTGTGGTGTTTCTCCTAACCCTAGCTCCCAACGTCAGCCGTCCAATCATACCCTCATGCCAAGTGACAACCCTCAGATCTGGCCTTCTAGAAGGAACTAGGTGGGTGGCTGTGTGCAGGCTCCGCGTCGTTGGATCACAAGGACATCTCCGCATCGTTGGATCGTGGGGCGATCCGCGAGAGGCGATCCTATTGGTTGTGCTCGGCTGCTCGCCCACCACTGACTCCGTGGAAAAAAACATTGTTATTGGGCCCAAAAGGAAACCAAGCTCTGGTTGGGCCGTCGAATTGCGTCATTTTTCTTCATCGTCTGCTCTGTTTTTTGTGAACGTGCTAGCTCTGTATTTTTGCATCGTTAAAAATCAATTGACATTGCGTAGCAAATGACCAATTTTTAAGGGCCAAATTTATTTTTATTATGCAAAATGGCCACAAACTATTCAAAAATTGTCTCTTTTTGTTCATATAATATATATGACCACGGATTCCCATGCATTCAATTAGCTTCTTTTTCTTCTGCCTCTACCAACTGGCCACACGTGCAATTTATTTTTATCATGCAAAATGGTCACAAACTATTCACACGGCCAAATAACACGTAGCACTACGGCTATTTAAACCACCCTCTGCCTCTGCCATCCCTCATCCATCTCCCTTCTTGCTCTTCGACTCCTTCTCCATCTTTTGCACATCCCTCAGCCATGCAGTACACCGGACCAACCTACCGCTTCCCACCCACCGTGCCGGAGAGGCTCTACCCTACCGGCGTGTACATTGATCGCACACTACGTGTGTGGGCTATATCAAGGCTGAGGACCGCAAGGAACTTCACCGAGTTCTTCCTCGCGTCCGGCTATCGCCACCTCCTAAGGGGATCCCCAATGATGTTCCGCGTCAAGGAGGTCATCCAAAACCGGGTGGTGGTTGCTCTCCTTGCTCACTTCACCAACACATTCGACGGCTTCTACCTCCTTGGCCACGTGTTTTGGTGTGGCTCCGAGTTCATCGCTTTCACCACCCACAATAGGTTCACGGATTATAACATCTTCCCCACCGTGACGCGCATGCACACTCTTCCGTACCCCATCGAGAACGCCCCGGAGGAGCAGTGAAAAGGGCGCCCGGAGGAGGAGTGAGGTGGAGAAGGCGGCGGCTATGGTTCTAAACCCTCTATCTTTTTTTAGTCTATGTTATGTTAAGTTGTAATTGAACTATATTGGAGTTGCTATGGGCTTGTTGGCCCTTTTCTTAATCTCTATTACTAAGTTTTCTATCTATTCTATTATTAAGTTCTTCTTACTTTGAGATATGTGATCGTGCTATGGGCTTGTTGGCCCTATTTTGGGACTACATATTTGTTGATTATTTTCTTAGAGAGCTCGGCTTGTTAGTAGGGTTCCCTTGTTAGTAACCACCTAGTTCATGCAAGCAAGCTTTGTTAGTAGGGATGAATGAGTACAACTAAGCAAGGGAGTGTCTCTTTTTTTACACAAGCCGCAAATATGTAGCCACCTAGCTAGAAGAGAGGAACCAGCGGTAGTGACCATCGCTGCATCCGTGGCGGCTGGCGTGCAAGAAAGCTGCTCGGTCAGTGCTCGTGGTGGACGCATCAGCGCATGAAGACTCGGTCGATGCATGTAGGCTCGGTGGCATCGGTGCATGCATGCTCGATCGACACATGCAGGCAGGCTTTATTGGGTGCATGCATAGCAGGCTTCTGTCCTGGCAGCGCGCGCAGACATTTAATGCAAGGGGATGGCCCAAGGAAACCACGGCCCAACGGTCGAATAGTGACACCACCCAATGCAGCCCCACTTGTCAGGTCAAACGGACGACACAGTCCAGCATGGCCCCACTAGTCAGAGTTAACGGTCAAGCCTTTGACCTGACGACAACGTCCGTTGTGCCCAGTTATGAGGGTTTCTGGCAAGGGAGTGGGGAAAAGTGAGCAAAAGTTAAGAGCGCGGGGATGAATGAGTAGAGCTAAGGAACCAGGGGCACAGAAATTAAAATCCCTTTTCTTTATTGTGGCATGAATGTTCAAATCCGAAAGATTCACCACAAAGTTTAATATTGACATAAAAACAATAATACTTCAAGCATACTAACAAGGAATCCTATAGTCTGGCTATGCTCCATCTTCATCACACAAATACTCAAATCATGCACAACCCCGATGACAAGCCAAGCAATTGTTTCATACTTTGATGTTCTCAAACCTTTTCAACTTTCATGCAATACATGAGCATGAGCCATGGACATATCACCATGGTGGAAGAGAATATGGTGGTTGTGGAGAATACAAAAAGTGGGAGATAGTCTCACATCAATTAGGCGTATCAATGGGCAATGGAGATGCCCATCAATAGAGACCAATGTGAGTGATTAGGGATTGCCATGCAATGGATGCACTAGAGCTATAAGTGTATGAAAATTCAAAAAGAAACTAAGTGCGTGTGCATCAAACTTGCTCGCTCATGAAGACCTAGGGCATTTGAGGAAGCCCATCGTTGGAATATACAAGCCAAGATCTGTAATAAAAAAATTCCCACTAGTATATGAAAGTGACAAAATAAGAGACTCTCTATCATTAAGATCATGGTGCTACTTTGAACCACAAGTGTGGAAAAAGGATAGTAATATTGCCCCTTCTATCTTTTTCTCTCATTTTTTTCTTTTCTTCTTCTTTTTCCCTTTTTTTCTAGGCTTCTTTGCCCTCTTTTTTTTCTATTTTTATTTCCTCACATGGGACAATGCTCTAATAATGATGATCATCACACTTCTATTTACTTACAACTCAATGCTTAGAACAAAATATGACTCTATGTGAATGCCTACAGCGGTGTACCAGGATGTGCAATTGTTGGAAATATGCCCTAGAGGCAATAATAGAATGATTATTATTATATTTCCTTGTTCATGATAATTGTCTATTATTCATTCTATAATTGTGTTATCCGGAAATCGTAATACATGTGTGAATACATAGACCACAACATGTCCCTAGTGATCCTGTACTTGACTAGCTCGTTGATCAACAGATAGTCATGGTTTCCTCACTATGGACATTGGATGTCATTGATAACGGGATCACATCATTAGGAGAATGATGTGATGGACAAGACCCAATCCTAAGCATAGCACAAGATCGTGTAGTTCGTTTGCTAGAGCTTTTCCAATGTCAAGTATCATTTCCTTAGACCATGAGATCGTGTAACTCCCGGATACCGTAGGAGTGCTTTGGGTGTACCAAACATCACAACGTAACTGGGTGACTATAAAGGTATACTATAGGTATCCCCGAAAGTATCTGTTGGGTTGACACAGATCGAGACTGGGATTTGTCACTCCGTATGACGGAGAGGTATCTTTGGGCCCACTCGGTAATGCATCATCATAATGAGCTCAATGGGACCAAGTGGTTGGTCACGGGATCATGCATTCCGGTACGAGTAAAGTGACTTGCCGGTAATGAGATTGAACGAGGTATTGGGATACCGACGATTGAATCTCAGGCAAGTAACCTACCGATTGACAAAGGGAATTGTATGCGGGATTACTTGAATCCTCGACACCATGGTTCATTCGATGAGATCATCGTGGAACATGTGGGAACCAACATGGGTATCCAAATCCCGTTGTTGGTTATTGGCCGGAGAGCTGTCTCGGTCATGTCTGCGTGATTCCCGAACCCGTAGGGTCTACACACTTAAGGTTTGGTGACGCTAGGGTTGTAGAGATATTAGTATGTGGTAACACAAAAGTTCTTCGGAGTCCCGGATGAGATCCCGGACGTCACGAGAAGTTCCGGAATGGTCCGGAGGTGAATATTTGTATATAGGAAGTCTAGTTTCGGCCACCGGGAAAGTTTTGGGGGTCACCGGTATTGTACCGGGACCACCGGAAGGGTCCCGGGGGTCCATCGGGTGGGGCCATCTATCCCGGAGGGCCCCATGGGCTGAAGTGGGAAGGGAACCAGCCCCTGGTGGGCTGGTGCGCCCCCCTTGGGCCTCCCCCTGCGCCTAGGGTTGGAAACCCTAGGGGTGGGGGCGCCCCACCTGACTTGGGGGGCAAGTCCCCCCATTGGCCACCGCCCCCCTTGAGATTGGATCTCTAGGGGGGCGGCGCCCCCCAGGGCCCCTATATAAAGAGGTGGGAGGGAGGGCTGCGCACCCTAGTCCCTGGCGCCTCCCTCTTCCCCACAACACCGCTCCCTCTCACTGAGCTTGGCGAAGCCCTGCCGAGATTCCCCGCTACTTCCACCACCACGCCGTCGTGCTGCTGGATCTCCATCAACCTCTCCTTCCCCCTTGTTGGATCAAGAAGGAGGAGACGTCTTCCCCAACCGCACGTGTGTTGACCGTGGAGGTGCCGTCCGTTCGGCACTAGGATCTTCGGTGATTTGGATCACATCGAGTACAACTCCATCAACCCCATTCTCCTGAACGCTTCTGCTTGCGATCTACAAGGGTATGTAGATGCACTCCTCTCTCTAGTTGCTAGATGACTCCATAGATTGATCTTGGTGAAGCATAGAAATTTTTTATTTTCTACAACGTTCCCCAACAGTGGTATCAGAGCTAGGTCTATGCGTAGTTTCTATGCACGAGTAGAACACAATTTTTATTGTGGGTGTAGATTTTGTCATTTTACTTGCCACTACTAGTCTTATCTTGTTTCGGCGACATCGTGGGAAGAAGCGGCCCGGACCGACCTTACACGTACGCTTACGTGAGACAGGTTCCACCGACTGACATGCACTAGTTGCGTAAGGTGGCAAGCGGGCGTCTGTCTCTCCCACTTTAGTCGGATCAGATTTGATGAAAAGGGTCCTTCTGAAGGGTAAATAGAAATTGGCATATCACATTGTGGTTTTGACGTAGGTAAGAAACGTTCTTGCTAGAACCCTATTGCAGCCACGTAAAAACATGCAACAACAATTAGAGGACGTCTAACTTGTTTTTGCAGCATATGCCTTGTGATGTGATATGGCCAAAAGGATGTGATGAATGATATATATGTGATGTATGAGATTGATCATGTTCTTGTAATAGGAATCACAACTTGCGTGTCGATGAGTATGACAACTGGCAGGAGCCATAGGAGTTGTCTAAATTATTGTATGACCTGCATGTCATTGAATAAACGCCATGTAATTACTTTACTTTATCGCTAAACCGTTAGCCATAGTAGTAGAAGTAATAGTTGGCGAACAACTTCATGGAGACACGATGATGGAGATCATGGTGTCATGCCTGTGACGATGATGATCATGGCGCCCCGAAGATGGAGATCAAAAGGAGCAAAATGATATTGGGCATATCATGTCACTATTTGATTGCATGTGATGTTTATCTTGTTTTTGCATCTTATTTTCTTAGAACAACGGTAGTAAATAAGATGATCCCTCATAATAATTTCAAGAAAGTGTACCCCCTAACTGTGCCGTTGCGAAAGTTCGCTGTTTCGAAGCACCATGTGATGATCGGGTGTGATAGATTCTAAGGTCCACATACAATGGGTGTAAGACAGATTTACACATGCAAAACACTTAGGTTGACTTGACGAGCCTAGCATGTACAGACATGGCCTGGGAACACAAGAGACCGAAAGGTCGAACATGAGTCGTATAGAAGATACGATCAACATGAAGATGTTCACCGATGATGACTAGTCCGTCTCACGTGATGATCGGACACGGTCTAGTTGACTCGGATCATGGATCACTTAGATGACTAGAGGGATGTCTATCTAAGTGCGAGTTCATTAAATAATTTGATTAGATGAACTTAATTATCATGAACTTAGTCTAAAAATTTTTGCAGTATGCCTTGTAGATCAAATGGCCCACGCTAATGTTGCCCTCAACTTCAACGCGTTCCTAGAGAAAACCAAGCTGAAAGATGATGGCATCAACTACACGGACTGGGTCCGGAACTTGAGGATCATCCTCGTAGCTGCCAAAAGAGCACCGCTAGGTGAAGCACCCATTTTCCCCGCAACTCAAGACATTATGAACGCCTGGCAGTGGCGTGTTGATTACTACTCCCTCGTTCAGTGGGGCATGCTTTACAGCTTAGAACCGGGGCTCCAAAAGCGTTTTGAGAAACGCAGAGCATATGAGATGTTCGAAGAGCTGAAAATGGTTTTCCAAGCTCATGCCCGGGTCGAGAGATATGAAGTCTCTGACAAGTTCTACAGTTGTAAGATGGAGGAAAATAGTTTTGTCAGTGAGCACATACTCAAATTGTCTGGGTTGCACAACCGCTTGTCCCAGCTGGACATTAACCTCCCAGACGAGGCGGTCATTAACAGAATCCTTCAGTCGCTCCCACCTAGCTACAAGAGCTTTGTGATGAACTACAATATGCAGGGGATGTTGAACACTATTCCTGAGGTATTTTCAATGCTGAAATCAGTGGAGGTGGAAATCAAAAAGGAACATCAAGTGTTGATGGTCAATAAAACCACTAGTTTCAAGAAAGGCAAGGGTAAAAAGAACTTCAAGAAGGACGGCAAGGGAGTTGCCGCGCCCGGTAAGCCAATTGCCGGGAAGAAGCCAAATCATGGACCCAAACCTGAGACTGAGTGCTTTTATTGCAAGGGAAGCGGACACTGGAAGCGGAACTGCCCCAAGTACTTAGCAAACAAGAAGGCCGGCAACACTAAAGGTATATGTGATATACATGTAATTGATGTGTACCTTACCAGTACTCATAGTAGCTCCTGGGTATTTGATACCGGTGCGGTTGCTCATATTTGTAACTCAAAACAGGAGCTGCGGAATAAACGGAGACTGGCGAAGGACGAGGTGACGATGCGCGTCGGGAATGGTTCCAAGGTCGATGTGATCGCCGTCGGCACGCTACCTCTACATTTACCTACGGGATTAGTTTTAAATCCGAGAATAATGGTTGTTCTATTTATATGAGAGATATGTTTTATGGTCATGCCCCGCTGGTCAATGGTTTATTCTTAATGAATCTCGAACGTGATATTACCATATTCATAGTGTGAATACCCAAAGATGTAAGATTGATAATGATAGTCCCACATATCTGTGGCACTGTCGCCTTGGTCACATTGGTGTCAAATGCATTAAGAAGCTCCATACAGATGGACTTTTGGAGTCTCTTGATTTCGAATCGTTTGACACGTGCGAACCATGCCTCATGGGTAAAATGACCAAGACTCCGGTCTCCGGAACAACGGAGCGAGCAACCAACTTATTGGAAATTATGCAAACTGATGTGTGCGGTCCAATGAGCATTGAGGCTCGCGATGGCTATCGTTATGTTCTCACTCTCACTGATGACTTAAGTAGATATTGGTATGTCTACTTGATGAAACACAAGTCTGAGACCTTTGAAAAGTTCAAGGAATTTCAGAATGAGGTAGAGAATCAATGTGATCGAAAAATAAAGTTCTTACGATTAGATCGTGGAGGAGAATATTTAAGTCACAAGTTTGGTACGCACTTAAGGAAATGCGGAATCGTTTCACAACTCACGCCGCCTGGAACACCTCAGCGTAACAGTGTGTCCGAACGTCGTAATCGCACTCTATTGGATATGGTGTGATCTATGATGTCACTCACCGATTTACCGCTATCATTTTGGGGATACGCTCTAGAGACAGCTACATTCACTTTAAATAGGGCACCATCTAAATCCGTTGAGACGACACTGTATGAATTATGGTTTGGGACGAAACCTAAGCTGTCGTTTCTAAAAGTTTGGGGATGCGATGCTTATGTCAAGAAACTTCAACCTGAAAAGCTCGAAGCCAAGTCGGAACAAAGCGTCTTCATAGGATACCCTAAAGAAACCATTGGGTATACCTTCTACCTTAGATCCGAAGGCAAGATCTTTGTTGCCAAGAACGTGTCCTTTCTGGAGAAAGAGTTTCTCTCGAAAGAAATAAGTGGGAGGAAAGTAGAACTCGATGAAGTACTGCCTCTTGAACCGGAAAGTAGCACAGCTCAGGAAGATGTTCCTATGGTGCCTGCACCGACTAGAGAGGAAGTTAATGATGATGATAAAGGTACTTCAGATCAAGTTGCTACAGAACTTCATAGGTCCACAAGGACACGTTCCACACCAGAATGGTATGGCAACCCTGTCCTAGAAATCATGTTGTTAGACAACGGTGAACCTTCGAACTATGAAGAAGTGATGGCGGGCCCAGATTCCAACAAATGGCTTAAAGCCATGCAATCCGAGATAGGATCCATGTATGAAAACAAAGTATGGACTTTGATAGACTTGCCCGATGATCGGCGAGCGATAGAAAACAAATGGATCTTTAAGAAGAAGACGAACGCGGATGGTAATGTTACCATCTATAAAGCTCGAATTGTCGCTAAGGGTTATCGGCAAGTTCAAGGGGTTGACTACGATGAGACTTTCTCTCCCGTAGCGAAGCTGAAGTCCGTCCGAATCATGTTAGCAATTGCCGCATACTATGCTTATGAGATATGGCAAATGGATGTCAAAACAACATTCCTTAATGACTATCTTAAGGAAGAACTGTATATGATGCAACCGGAAGGTTTTGTCGATCCTAAGAATGCTAACAAGGTATGCAAGCTCCAGCGATCCATTTATGGGCTGGTGCAAGAATCTCGGAGTTGGAACATTCGCTTTGATGAAATGATCAAAGTGTTTGGGTTTATGCAGACTTATGGAGAAGCCTGCGTTTACAATAAAGTGAGTGGGAGCTCTGTAGCATTTCTCATATTATATGTAGATGACATACTTTTGATGGGAAATGATATACAACTTTTGGACATCATTAAGGCCTACTTGAATAAGTGTTTTTCAATGAAGGACCTTGGAGAAGCTGCTTACATATTAGGCATCAAGATCTATAGGGATAGATCGAGACGCCTCACAGGTCTTTCACAAAGCACATACCTTGATAAGATATTGAAGAAGTTCAATATGGATCAGTCCAAGAAGGGGTTCTTGCCTGTGTTGCAAGGTGTGAAATTGAGCTCGGCTCAATGCCCGACCACGGCAGAAGATAGAGAAAAGATGAGTGTCATCCCCTATGCCTAGGCTATAGGGTCTATTATGTATGCCATGCTGTGTACCAGACCTGATGTAAACCTTGCCGTAAGTTTGGTAGGAAGGTACCAAAGTAATCCTGGCATGGAACACTGGACATCGGTCAAGAATATCCTGAAGTACCTGAAAAGGACTAAGGATATGTTTCTCGTTTATGGAGGTGACGAAGAGCTTATCGTAAAGGGTTACGTCGACGCTAGCTTCGACATAGATCTGGATGACTCTAAGTCACAAACCGGATACGTGTATATTTTGAATGGTGGGGCAGTAAGCTGGTACAGTTGCAAGCAAAGCGTCGTGGCGGGATCTACATATGAAGCGGAGTACATGGTAGCCTCGGAGGCAGCGCATGAGCAATATGGATCAAGGAGTTCATCACCGACCTAGGAGTCATACCCAACGCGTCGGGGCCGATCACTCTCTTCTTTGACAACACTGGAGCTATTGCCCTTGCTAAGGAGCCCAGGTTTCACAAGAAGACCAGGCACATCAAGCGTCGGTTCAAATCCATTCGTGAATATGTTCAAGATGGAGACATAGATATTTGCAAAGTGCATACGGATCTGAATGTCGCAGATCCCTTGACTAAACCTCTTCCGCGAGCAAAACATGATCAACACCAGAACTCTATGGGTGTTCGATTCATCACAATGTAACTAGATTATTGACTCTAGTGCAAGTGGGAGACTGTTGGAAATATGCCCTAGAGGCAATAATAAAATGATTATTATTATATTTCCTTGTTCATGATAATTGTCTATTATTCATGCTATAATTGTGTTATCCGGAAATCATAATACATGTGTGAATACATAGACCACAACATGTCCCTAGTGAGCCTCTAGTTGACTAGCTCGTTGATCAACAGATAGTCCTGGTTTCCTGACTATGGACATTGGATGTCATTGATAACGGGATCACATCATTAGGAGAATGATGTGATGGACAAGACCCAATCCTAAGCATAGCACAAGATCGTGTAGTTCGTTTGCTACAGCTTTTCCAATGTCAAGTATCATTTCCTTAGACCATGAGATCGTGTAACTCCCAGATACCGTAGGAGTGCTTTGGGTGTACCAAACGTCACAACATAACTGGGTGACTATAAAGGTATACTACAGGTATCCCCGCAAGTATCTGTTGGGTTGACACGGATCGAGACTGGGATTTGTCACTCTGTATGACGGAGAGGTATCTCTGGGCCCACTCAGTAATGCATCATCATAATGATCTCAATGTGACCAAGTGGTTGGTCACGGTATCATGCATTATGGTACGAGTAAAGTGACATGCCGGAAACGAAATTGAATGAGGTATTGGGATACCGACGATCGAATCTCGGGCATGTAACGTACCGATTGACAAGGGAAATTGTATACGGGATTACTTGAATCCTCGACATCCTGGTTCATTCAATGAGATCATCGTGGAACATGTGGGAACCAACATGGGTATCCAGATCCCGCTGTTGGTCATTGGACGGAGAGCTGTCTCGGTCATGTCTGCATGATTCCTGGACCTGTAGGGTCTACACACTTAAGGTTCGGTGACTCTAGGGTTGTAGAGATATTAGTATGTGGTAACCCGAAAGTTGTTTGGAGTCCCGAATGAGATCCCGGATGTCACGATAAGTTTCGGAATGGTCCGGAGGTGAAGATTTGTATATAGGAAGTCCAGTTTCGGCCATCGGGAAAGTTTCGGGGGTCACCGGTATTGTACCGGGACCACCGGAAGGGTCCCAGGGGTCCACCGGGTGGGGCCACCTATCCCGGAGGGCCCCATGGGCTGAAATGGGAAGGGAACCAGCCCCTGGTGGGCTGGTGCATCCCCTTGGGCCTCCCCCTACGCCTAGGGTTGAAAACCCTAGGGGTGGGGCGCCCCACCTGACTTGGGGGGCAAGTCCCCCCTTTGGTCGCCGCCCCCCCTTGAGATTGGATCTCTAGCGGGCCGGCGCCCCCCTAGGGCCCCTATATAAAGAGGGGGGAGGGAGGGCTGCGCACCCTAGTCCCTAGCGCCTCCCTCTTCCCTGCAACACCTCTCCCTCTCGCTGAGCTTGGTGAAACCCTGCCGAGATTCCCTGCTACTTCCACCACCACGCCGTCGTGCTGCTGGATCTCCATCAACCTCTCCTTCCCCCTTGCTGGATCAAGAAGGAGGAGACGTCTTCCCCAACCATACGTGTGTTGAACACGGAGGTGCCATCCGTTCGGCACTAGGATCTTCGGTGATTTGGATCACGTCGAGTACGACTCCATCAACCCCGTTCTCTTGAACGCTTCCGCTCGCGATCTACAAGGGTATGTAGATGCACTCCTCTCACTCGTTGCTAGATGACTCCATAGATTGATCTTGGTGAAGCGTAGAAATATTTTATTTTCTGCAACGTTCCCCAACAACAATAAATCAAGATTGACATGTATGAAAGAATTATGAAAGGTGGCTTTGCCACAAATACTATGTCAACTACATAATCATGCAAAGCAATATGACAATGATGAAGCGTGTCATAATAAACGGAACAGTGGAAAGTTGCATGGCAATATATCTCGGAATGGCTGTGGAAATGCCATAATAGGTAGGTATGGTGGCTGTTTTGAGGAAGGTATATGGTGGGTGTATGGTACCGGCGAAAGTTGAGCGGCACAAGAGAGGCTAGCAATGGTGGAAAGGTGAGAGTGCGTATAATACATGGACCAACATTAGTCAAAAAGAACTCACATACTTATTGCAAAAATCTATTAGTTATTAAACAAAGTACTATGCGCATGCTCCTAGGGGGATAGATTGGTAGGAAAAGACCATCGCTCGTCCCCGACCACCACTCATAAGGAAGACAATCAATAAATACTTCATGCTCCAATTTCGTTACACAATGGTTCACCATACGTGCATGCTACGAGACTTACCAACCTCAACACAAGTATTTCTCAAATTCACAATTACTCCACTATCATGACTCTAATATCACCATCTTCATATCTCAAAACAATCATAAAGAATCAAACTTCTCATAGTATTCAACGCACTTTATATGAAAGTTTTTATTATATCCCTCTTGGATGCCTATGATATTAGAACTAAATTTGTAACCAAAGCAAATTACCATGATGTTCTAAAAGACTCTCCAAATAATATAAGTGAAGCATGAGAGTTAATAAATTTCTATAAAATAAAGCCACCGCCATGCTCCAAAAAGATATAAGTGAAGCACTAGAGCAATACTGCCTAGCTCAAAGGATATAAGTGAAGCACATAGAGTATTCTAATGAATTACGATTCATGCGTGTCTCTCCCAAAAGGTGTGTATAACAAGGATGATTTTGGTAAACTAAAAAGAAAAGATTCAAATCATACAAGACACTCCAAGCAAAACACATATCATGTGGTGAATAAAAGTATAGCCTCAAGTAAAGTTACCGATGGGCGAAGATGAAAGAGGGGATGCCTTCCGAGGCCTCCCCAAGGTTAGGCTTTTGGTTGTCCTTGAATATTACCTTGGGGTGCCTTGGGCATCCCCAATCTTAATCTCTTGCCACTCCTTATTCCACAGTCCATCAAATCCTTACCCAAAACTTGAAAACTTCACAACACAAAACTCAACAGGAAATCTCATGAGCTCCGTTGGTATAAGAAAATAAATCACCACTTTAAGGTACTATTTAAAAATCATTATTTATTTATATTGGTGTAACATCTACTGTATTCCAACTATTCTATGGTTCATACCCCCCGATACTACCCATAGATTCATCAAAATAAGCAAACAACACGCAGAAAACAGAATCTGTCAAAAACAGAACAGTCTGCAACAATCTATAACTCTCGAATACTTTTGTAACTCCAAAAATTATGAAAAAATAGGAAGATTTGAGCAATTTGTGTGCCAATCCAGAGCAACAAGAATCAGATCAACAACAGGTTTCTGTGAATTTTGAAAATTATTTTCCTAGGCGCAAAAGTTTCTGGTTTTCAGCCGGATCAACACAACTATCACTATAAGCTATCCTAAAGGTTTAACTTGGCACAAACACTAACTAAAACATAAAACCACATCTAACCAAAGGCTATATGAATTATTTATTACTAAATAGGAATAAAAAACAAAGAACAAAAATAAAATTGGGTTGCCTCCCAACAAGCGCTATTGTTTAACGCCTTAGCTAGGCATAAAAACGTGAATGGATCTAAGTATTGTCATTGTCTCCCTTTTGACGATAAAGAGAGAATTTCTTATCTAAAGCACTTATCTTTCTATTTTGTGGAAGTACATGGCAATTAATGGTGGAAGAAAGATTAAGCACACTTCAAAAATTTGCATCTAAACTAGCCTTCATCTCTTTGATAATTTCATTCTGACAAAAGCACAAAAGAGCAGTAGATTCAACATTTTCACTTTTGGGGTGCCCAAATATTGCCTTCATCTTTTCATAAGTATTGATGGCATCCCCTTCAAGAAAACCTTCTTCAAATATAGAATCCCAAACTTGCTTAAAATAAGAGGGTAATCTAACATAATTTTTTTTCAAATATATCTCAATTTGATATTGAGGCACATAGCTAGCTAAGGTCCTTAATAGTCTATCCCAAGCATCTTTCAAAGATTCATCAAGCAAATAACAAAAATTCAAGGGTCATCTTCATCAAAATTGTTAAAACTCTCATTAATAACCCTGGTAGGTCTTTCCATTGCATCATTATTTATGAGCTTAGAGAGGATAGAGGGGCTATCCAAATAAGAAAAACCCGGGAGAAAACCCTTAGCTCCTTTTGATTTGTCCATAATGATTAGAAAACAAACTTAGGTGAATAGAGGACAATGAGAGAGAAAAGGCAAATCTTTTCGACAATCGTTTTAGAGGTGGGGGAGAGGAAAATGAGAGGCAAATGGCAAATAATGTAATGCAAGAGATGAGAGTTTATGATGGGTACTTGGTATGGTTTGACTTGACGTAGATCTCCCCGGCAATGGCGCCAGAAATTCTCCATGCTACCTCTTGAGCTTGCGTTGGTTTTTCCATTGAAGAGGAAAGGGTGATGCAGCAAAGTAGAGTAAGTATTTCCCTCTGTTTGAGAACCAAGGTATCAATCCAGTAGGATACAACGCACAAGTCACCGAATAACTGCACAAACAATCAATAAACTTGCACTCAACGCGATAAAGGGGTTGTCAACCCCTTCACAGTTACTTGCAAAAGTGAGATATGATAGAGATAGATACACGGTAAAGTAATTATTTTTGGTATTTTTGGTTTATAGATCGAAAAGTAAAAGATTGCAAAATAGTAGATCGAAAACTAGTATGATGGAAAATAGAACTTGTATGATGGAAAAGAGAAATTGTATGATGGAGAAGAGACCCAGGGGCCATAGGTTTCACTAGTGGTCTCTCATGATAGCAAATAATACAGTGGGTAAACAAATTACTACCGAGCAATTGATAGAACAACACATAATCATGACGATATCTAAGGCAATGATCATGAACATAAGCATCACGTCTGTGTCAAGTAGACCGAAACATTTTTGCATCTACTACTATTACTCCACACATTGACCGACTCCTTCCTGCATCTAGAGTATTAAGTTCATGAAGAAAAGAGTAACACATTAAGTAAGATGACATGATGTAGAGGTATTAACTCAAGCAATATGTTGAAAACCCCATCTTTTTATCCTCGGTGGCAACAATACAATACATGCCTTGCTGCCCCTATTGTCACTAGGAAAGGACACCGCAAGATTGAAGCCAAAGCTAAGCACTTCTCCCATTGCAAGGAAAACCAATCTAGTAGGCAAACCTAAACCGATTGTCGGTGTACTAGAGTAGGGGTACCCTAGTATCCCGAACTTGTGCACGGGCAGTTGCAGCACCCCGCGGCAAGGCTTGCCAGGTGACCGCCAAAGGTCCTCCGTGGTTCCTTTGGAGCCATTCAAGAACAAAGTATTCAAGCCAAGGAGACAAGGACCCGGCAAGAGGAGCTTGCCGGGAAGGCCAACCAAGGCATCTCAAGGAACTTGCCGCGACGCGCCACGCGTCCCGGCAAGGCCCGGTGAGCGACAAGATTCCGGACGCGACAAGACAACAGCCGCGGCAAGGCGCTTGCCGCGGCAAACTACCACTCTGTACCCGCGCTCCAGCACATCCACCAACGTGTCACCCTGGGACCTTTCCAAGCGCGCGTGGCAAGAGGCTGTGCGGCCAGCGGTGCGCGGTGGCAAGCGACGCTGACAAGACTGCCATCATGGCGAGCGGTGGCGTCCCTGACGGTCCCTTTTTGCACTATTTGGGCGACGCAGACGGGCATTTAATGCCTTTGTCCCCTGCCGTCAGGGTTAGGTATGATACACTGTACAGGTGGTTGTACCAACCGCAATTCCTTTTCCATTTTTACCCTTATCTACGTTGCCACCTGTCGGTGACCCCTTCAGCATATAAAAGGAGGCCCATGCGCAACGTAGAGGGGGGGTTCGAAGGCAGAAAAACACTCACGCTCGGTCTCTTTAGCAGCTAGTGTGTACTGTAGCACTCAGCGCTCCCGAGCAAGAACTCAATACACTCAGACATGCAGCAGTAGGGGTGTTATCTCTCCGGAGAGCTCCGAAGCTGGGTAAACTGCTCGTGTGCTTCACCTCGATCCGCTCTTCATGCAATCTCCGCCCCCCACCGAACCGAAAGGGGCTCGGTCCGCCGGTCCCATAGGTGCTCGTGGATCAGTTTCCCCGACACCGATAATTCGAAGAGACTTGCAAAGATATCAAATCATGCATATAAGAATTCAGAGAAGACACAAATAATATTCATAGATAATCTGATCATAAATCCAAAATCCATAGGATCTCGGAAAACACACCGCAAAAGAATATTACATCGAATAGATCTCCAAGAACATCGAGGAGAACGGGGTATTGAGAATCAAAGAGAGAGAAGAAGCCATCTAGCTACTAGCTATGGACCCGTAGGTCTGTGGTAAACTACTCATGCTTCATCGGAAGGGTAATGGTGTTGATGTAGAAGCCCTCCGTGATCGAATCCCCCTTCGGCGGGATGCCAGAAAAGGCCCCTAGATGGGATCTCTCGGGTACAGAAGGTTGGGGCAGTGGAAAACTGTTTTTGTGGCTCCCCCTGATGTTTTTGGGGTATAAGAGTATATATATAGGCGAAAGAATTAGGTCAGGAGAGCTCCAAGGGGCCCATGAGGTAGGGGGCGTGCCCTAACCCCTAGGCGTTCCCTCCACCCTCGTGGCTGCCTAGTTGCGTCTCCGACTTCATCTCCAAGTCTCTTGGTTTGCTTCTGGTCCAAGAAAGATCATCGCGAAAGTTTCATTCCGTTTGGTATTCCTTTTCTGCAAAACTCTAAAACAGGCAAAAAATAGAAACTGGCACCGGGCTCTATGTTAATAGGTTAGTCCCAAAAATAATATAAAATAGTATATAAATGCATATAAAACATCCAAAGCAGAGAATATAATAGCATGGAACAATCAAAAATATAGATACATTGGAGACGTATCAACGGTTCACCATACGTGCATGCTTCGGGAATCACAAACTTTAACACAAGTATTTCTACCAATCCACAATTACTCACTAACATAACTCTAATATCACCATCTTTATATCTCAAACAAATGCAAGGAATCAAACTTCTTATAAAAGTTTTTATTATATCCCTCTTGGATACCCATCATATTAGGACTAAATTCATAACCTGAGCTAATTGCCATACTATTTACAGACTCTCAAAAAATATATAAGTGAAGGACGAGTGTTCATCAATTTCTATAAAATAAAACCACCGCTGTGCTCTAAAAAGATATAAGTGAAGCACTAGAGCAACTGACAAACCACTCCAAAAAGATATAAGTGAAGATCAGTGAGTAGTCAAAAAAAATTAAGTAACTATGTGAAGACTCTCTCTCATCTAAGAATTCTAGATAGGGGGGGTTCGAAGGCAGAAAAACACTCATGCTCGGTCTTGTTAACAGCTAGTGTGTACTGTAGAACTCAGCGCTCTCGAGCAAGAACTCAATACACTCAGACATGCAGCAGTAGGGGTGTTATCTCCCCGGAGAGCTCCGAAGCTGGGTAAACTGCTCGTGTGCTTCGCCTCGATTCGCTCTTCGTGCAATCTCCGCCCCCCGCCGAACCGAAAGGGGCTCGGTCCGCCTGTCCCATAGGTGCTCGTGGATCAGTTTCCCCGACATCTTTGGCGCACCAGGTAGGGGGCGTCGAGGTTGTGTGAACCTGATCTGGTGTTCACACGAGCTAGATCTTCATCTTCTTACTCGACATGCCACCGAAGAAGAAGGCTTCGGCGGCCGCTGTCCCGTCCATGTCGATCCCACCACCACCGGAGCAAACGAGTGGTGGGGTAGACGCCGGCGGAAGAACGGGCATCGACGAGAGAGCTCACAGTGCTGCCAGGTCCAAGGACAAGGCTGCGCAGACCTCGGCGTCCATACATGCACCACGCCCATCTCAGGAGGCGCAGGACCGACAGCGTCATGGTATTCGCAGTGCCATACGTTTGCTGGACCAAGATCGAGCTGGTGGATCCCGGGGTGCTTAAGACCAGCATGCACGCCAACATGCTGGCACGAGCGAGACACGGTCGCCTGGACGGGATACTGCTCCTTCTAACATAGTTAGAAGTCCGAGCATATCCCGCTCCTCGCACCGTTTGCCACTACCGCCCACCACTCCAGCAGAAGCTTTGGCGCGAGCTCAACTGCTCCTGGATTACCCTCCAACGGCAGACAAGATCGATGGATGGAGGGCCACCATTCAGAGTCTCATCGGCTTCGCCAACAGCGACACTCCGCGACAACCGAGTACATCGCTGCCGCGGCAGGGCTGTCAGGCACGAGCCGATGGCGACGAAACCGGTGGGGGTGCAACCACCATGCACTCTCCACCTCGAAGGCCAAGATCGCCGACTCGTCGGATCCACCTCGACAGCGACTCCACCGCATCATCAGATCCACGAGCTCGTCGCGATCAGCGCCAAGTTCTTCACAAACAACAGCAAGAAGACGCTCGTACTCACATCGAGCCCCGAAGAGAAGCGCGGCGTCAATCGGACCAGCGCGCTGGGCCCTCTGTCGACATGCATGCGCCAGGGGAACCAGGCGACTTGCCGTACGCGGTAGGTTGCCCTGCGTTCACTCGTGAGCTGCGGCAAGTCCAGTGGCCCAGCACGAAGAATTTCAAGCCAGACGTACCAGAGAAGTATGACGGCAAGTCGCATCCGTCGGAGTTCCTCAGCATCTACACCATCGCGGTGCAAGCTTCCGGGGGGCGGGACGACAAGATCGGCCAACTACTTCCCGCTGGTGCTCAAGCCCAATGTCAGATCCTGGCTCATGCATTTGCCGGACAACTCCATATCCTCCTGGGCAGACCTATGCCATCAGTTTGTCGGCGCCTTTACAGGCGGCCACAAGCCTCATGGCCAAGAGAGCGACCTTCATCTGCTCGCCCAGAAGGAAGGAGAGCCCCTGCGCAAGTACATTCAGAGATTCAGCCGCGTACAGCACAACATCCCAGATGTCCACCCTGCCGCGGTAATCAGCGCGTTCCATCAGAATGTACGAAACCGCAGGATGCGGGAGGAGATGGCGATGTGCAAGATCAGAGACGTCAGTGAGCTATATGCCCTGGCCGACAAGTGTGCACGTGCTGACGAAGGGAGGAAACTCCCCGGAGAGAATACAGAAGCAGGAGGATCTGATAGTGAGGAGGCTGTCCTGGCAAAGAGAAACCGGCGGCGGAACAACAGGAAAAAGAAAGGCAAAGATGTGCTAGTCGTTGAGCAGTCCGGCAACGGAGGTGGCGCCCAGAAAGCTAAAGATGGTAGCTCCAGCAAGGAGATTCCCGCAGGCACCAACTACCAGGCTTTGGCGGTCGCCGACAAGCAGGACGGCACAAACAAGCAGTACTGCAAGATCCACCGCACCAAGGGCCATGACCTCCAGAGCTGCAAGAAAGTCGAGCAGCTTGTCGAGCAGCAAAAGGCTGAATACGAGCGACGCGACAAGGAGAAAGCCCAGGAAGGTGCTGGAGGAGCCGGCAAGAAACACCCCGGCCGAGGAGGATGCCGCGGCAAGGCCAAGCAGCGGCAAGGAGACAGAACTCCCCGCGGCCGCGACAAGGATGAAGATGACGACGACGATGAAGATATGGATGATGACGAGACCGATGAGCAGGAGTTCCAGAAAGCCACAGAGGTCCTATGTGTTGACGGCGGTGCTTCTCTGCATACTTCACACCGCCAGCTCAAGCAGTGGGTACGGGAAGTCAATGCGGCGGAACCACCCGTCGAGTCACGCAAGCCTATGAAATGGTCCAGCACGCCTATCATCTTTGATATTGAGGACCACCCTGATCGCATAACTGCGGTCGGGTGCTTGCCGATGTTGGTTTCACCAACTATCCGCAACCTCAAGGTCACTAAGATGCTAGTTGACGGCGGGGCCGGCTTGAACCTGATCTCCTCCGCGGTACTCCAGAAACTCCAGATCCCTGATAGCGAGCTCGAAGAGACCGACACATTCCAAGGAATCAATCCGGGAAGGAGCAAGCCGAAGGGAAAGATCACGTTGCCGGTGACATTTGGCAGCGAGTTGAACTTCAGGACTGAGAGGGTCACTTTTGATGTTGCTGACTTTCCATTGCCTTACAATGGGATACTCGGTCGTCCAGCACTCGCCAAATTCATGGCAGCCTCTCACTACGCATACAACATGCTGAAGATGCCAGGCCCGATAAGTGTCATCTCTGTCCCTGGCGACAAGAAGGATGCTCTTATCTGCGCCGGCAAGATCTACCGGGAAGCAGCAGCCGCAACAGATCGCAAATCACTTGCCGTTGAAGCTCCCGGGGGGAAGAAAAAGACCAAGTCCGGCAAGAGTTCTGATGCCCACTCCGGCAAGCGCACCTCTTCGGAGTGCTGCACTACCGTCGAGGACGCACCATCGAGCTCCACCGGCAAGTGTAAGAAGGCAATGGAAGCTCCACCAGAGACCAAGAAGGTGTCCGCCAAGGAGGACGGCACTGGTGGTACCTTCACCATCAGTGCCACTCTCGACCCTAAATAGGAAAGCGCGCTCGTTGCTTCCTGCGGGCGAACGTCGACGTGTTTGCGTGGCAACCGTCTGACATCCCCGGTGTTCCCAGGAAAGTAATCGAGAACCACCTTGCCGTCTGTCCTCATGCGCGGCCCGTCAAGCAGAAAGTCAGGAAACAGGCAGTGGAGCGCCAAGAATTCATCGCAGAAGAAATCAAGAAATTGGAAGCAGCAGGCCTTGTCAGAGGAGTGCTCCATCCTACGTGGTTGGCCAACCCTGTAGTCATGCGCAAGGCAAACGGGAAATGGAGGCTTTGTATCGACTTTACTGATGTCAATAATGCTTGTCCCAAAGACCCATTTCCCTTGCCGCGCATCGACCAGATTGTTGACTCCATGGCCGGATGTGACTTGCTTTCATTTCTTGATGCATACTTAGGATACCATCAGATCTTCATGGCAGAAGAGGATGAGGAGAAGACCACATTCATCACCCCATGTGGCACATACTGTTTCGTATGGATGCCTTTCTGTTTAAAGAATGCTGGTTCAACATTTGCAAGGGTAGTCCATGACCCTTTTGAGCTGCAAATACACAGAAATGTGGAAGCCTACATGGATGACATAGTGGTCAAGAGCAAGGACAAGGCGACTTTGATTCAAGATTTAGACGAAACCTTTGCAAATCTGCACAAGATCAACCTCAAGCTTAACCCCGAGAAGTGTGTGTTTGGAGTCCCCTCCGGCAAGCTTCTCGGGTTCTTCGTGTCTCAGCGGGGAATTGAAGCCAATCCCGACAAGATCAAGGCCATTGAGCAGATTGAAGCACCAAAGTGCGTCAAGGATGTACGAAGATTTGCCAGTTGCGTGGCTGCTCTCAGCAGGTTTATCTCTAGATCTGCTGAGCGCGCCCTGCCGTTTTTCAAAATATTGAAAAAGGCATGTCCAATGAAATGGACTCCGGAGGCGGAGGCTGCGCTACAGGATTTGAAGAGATACCTGTCCTCCACTCCAACACTTGTCGCACCTAAGCCACAAGAGAAGTTGCTGCTATATATAGCGGCAACCAATCAAGTGGTTAGTGCTGCGTTAGTAGCAGAGAGGGAGGCGGATGATGAGCCAGCAACCACGGCAGATGCATCCAGCGACAAGCAGGGGACTTCCCGGGCAAGCTCTGGACCCGACAAAGATGGATCTGCGCAGGCGCGTGAGAAGATGCAGAAAAGAATGGTGCAGCACCCAGTTTACTTTGTCAGTTCCCTTCTGCAGGGGGCTAGGTCAAGGTACTCTGGTGTGCAGAAATTGCTTTTCGGCCTTCTCATGGCCTCGAGAAAGCTGCGCCATTACTTCCAAGCACATGAGATCACAGTCGTCACTCGTTTTCCGCTGAAGAGGATACTGCAAAATCCAGAAGCAACAGGCAGGATTGTCGAGTGGGCACTGGAACTGTCAAGCTTTGGCCTCAAGTTTGAGAGCACTTCAACTATCCAAAGCAGAGCATTGGCGGAGTTCATAGCAGAATGGGCGCCAACACAAGATGAAGAAATTCCAGAAGCGAGCATACCCGTCAAGGAAGCAAGCAAAGAGTGGCTGATGTACTTTGATGGTGCCTTCTCGCTACAAGGAGCCGGTGCGGGCATGCTACTTGTTGCACCCACCGGAGAGCACCTCAAGTACGTAGTCCATATGTACTTTCCCAAGGAGCAAGCAATGAACAATACCGCAGAGTATGAAGGTTTGCTTGCCGGTCTCAGGATCGCAGCAGACCTTGGGATCAAGAAGCTCATTGTTAGGGGTGACTCACAGCTTGTCGTCCGCCAAGTGAACATAAATTATCAAAGTCCGTTGATGGAAGCTTACATTGATGAAGTGAGAAAGCTAGAAGAGCGCTTTGACGGCCTACAGATGGAACACGTTCCAAGAGCTCAGAACGACATCGCCGATGGCCTGTCAAAGTGCGCCGCACTTAAGTTACCTGTGGAACCAGGGATCTTTGAGCTCAAGCTGACTCAACCATCTGTAACGCCATCAACTGGACAGAGCAAGAAGAGGAAGTTGACTTCTGGTTACTATTTTCCGCCAGAGCTTCCCGAAGCCGCCGCCAAGAAGGTCCTCAAGATCAACACCAAGGGTGCTGAGGAGCAGTCTGCTCCAGCAAGCCCTAGGGTTTGTTCCATTGAAGCAGACGCTCCCGACAAGTTTTGCTCTGGCAAGCTTGCCGGGGAACGTCAAGCTCCGGCTGAGCCACAGGTTCTCGCCGTAGAAGCGGATGTTCGCACAGCTGCAGATGTGCCTTTAGTCCTTGTTGTCGAGCCGCAAGCTCCAGCATGGGCACAGCAGATTGTCCATTTCCTTCAGACAGGAGAACTTCCCGAAGAGCAAGAAGAAGCGGAAAGAGTAGCCCGGCAGTCAAGTATGTACCAGTTTGTCGACAACACACTGTACAGAAGAAGACTCAATGGCGTGAAATTGAAGTGTATTCACTGGGAAGACGGACAAAAGCTGTTGGCAGAGATACATGGAGGCATATGTGGTCACCACATTGGCGCAAGAGCACTTGCCGGCAAAGCGTTCCGGCAAGGTTTCTTTTGGCCGACAGCCCTCCAGGATGCAACTGCACAAGTAACCAAGTGTGAAGCGTGCCAGTTCCATTCCAAGCAGATACACCAGCCAGCTCAAGCTCTCCAGACGATCCCTTTATCCTGGCCATTTTCGGTCTGGGGGCTCGACATCCTCGGCCCCTTTCCCCGAGCTGTCGGGGGCTTTGAGTACTTGTACGTTGCGATCGACAACTTCACAAAGTGGCCGGAAGTGGAAGCAGTGAGGAAGGTGATAGCACAGTCAGTGGTCAAGTTCTTCAGGTCGATTGTTTGCCGCTTCGGGATCCCTAACAGGATCGTCACCGATAATGGCACGCAATTCACGAGCCGCACCTTCATGCAGTACGTCCAAGATCTTGGCGCCAAGGTCTGCTTCGCTTCTGTTGCTCATCCGAGAAGTAACGGTCAAGCGGAGAGGGCAAATGCTGAAGTGCTGCGCTGGCTCAAGACCAGGACTTTCGACAGGCTGCGTAAGTGCGGAAAGAACTAGATTGAGGAGCTGCCGGTGGTTCTTTGGTCGATCAGGACGACGCCAAATCGAGCCACTCGCCAGACACCTTTTGCTCTAGTCTATGGAGCAGAGGCAGTTCTCCCCATGGAAATCGTATACGGGTCACCTCGAGTGCTTGCTTATGATGAGCTTGAGCAAGAGCAGTTGCGACAAGATGACACGCTGCTCCTTGAGGAGGACCGTCTTCAGGCTGCTGTACGAGATGCTCGATAACAGCAAACTTTGCGCCGCTACCATAGCCGCAAAGTTAATGCCAGAATTTTCGAGGAAGGCGACCTTGTTCTTCGGCGCGTTCAGTCCGCCAAGAATTCCAACAAGTTGACGCTGAAGTGGGAAGGCCCTTACCGGGTGAAACGAGTCACTAGGCCTGGCGCTGTCCGCCTTGAGACCGAAGATGGCATTCCGGTGAGCAACTCCTGGAACATTGAGCATCTTCGTAAGTTTTACCCGTAGGCCGCGGTTGCCGGAACCTGTTCCGGCAACCACCTTTCGTACAAGTCTTGCTGATGTTGCATGTAATCCTTTGTACGAAGCCAGGCGCAGACCCCGTGCATAAGTAAAGCTCATGTGCTCCGCACATCTTGTCAATTTCATGCTTTCTACTTTGCATGCGTTATCTGACACTTTGTGCAGCGCCTACCCCCGGTAAGCAATAACGAGGCATAAGGCTCCATATCTTTATTTTCTCTTCTTTCTCTTTCTCAAAGAAAGGAAGGTTCCCTCGCCCACAAGTTTGCCGGGGGGAAAGGAGAAGATAATGGTGTGGACCAAGCGTCGCTCGAGGAAGTTTCGCCTTACCGGGAAGCAAACGACAGAAAAGCTAAGTTGCTAAAGTTTGAGCAATCAGTTTTAAAATTTTTAAGTTATCTTCCTCGAACGACCGTCCTTTGTATGGAAAACCTGTGCGCGGAGCAACCAACTCGTAGCTAGTTGCGCCCTTACTTTGTTTCGAGTCCACTCAAAAACTTAAGTGAGCTGCGACTAGTTGCGACAAGGTTTCTTGTCGGAAGCGGCACCGCCAGTAGGCTGCTGACGTCCCGCACTCAGCACTCGCGGCCCAGGTGCCTGCGCCGACAAGTTCCCTAAAAGCGTAGGGCAAAAACATACAAAGGAAGGAATCAAGTAAAGGAAATAACATAGCAATCTCTACCCAAAATAGAGTTATATTACAAGATAGCTTGTCGCAGCTCTAACAGATTGTTCTCATGACATGACCAGCAGCGACAAAGAAAAAGAGAAAATGGGCGGCCTAATCTACGCGATCACCCTCAACCTTCTTGATCTCACTCACCTTGTCCACAATGGGTGCGACAAGGGCCTTGAGCGCTTCCAGATCAGCATCCGGCGACAGGGACCTGAGGACGTTGGTGAGGTTGAGGCTTGGGTTGCGGAAGGCCACCTTCACCAGCACCTTTTGAAGAGCTCCCGTGCAGATCTTGCACGACTCGTCGGCCAGCTGCTTTGGGATCTTCTCCCGGAGTCGCTGGAGGGCCGTCGCCACGCCTTTGAAGAACAAGCTGAGCTTGGCGTTGGGTTGGAGGTGCTCATTGGAGGAGTACCCGAGATCCTCCATCCCCAGCTGCGCCAGCTCCTTGTCGATGGCTGCGGAAACATCCACGAGACCCTCCGCCCAGTGCTCCACATTCTCCCTAAAAGCATTCTGGGCGGCAGCAGCACTCGCTAGCAGCGCCTTGTCGGCCTTGATCTTCTCCGTCAAGGCCACCTCCCACTCCCTGGCGCCGTCCAGCGTCTGAGTCAAAGTAACCAGCTTCAACTTAAGATCTGCGTTGGAGTCCTTGGCGGCGCTAAGCTCTTTGCTCCTCTCAGCGAGATGACCCTGTAGCTCGCCATGAGCGGCGACGTCCTTCTCGCGCTCACGCTTGAGCGCAGCAAGCTCCTCGCCGCTCGCCTTGAGATCGGCCTCCAGCTGCGCCATCTTCATCTCCAGCTCCTTCTTGGCGGCCTCGGCAGCTGCGGCAGCATCCTCTGCTTCCTTGAGAGCCCCGCCAAATGTTTGCTCGCGCGCGGCAAGCTCCTCCTCGTGGCTGTCAAGGTTGACCTTGCGCTGCGCCAACTCGCCTTCCTGCGCAGATAGTTTCTCGGCAACAAGCCGCTGTTGCTCTTCAACTTAAGCCTTCTCGAGGAGGAAGGCTTTCCGCTCCTCGGCGACTTGCTGCCGCTCCTCTGCCAGGGACCGGAGAGCTTCCTGCCTGAGACCCTGGAGCTCCTCCACGTGCTTCTCGATGTCCACTCCCGCCTTCGCGACAAGCGCTTCTCGGGATTCCAGCTTGGCCTGTCGGGCGCGGTAAAGCGACAACAGCTTCCGCAGCAGCCGCTCCTCCTCAGGCTCGTCACTGCTGCTGCTTGGCGCGTTGACCAGCGTCAGCCCAGCGGAGGCGAGCACCTCTCCATCCAAGATCTCTCCTTCGACCGGCGCCCTGGAGCTTGACGCCCAGGGGAGCTTGATGAAGATGCCGTCGCCGGCCTTCAAATAGGCGCTGGGCTGGGGCTCTTCGGAGCCTGGCGCTGCAGCAGCGGCGGAAGGATCGACGGTCGGCGTAGCGCCTGATGCTCCTGCGGCCTCGGGGCCGTCAGTGCGATCGCCGGATCCCTCGCCAGCTTCTGTGGCGGCAGCTTTGACGGCCTCTTCACCGGCGGGATCATCAGCGCCGGCTTCTCCTTTGGTGGCAACGGCGTCGTCGGTATTGCTGCGCGCGTTCTCCTCGCCGGCGACCTCGATTTCCATCGGCTCCGTGGCAGATGGATCTAATGAACGGAAAAAGGAGAAAAGTCAACCAAATATCCAAAAAGAAAATCAGAAAAAGAAGAACCCAAGGGAAGTTTTCGAGCAAGAGGATTACCTGTACTAGGATCTGCAGTCATTTTCTCAACCACCGGAGGGTCGCCAGTGCTGTCCCTTGCCGGAGAACTGTCCCTTGCCGGAGAATTCTCCCTTGCCGGAGAACGCTCCCTTGCCGGGGAATCCTCCCTTGGCGGTGTAGATGAAGCAGATGGCATTTCGGGAGCGGCTTCCGGGCACTCCTGGTGAGGCTGCTCTGCTCCTACACAGACCAACAGTCAGATATCAGCATAGAAAGAGCACCCATGCGCGCCTGACAGCAGGAATTAAACCATGTACTTACGCTGGGGCTGCGCTGGGGGCTGCTTTGGGGAAAAGTTGCCGGGTCCGGCAAGGTGGTATCGGACACGCCCCCTGCTGTCGCGGTGGGTTCGTCCTCGATGACAATCACCGAGACCTTGGCTCTCTTCGCCGCTCTCTGGGCCAGGGTCCTAAAAAGGAATGGGTTCGGGGTAAAGCAAATCAGATACAAGACAAAACAACAAGAATTGAAGAACTACAAGTACAGCAAAGAATCTTACTCTTCTTCTTCCTCGTCGGAGCTGAGCGCGGAGAGATCGAAGTCCGGCTCGCCTCCGGTGCGACGAGGCGGAGGAGAAGGTTCCCTTGTCCGCTTGGCAGGAGCAGTAGCGGTGGACCGGGAAGACCCCGCTCCAGTTGCAGCAGCGGCGTGAGGCGCTCCCGCGGCAACAGTGCTTGCCGCGGTAGAGCTTGTCGCGCGGCACGGCGGCTGTTGACTCGTCTGCCGCCCCTCTATGTCCACGGCCTTGCGGAGACGCCTTCTTGGCGGAGCTGGGGGCTCCGCTTGCGGCGAGCTGTCTGAAGGTTCGGGCCCGACAAGCTCTCCCTCGCTGGGCTCGCTCGACTCAGCTTCAGGCCCGACAAGCTCTCCCTTGCCGGTAAGCTCCTCTCGCTCGGCAAGGCTTGCCGCCTCTGCTGTCTCTGCCTCCTCCACGGTGAATCCAAACTCGCCCGCGGTAGCTACTGCCGCCGCCTCTTCCAGCCTAGTGGCGATGCGCTGCATCTCCGCATCGGTGGTGTCGCGAGTAAGGCTCTTCTGTTCATCGGAGCGGACCGGCACTTCTACCAAGCCGTCAAAGAAATCCCGCACGACGTCGTCTGCAGGCTCTTGCCAAGTTGGGACAATTCCATGCGAATCGCACATCGGCATCATTGCACGGATGCGGTCGAGCGAGGAGTTGTTGCACAGCGGAACGACACCACTCGGCAACATGAACGCTTTGGGATGCTGAGGATCGCGCTTGAACAGTTCCAGGATCATCACGTCGAGTTTCAGGACAGTGCAGTTGAAGTTGAGGCTCGGACGCAGCCTCATGATATCTGCTGCGTTCTGGAACTCCCATGCGGGTCTCCTCCTCTCCTGCAGGGGGGCGATGCGGCGGCGAAGAAAATCTGCGCCAACGGCGCCTACGTGAGCCCGGCAAGCCTGAGGCGTAGGATCCGGGTGACGGCAATCTTCATCCTATCGTCTTCCGGGGCCACGTTGCTCCAATCGTTGCCGTGCGCTATTGGCGCTTGGTGCTGGGCGGTAAATGGCTGCGGGTTCTCCTCGACAATCCAGCACCATTCTGCTCTCCATTCCTCCCACTTGCTGCGGAGCTCTCCCTCCAGATAAGCTTCCTTCTTGCCAGCTCTCGAGATCTAGGCGATTCCGCCGGATAAAGGCTCCCCTCTCTCAACTCGGGGCATAAAGAAGTGGCGAAAAAGAGCTACATTTGGATGGACTCCGACAAAGTTTTCGCAGAGATGTGCGAAAACTGCCATGGTCAGAACGGCATTGGGGGTGAAGTCAAGGAGGCGGAACCCGTAGGTGTCATGATATCGCAGAAAAATTCAGAGGAAGGCGGGCAGAGCCTGCAGTAGAAGAACAGCGCGAAGAAAGGGTATCCATTCGGAGCCAGTTCTGAAGCGGCAGCTGGGAGTACCTTCGTACGCGGATGCGCTCGCATCTCCATCGACCAAAAGAGGTAGTAGTACTCCCTCAGCTCCTTCGTGGCGAGCTGGGGGGGGGGAGATTGCCCGCTCCTTTCGCAGCGCCACGAGCCGCTGCGCCTCGGCCGACTTCACGACCTTCCCCTTGTCGGCTTTTGGAGCCATGGTGGAGGTGGTGTGGGAGATCGACGGCGTTGGTGGTGTCGGTGGCGATGGGGGGTGGAGCGCTGCTCTCTTTCAGCTTTGGGAAGAAGGAGGGAGCGGCGGAGATTTTTGAGATCGGAGTAGCAACCGGCGAGATGGGCGAACTGCCCCTGTTTCCCCTGCTTATAAAGAAGGAGGGGGCGGGCGTTCCGTCTTTCCGAATAAAGAAACAACCCACGATCTCTCCCACGATGCCGCATTCGACGCGTGCCGTTCGAGGAGGGCGCGGTGGATACGGAGTGAGATACGGCGTAACCCAGGCCGCGTGTGCCCGTGCCCTGTTTTGGGCCTGGCCCAACAGCGCTCGACACCGTGTGTGGCCCAGGCCCGGGGGCTCCTGTCGGTGTACTAGAGTAGGGGTACCCTAGTATCCCGAACTTTGCACGGGCAGTTGCAGCACCCCGCGACAAGGCTTGCCAGGTGACCGCCAAAGGTCCTCCGTGGTTCCTTTGGAGCCATTCAAGAACAAAGTATTCAAGCCAAGGAGACAAGGCCCCGGCAAGAGGAGCTTGCCGGGAAGGCCAACCAAGGCATCTCAAGGAACTTGCCGCGACGCGCCACGCGTCCCGGGAAGGCCCGGTGAGCGACAAGATTCCGGACGCGACAAGACAACAGCCGCGGCAAGGCGCTTGCTGCGGCAAACTACCACTCTGTACCCGCGCTCCAGCACATCCACCAACGTGTCACCCTGGGACCTTTCCAAGCGCGCGTGGCAAGAGGCTGTGCGGCCAGCGGTGCACGGTGGCAAGCGACGCTGACAAGACTGCCATCATGGCGAGCGGTGGCGTCCCTGACGGTCCCTTTTTGCACTATTTGGGCGACGCAGACGGGCATTTAATGCCTTTGTCCCCTGCCGTCAGGGTTAGGTATGATACACTGTACAGGTGGTTGTACCAACCGCAATTCCTTTTCCATTTTTACCCTTATCTACGTTGCCACCTGTCGGTGACCCCTTCAGCATATAAAAGGAGGCCCATGCGCAACGTAGAGGGGGGGGGGGTGGGTTCGAAGGCAGAAAAACACTCACGCTCGGTCTCTTTAGCAGCTAGTGTGTACTGTAGCACTCAGCGCTCCCGAGCAAGAACTCAATACACTCAGACATGCAGCAGTAGGGGTGTTATCTCTCCGGAGAGCTCCGAAGCTGGGTAAACTGCTCGTGTGCTTCGCCTCGATCCGCTCTTCATGCAATCTCCGCCCCCCACCGAACCGAAAGGGGCTCGGTCCGCCGGTCCCATAGGTGCTCGTGGATCAGTTGCCCCGACACCGATAATTCGAAGAGACTTGCAAAGATATCAAATCATGCATATAAGAATTCAGAGAAGACTCAAATAATATTCATAGATAATCTGATCATAAATCCAAAATCCATAGGATCTCGGAAAACACACCGCAAAAGAATATTACATCGAATAGATCTCCAAGAACATCGAGGAGAACAGGGTATTGAGAATCAAAGAGAGAGAAGAAGCCATCTAGCTACTAGCTATGGACCCGTAGGTCTGTGGTAAACTACTCATGCTTCATCGGAAGGGTAATGGTGTTGATGTAGAAGCCCTTCGTGATCGAATCCCCCTTCGGCGGGTTGCCAGAAAAGGCCCCTAGATGGGATATCTCGGGTACAGAAGGTTGGGGCAGTGGAAAACTGTTTTTGTGGCTCCCCCTGATGTTTTTGGGGTATAAGAGTATATATATAGGCGAAAGAATTAGGTCAGGAGAGCTCCAAGGGGCCCATGAGGTAGGGGGCGTGCCCTAACCCCTAGGCGTTCCCTCCACCCTCGTGGCTGCCTAGTTGCGTCTCCGACTTCATCTCCAAGTCTATTGGTTTGCTTCTGGTCCAAGAAAGATCATCGCGAAAGTTTCATTCCGTTTGGTATTCCTTTTCTCCAAAACTCTAAAACAGGCAAAAAATAGAAACTGGCACCGGGCTCTATGTTAATAGGTTAGTCCCAAAAATAATATAAAATAGTATATAAATGCATATAAAACATCCAAAACAGAGAATATAATAGCATGGAACAATCAAAAATATAGATACGTTGGAGACGTATCAACGGTTCACCATACGTGCATGCTTCGGGAATCACAAACTTTAACACAAGTATTTCTACCAATCCACAATTACTCACTAACATAACTCTAATATCACCATCTTTATATCTCAAACAAATGCAAGGAATCAAACTTCTTATAAAAGTTTTTATTATATCCCTCTTGGATACCCATCATATTAGGACTAAATTCATAACCTGAGCTAATTGCCATACTATTTACAGACTCTCAAAAATATATAAGTGAAGCACGAGTGTTCATCAATTTCTATAAAATAAAACCACCGTTGTGCTCTAAAAAGATATAAGTGAAGCACTAGAGCAACTGACAAACTACTCCAAAAAGATATAAGTGAAGATCAGTGAGTAGTCAAAAAAAATTAAGTAACTATGTGAAGACTCTCTCTCATCTAAGAATTCTAGATCTTAAGTATTTTATTCAAACAGCAAACAAAACAAAATAAAATGACATTCCAAGGATAGCACATATCAAGTGAAGAAGCAAAAACTTAGGCTAAACCAAAACTGACCGATCATTGTTGAAAAAGAAAGGTGGGATGCCAACCGGGGCATCCCCAAGCTTAGATGCTTCAGACTTTTTGAAATATTAATTAGGGATGCCTTGGGCATACCGAAGTTTGAGCTATTTTGTCTACTTAATTCTTCTCATATCACAGTTTCACTTATTCTTAAAAACTTCATCCACACAAAACTCAACAAGACCTCGTGAGATAAGTTACTATAAATCCATGCAAAACCTTATCATTCTCTACTATAGAAAATTACTAAAATTATAATGTGAAATTGAATACTAAATTCCCATGTATATTTAATACCCCCATCCTCAAATAGAATCATTAAAAAAGCAAACATATGAAATCATAACATCAATCTATCTAAACAGAACAATTTGTAAAGGATTAAGGAAGATCCATAATTCTTTAACTAAAAAAATTCTGAAAATTTACCACACTGTTGAGAATTTATGATTGCATATTGTCTCAAAATTTCAAGCTTTTATCACATTCTGACTTTTCTAGGGAATTTTTGCAATAGCGACAAACTTTCTGTTTTGAAACAACTCATATACTTACAAATTGAGCATGGTGAAGGCTATCCTTGACACTATTATTGAAATAAAAGATACCAAACCTTATTAAAAATAAAATCAAGAAAATCTAAACAAAATAAAATGATGCTCCAAGCAAAACACATATCATGTGACGGATAAAAATATAGCTCCAAGTGAGGTTACCGGTAATGTTGAATACGAAAGAGGGGGATGGCATCCGGGGCATCCCCAAGCTTAATTGCTTGGACCTTTCTTGAATATTACCTTGGGGTGCCTTGGGCATCCCCAAGCTTAGGGTCTTGTCACTACTTATTCTCTTCATATCGATATCTCACCCAAAACTTGAAAACTTGAGCATGGTGAAGGCTATCCTTGACAATGTCATTGAAATAAAAGATACCAAACCTTATTAAAAATGAAATCAAGAAAATCTAGACAAAATAAAATGATGCTCCAAGCAAAACACATATCATGTGACGGATAAAAATATAGCTCCAAGTGAGGTTACCGGTAATGTTGAATACGAAAGAGGGTGATGGCTTCCGGGGCATCCCCAAGCTTAATTGCTTGGACCGTTCTTGAATATTACCTTGGGGTGCCTTGGGCATCCCCAAGCTTAGGGTCTTGTCACTCCTTATTCTCTTCATATCGATATCTCACCCAAAACTTGAAAACTTCAATTACATAAAACTTAACGGAACTTCATGAGATTGGTTAGTATGATAAAGACAAAACATTCACTTTGGTACTCACTACTGCAGGACGCTGCTAACGCGACACTACGATGTGACAACCTGGGTTTTGCCCTCTTTTCTCTTCTGGTTTTCAGTTGGATTTTGATTTGAATTTTGAGTTTGAATCATTTCAGTTGGACTTAAAACACTTGGGCATCACCTTGGCTTTCACCCAAGTGGCTCACTCCTCCTCCAAACCATCATTTACTCTCTGTTCTACCTCAAAATAATGTCATGGATATTTTTATTTAATGAAAATTATTCATTTTCCTCTCAAAAACCCTAAACAGAAACTTGTGCTTCAAAGCAACCCCTATTTTTCTTGCCCATAAAAGTCCTTTGAAACCTAGGGCACCTCCCCGAGCAAAAATATCACACCACTTTTTGGAATATTTTTGCTATAGAAATTATTTTCTGTTCTAGACAGAAATGGTAGTTTCTACAGCAACTACCATTTTACCTGCTCCATTGGTGCTGCATTTTCTTGTGCATCACTACCTTCCTAGCCATTGCTAACCACCAAAGCACAGCTCCCAACTCCCAGCCGTTTAACCACAACAAGCTCTCAAATTTATTGTCCAGTAACTTGCAGTGAAGTAAAAATCATGTTCACTCCATCTGAGCTCAAAGCAAAGTGTGGTAACCTTTAAATCTACCATGAACAACACTCTAGACATGAAGTTTAGGCTTAGTTGGGCCTGAGGTCAGAGTTCACGCGGTAACTGCGTTCGTCAAGCGTGCTGGCATGCAGCCGATGCGCTCTGCGTCGCGCCCTAGCCTCTGTTGCTCGCGTGATCGCTTCCCTGCCTGCCAAACCTTGCCAAACCCCGTCACCATCACCGTTCCGACACCATTAACTTCACCCTAGCGCTCGCCGACGTCAGAACTCGCCACAACGAGCATGGGCACGGTCCGGCCAACCCAATAGTGCACTGCACACTATGTCCGTCGCCATACCCTTGCTCCTGTGCTCGTCTCCGCTCACCCATAGTTTCCGCATGAGTTGCGTCGCCTTCCCCCTCTCTCACTGACGCCGCTCGTCGCCGGGTGCAGCGTCCAGGTGTCCTGCAGTGGAGCCCGAGCACCTCTCATCGGTCGGCTATAAATAGAGCTCTCCCCAGCCTCCTCGAGCATCATCCACTCCTCACACACACTCCACAAACCTGTAGAAAGCCGTGGCCCAGCCGGGCAGGCCTCAGGCCGCCGTCCCTGAGATCGAGCTTGTCGGCGATCCCCTCTGTACTTCTGCACCGCTCCAGCCCCTCCGAAGCTCAGGCAACCCTTCCAGGGCCTCCACCACGCATTGGTGGTGCTGTTCCACCCGATTGGAGCCCCTGGTGCTGCCAATAGTCACCGTCGTCTTCAATTCCGGTGACCTCTGCTTTTTGTTGCCGCTGGTGAGGCCATTTCCGGCAGCGTTCGACCACCCCTAGCTAACCTACGGGGTGGGGGCAGGTGCACCTCCGTCCCCTCTTTCGATCCCTCCCTCCAGTTTTGGCCAAGGAACCCTCCTCGCCGGCGTGTGCTCCGGCAGAGCCCCGCCACCCTTTATCTCTTTCTCCCCCTCCCTCTCACTTGACTAGCAGGCCCCGCTAGCCAGCCACTCTGTACGCGCCCGAAGCGGTATGAGTGATGGCGCCCCGTGCGGTTTATGCCTTCGACGACACCCCCCTGTTCTGTTTATTTAAATTCAAAATTTAAATAATTCCAGAACACTTCAAACAGCCACAAATTTTTAACCATAAGTGCAAATTAATTGATTCTGTTTGCATTGTGTTGTGTGTGAAAATCTCTAGCAGCACACCAAAGATGGGATTTTTCCCTGCAGCCTAGATTTTCTGGTGAATTTCATAAGGGTTCTTGATGTTTTCTTTTTGTATTTATAATTGTTTTCAGAGAGTGAAGCTTGTCTTGAGGATCACCAGGAGGAGTGTGACCCTCATCTGCACTAAGGCAAGCCACATCAACATTTTCATGGTGCCATTGCAATATTTGTGATTTATTTTCAACTTGAATGTTTAAATTAGTCATGCATTTAAATCACCTAGTTAAATAATTATTTACATTCTGTTGCAAGCTTATTCATGTGGGTATGTTGATTAGTAGAAAGTTAAAAGTTAACTAAGTTGGATTTGAGTTATTATAAGTAATGATAGGTTATGGAGAATTAATTTGCTTATAAAAAGGTCTAGTTTGGATAATATTTTCTTGAGTAAGAAAATGAGTTTCCTAAGTCATTTCCATGATTAGTTGCTGCATAAACATGACCGTAATAGTGCCATGAGTTTCTGAAATGTTTGGTTAGTGCTTGATATAAATTGACCCGGTATGGTTCTGATGATCAGTGAAGCATGTTATATGAGTGCATTTGCATGGCATGTCATGACACCGGCCATTTTTATTTTAAGTTGAACCTGATAATAAATCAACTTGAACATATCATTGATCGGGTTATGGTGCCACTGAATCGAGTTTTCCCCAGCGCAACCACATTTGCCTTTATGGGAAGGCCTTTATTCGGTCCGTTGGCATGCCTCTAGTCGGTACCTCCAACGAGGGAAGGTTATGGGCATGCGGTACCCTAGCCCGGTAAGCAGACATAACCTTATGTGCCCGTTGATGTTGTTATGGTACCTTGTCCCCGTTTGGGACCGTTTTGCCACGATGTGGCAGTTTTGCCACGACGGTGGCCGTTGGTGTCTGTGGTAGACACAGGGCCACCCATGACTTAGCCCAACGGGGAGTTAGTCGGAGTGGCCATGAGAGTGTCGTGGAAATGGAGGGGTTTTGTTGGAATGTCGTTGGTCCACCCGAATGGGAGTGCGAGGCCATGGGTTCCTTGGTGTGGGTATAGTGTGCTACCTCTGCAGAGTGTATTAAATCTATCAATAGCCGAGTCCATGCTTACAGACATGCTCGAAAGTAGGTCACACCTTGGGTCAACGTTTTAAATAAATCTTGCACACTAAAATAACATGGCATTATTGGAAAGAGGATGGTTGAAGAACCGTGTTGATGTTGATGACCAAGATGCTGATCCGTTTGTGATCTGAGAAAGATCACCATTTTGTTGCGTAGCAATCCTTTTGATGACCACGTGGTTGGTCTGTTTTTTGATCCAAGAGAGATCGCCGTTTGTTATGTGGTAACTCATTGGTAAGCAAGTCCGTGGGACTTGAGGCACGGGATTTTATTCACTACATCCGTAGCATGATCTTGCATTGATGATTAAATTGGTTAATATCATGATATTGTTTGTCATTATGTTTATGCTTGTTGTGATCTTGCAAGTACATTCTGTGTACTGACCTGGCGTGTCATGTTAGATTTCAGGAAAGGTTCGCTGGAATGGAGTGTTGTTCGAGTCTAGATTGTGTTCACATTGGTGTCCCTGTGCTATGGAGACGCACTTTGTCGTCGTTCTGCTGCCGCGTAGTCAGCATGATGGAGGCCCCCTTATGTTCATTAAATAATGTACATATTGTTCAGACACACCGTGTGTGCCTCTTGACCTCCTAACTTGTTGTAATATGAACTATGTTCTGCTAGCATCAATAAAGCGATTGTATTCTGTACCAAGATGTTGTGTGTTACCAGAAGATATTGTCTTTGGGCTGGCAATGCAGGGTAAACCGGTTGCTCTGAGCTGGGGTGCCACAACGCTTGGTATCAGAGCCGCGCAGACTATAGGACACGCTACACTCCCGCCGCGTTACTGGACATTAGTTAGCAGAAAAGTTGAGTGTAGTACTTTTAGCTGGTTGTTGCATTGCATGCACTTGGTTATTTTATTTCTAACCTACTAATGGCTGTGAGTGTGGATGGCTCTGATGCTGTATCCGTGCTAGTTGCAGCTGATGCCGTACACGTCGCCGCATCTCCTTTGCAACATGTGGCGTCGAATGTATCCTCACGGTGACGACCCAGTCTAGCGTGTGTACCGGGAGCGTCTGTCTGATTCAGTGTATGAGTATTAAGCTGTGGTTACTCTGTGCACCAGTTCATCTTCCACCTCTTACACTCGCACTTCCAGGAGCGGTTATGCTTCTACCGCTTCTCAGGCTGTCCAGTTTGCTACATTTGAGGTCCTCGTCGAGCTACGCTATAACGAGGTCTGAATGCAGAACCATCCAGGTTTCTACCACTATCCCTCCCTGCATGACAATGGTCGTGTCCGCTTTCCTACCATTGATCCAGAGTCCGATAGTACTGCTAGCCACCTTTCTCGATACATTACTGCTAGCTACCTTCTAATCCATGAGCTGGATCGAGAGCTGACTCGTGCCCGTGTTGCTTTAGCTGCTACTAGAGCTGTCACTACTCCATCGTCTACGGGATTTACTCCTTATCTTCCATCCAGTTCTAGCTCACTAGTTTCACCAGTTGCTCCTCCGAGTAGCTCGGGCACCTCGACTGTGAACCCTCTTAGTGCTCCTGCTGAGTGGGTTTCTCTTCTCGCTACCCCTGTAGCCTCGATGCTTCAGCCTCATCCTGCACCTGCTCCTGAGGGAGAGCCCTCGAGGTAGCATCATCATGTTACATTTAACCCGGAGGTCGCGGTTAACACCGTCAGTTCAGGATCCGAGTCCGCTTCAGGAGAGGACACGACAACACCAGCAGAGCATTAGAGCGCTCAAGTATTCGCAGTTATCAGGTTGTTGTACGAATGTAGTCGTACGAGTCATGATGTTTTGTTTGATGTATGAGAGTAGTTGAAATTATTATGTCATTTATGTACGGGTCTATGTATAATTATGTTTGACTTTCTCTTATTCGATGGGTTTCCTTCAAATTTTCGCTTTCTTTCGAGTTTTTGACACTGGCTTTTCCCCACTGTGTTTATTTTTGGATGTTGCTCATCTCGATCGTGTTGTCTTGGGAAAAACAATAGGATGACGCGGGGAGGCAGCAGTAGCGACGCTTGTGAGGATACCCCTATTCGTCATTCCGCACGACAGGCAGGACACTCCTCCGAGCTGTACGTTCCACCACCGCCTCCACCGCCAAATCCACCCTCCGCCGAGCAAATTCTCTGTATGTTTGAAGAAATGCGAAATAATGATCTGCTTGAAATGTTGAGAAGTGTGCAAGCTATGGTTGGACAGAATGGAAATCAGAATGGTCATCACTCCAAACTTTCGGACTCTCAGAGAACCAACCCTCCCAGTTTCAGTCAGGTTATTGATCCATTGGATGTAGACGACTGGTGGTGAACTATTGAGAAGAAACTTGAGATTTCCCTTACTGATACAAATGACAAAGTCCCATTTGCAACCCATTATCTTGAAGCGTTGCCGCAATATGGTGAGCAAATGATAAAGCTATGTAGCCTGCCGATGAAGAAATCACCTGGGTAAAATTCAAGGATCAGTTCCGTAAATACCATGTTCCTGCTGGAGTTATGAAGGTCAAGTAGCATGAATTCCTCGCGCTCCTCCAAGGGAGTCAGTCTGTGAGTGAATATTTGAATAAGTTCAATCATTTGGCCTGCTATTCTCTTCATGATGTGGCCACCGAAGAAAGAAGATTGATCGCTTTCTTGGAGGACTAAATCAACATCTCCGATGCACCCTCAGCATGTTTGATTTCACCGATTTCCAGACTCTGGTAAACAAGGCCCTCATTGCTGAGAGGGAGCACAAACTGATGCATGACAACAAGACTTCAAACAATGATCACAAGTGGAAGTTTGAACCAAGGAAGGAGGTTCAGCCTATGCAAAAGGCTCATACCTGGCAGCGACCACAAGTAGAGTCCAAGCCCAATTGGCAACAAAATATCAACAAGGCCCCTATGCAAGTCAAGAATGTCGTAACCAACCCGGTGCGAGAAGAATGCCAGTGCAACAATTCATGTTTCAGTTGTGGGCAAACCGTACACTACGCCAGACAGTGTCCCTAGGGCGGCAAGAATAACCCTACATTCAGACCGCAAGTCAATTATATTGGGGCATACCTTGTCCAAAAAAACATCACCGGACAAGTCCATGCCCTCTCCGTAGACGAAGCCCAAGAGAAACCCAAAGTCATCATTGGTATGTTTTTAGTTAATTGCATACCTGCCATAATTTTATTTGACTATGGGGCTTCCCACTCTTTTATTTCGCGGAGTTTTGTTTCCCAAAACAAATTTCCTTGTTCAATTTTGAGCAAGAATATGCTGGTACAATCCCCGGGATCTTTGCTCAGAAGCAATCTGGTCTGCCGTAATCTGGAAATAAATATCAACGGAGACCACTTTCCTATTTCCTTGATAGTCATTGAGTCTGTTAGGCTGGACATCATTTTGGGAATGAATTGGTTGACACAATACCAAGTATGTATTAATTGTGCAACCCGTGAAGTCACCTTGACCAGTCCATAAAGGTAAGCTACAAAATTCCATGCCCGCAGGAGCATACCACAGAAAGAAATGGTTTTTGCCACTGTGGCTGAGTTGGAATTAATTTCTGTAGTCAGTGAGTTTCCCGATGTATTCCCAGAAGAGCTACCAGGCATGCCACCAGACCGAGAGCTCGAGTTTGCAATCGATCTTGTGCCTGGAACCGCACCGTTATACAAGAAATATTATCGAATCCCGTCATTAGAATTAGTGGAGCTAAGGAAACAGCTTGATGAGATGCTCCAAAAAGGTTATATCAGCCCCAGTTCCTCGCCATGGGGATCACCTGCTATATTCGTGGATACGAAAGATGGAAGTCTCTGTATGTGTGTAGATTACCGTCACCTGAATGATGTCACCATCAAAAACAAATATCCACTGCCCAGGATTGATGACTTATTTGATCAACTTGTGGGGCCAAAGTATTCTCCAAGATTGATTTGAGGACCAGATACCACCAACTCAAGATTAAAAAGGAAGATATTCATAAGACTGCATTCACTACTCGGTACGGTCTTTATCAATATACTGTTATGTCCTTCGGCCTCACCAATGCCCCTTCTTTCTTCATGCACATGATGAATAAAGTATTCATGGATTTCCTCAATGAATTTGTGGTGTTTTTTATCGATGATACTCTCATATACTCAACAAGTGAAGACGAGCACAAAGGACACCTCCGGTCTATCTTACAAAGACTTTGTGACCATCAACTGTATGCCAAATACAGTAAATGTGAGTTTTGGCTCAAGCAAGTTGGATTCCTTGGGCACATACTATCCGCGGAAGGTATAGCTGTGGATCCTAGCAAAGTAAAAGACGTGCTTGATTGGTTGGCACCCACAACAGTGTCTCAAATCTAGAGTTTCCTTGGATTAGCCGGATACTATCACCGGTTCATTGAAGGTTTCTCTAAAATTGCCAAGCCAATGATAGAGCTTCTCAAAAAGGATAAGAAATTTGAATGGACTGAAGATTGTGAGAAAAGTTTTAACGAGCTGAAAATCAGATTGACCTTAGCCCCTGTGTTGACACTTCCAGACATCTACCGCAACTTAGATGTATATTGTGATGCTTCCAGACAGGTTCTTGGATGCGTACTTATGCAAGATGGAAAGTCAGTAGCTTATGCCCCTTGTCAGCTGCGACCCCATGAAGGGAACTATCCTACTGATGATCTGGAATTGGCCGCGGTGGTTCATGCTCTAAAAATCTGGAGGCACTATCTCATTGGAAAAAGGTGCCAAATATTTACCGACCACAAAAGCCTCAAGTATATATTCACTCAGCCAGATTTGAATCTCCACCAACGCAGATGGCTTGAGTTAGTCAAAGGACTATGACCTTGGAATTAATTACCACCCGGGTAAGGCCAACATGGTGGCCGATGCACTCAGCAGAAAGCCTGTCAGTTTAAATGCCATGATGGCAACCATGCCTTCCGAACTCCAAGAAGAAATTGCTCAGCTCAATCTGGTCATAGTTGAAGCTGGTCTTGCTAATGTTATGTAAATTACTCCTACCCTCGAGGATGAGATTCGCAAGGCCCAGCTGGATGACACAATCTTACAAAAAATATGTCAAGCAAATGCTAGCAGGACAGACCTCGGATTTTTCCAAGGACCATTTAGGTACACTACGGTTCCGCGGGAGGATTTGTGTACCAAGTCAAGAAGGTTTAAGGAAGAAAATACTTTCTGAAGCACACGAATCCTCATATACTATCCACCCCAGAGGTACTAAAATTTACGAAGACCTTTGCCAAATATTCTGGTGGGATGGAATGAAGAAGGACATAGCATATTTTGTGGCCTGCTGCGACATATGCAATAAAGTAAAGGCAGAGCACCAGAAACCAGCCGGACTCCTCCGACCGTTGCCTGTTCCACAATGGAAGCGGGATGACATCTGCATGGATTTTATCACCTGGCTACCAAAAACTCAGCGAGGCAATGACACAGTATGGGTCATAGTGGATATGTTAACCAAGGTAGCACATTTCCTTCCCATCAGAACCACATACCATGCTGATCAGCTCGCACAACATATGTTTCCAGAATAGCAGTTTACACGGCGTCCCTCAAACAATCACTTCTGACCGAGGGTCCCTATTTACCTCCGCTTTCTGGTCCCGTCTCCATCAAGCTTTGGGAACATCATTAAAATATAGTACCGCTTACCATCCTCACTCCGATGGGCAGACTGAAAGAGTAAACCGAATACTAGAAGATATGCTACGAGCATGTGCCTTGGCCCAAGGGCCTAAGTGGGAAGACTGTCTGCCATATGCTGAATTCTCCTACAACAACAGTTTCCAGGCCAGTTTAAAAATGTCACCATATTAGGCTTTGTATGGCCGTAAGTGCCGCACCCCGTTGAATTGGTCTCAAACTGGGGATAGCCCTCTCTTTGGGATAGACCTCATGATGGAAGCTGAAAGGCAAGTACAAGAAATCAGAGACCGTCTACGACTAGCCAAATCCCGACAAAAGAGCTATTATGATGCAAAGCACCGATAGGTCAGTTTTGAGCCCGAAGAACAAGTGTACCTCAGAGTCACTCCTATGAAGGGAATAAAAAGGATTCGGACTCGCGGAAAATTGGCACCCAAGTTTATTGGTCCATTCCCGGTTATGTCCAAAGTGGGTACTGTTGCATATCAGTTAGAGCTGCCGCCAGAGTTGTCAGAAGTGCACAACGTGTTCCATGTCTCCCAGTTGAGACGATGCATATCACTGCCCGAGAAAAGGACTGCTATGACAGAAATAGAGTTGGCTAAGGATTTAACATATGAAGAGAGACTGTTAAATTTTTTGGATGAAATGGAAAGTGTTACTCAAAGCAAGACGAGAAAATTTTACAAGGTCTAGTGGGACCATCATACAGAGGCAGAAGCAACCTGGGAGCAAGAAGAATTTCTAAAGGCAAATTATCCTGAATTGTTTTCCCAAGCAACCGAATCTCGAGGACGAGAATTCATCCTAAGTGGGGGAGGTTTGTGACAGCCTGGTTTTTGCCCTCTTTTCTCTTCTGGTTTTTAGGTGGGTTTTGATTTCAATTTTGAGTTTGAATCATTTCAGTTGGACTTAAAACACTTGGGCATCACCTTGGCTATCACCCAAGTGGCTCACTCCTCCTCCAAACCATCATTTCCTCTCTATTCTACCTCAAAATAATGCCATGGATATTTTTATTTAATGAAAAATATTCATTTTCCTATCAAAAACCCTAAACATAAACTTGTGCATCAAAGCAACCCCTATTTTTCTTGCCCACAAAAATATGAGAAGATTCACAAAAATCCTTTGAAGCCTAGGGCACCTCCCTGAGCAAAAATACCACACCACTTTTTGGAATATTTTTGCTACTCAAATTATTTTCTGTTCTGGACAGAAATGGTAGTTTCTACAACAACTACCATTTTACTTGCTCCAATGGTGCGTCACTACCTTCCTAGATCATTACTAACCACCAAAGCACAGCTCCCAACTCCCAGCCGTTTAACCACAGCAAGCTCTCAAAGTTACTGTCCAGTAACTTGCAGTGAAGTAAAAATCATGTTCACTGTGTCTGAGCTCAAACCAAAGTGTGGTAACCTTTAAATCTACCACGAAAAACATGCCAGACATGAAGTTTAGGCTTAGCTCGGCCTGAGGTCAGAGTTCACGCGGTGACCGCGTTCGTCCAAGTGTGCTGGCATGCAGCCGACGCGCTCTGCATCGCTCCCTAGCCTCTGTTGCTCGCGTGATCGCTTTCCTGCCTGCCAAACCTTGCCAAACCCCGCCACCATCACCGTCCCGACGCCATTAACTTCACCATGGCGCTCGCCGACGTCGGAGCTGGCCGCAGCGAGCACGGGCACGGTCCGGCCAACCCAACAATGCGCTGTGCACTGTGTTCATCGCGATCCCCTCACTCCTGTGCTCGTCTCCGCTCGCCCACAGCTCCCGCGTGAGTTGTGTCGCCTTCCCCCTCTCTCACAGACGCTCCCCGTTGCCAGGCGCGGCATCCAGGTGTCCTGTGGTGGAGCCTGAGCACCTCTCATCGCTTGGCTATAAATAAAGCTCTTCCCAGCCTCCTCAAGCATCATCCACTCCTCACACACACTCCACAAACCTGTAGAAAGCCGTGGCCCGACCGGGCAGGCCTCGGGCCGCCGTCCCCGAGCTCGAGCTCGCCGGCGATCCCCCCTATCCGTCCGCGCTGCTCCAGCCCCTCCCAAGATCAGGCGACCCTTCCAGGGCCTCCGTCGTGCCTCGGTGGTGCTGTTCCACCCGAATGGAGCCTCTGGTGCAGCCTCTAGTCGTCGTCATCTTCAACTCCGGTGAACTCTGCTTTCTGTCGCCGCTGGAGAGGCCATTTCCGACGCCGTCCGACCACCCCTAGCTAACCTATGGGTACGGGCAGGTGCGCCTCCGTCCCCTCTTTCGATCCCTCCCTCCAGTTTTGGCCAAGTAGCCCTTCTTGCCGGTGTGTGCTCCGACGGAGCCCCGCCGCCCTCTGTCTCTTTCTCCCCCTTCCTCTCACCTGACTAGCGGGGCCCTCTAGTTAGCCACTCTCTACGCGCCCGAAGCGGTATCAGTGGTGGTGCCCCGCGGGGTTCATGCCTTCGACGTCACCCCATGTTCTCTTTATTTAAATTCTAAATTTAAATAATTCAAGAACACTTCAAACAGCCACAACTTTTTAACCATATGTCCAAATGAATTGATTCTTTTTGCATTGTGTTGTGTGTGAAAATCTCTAGCAGCAAACGAAAGATGGGATTTTTCCCTGCTTCCTAGATTTTCTGGTAAATTTAAGAAGGGTTCTTGATGTTTTCTTTTTGTGTTTATAATTGTTTTCAGAGAATGAAGCTTGTCTTGAGGATCACTAGGAGGAGTGTGACCCTCATCTGCACTAAGGCAAGCCACACCAACATTTTCTTGGTGCCATTGCAGTATTTGTGATTTATTTTCAACTTTAATGATTAAATTAGTCATGCATTTAAATTACCTAGTTAAAAAATTATTTACATTCTATTGCAAGCTTATTCATGTGGTTATGTTGACTAGCAGAAAGTTAAAAGTTAACTAAGTTGGATTTGAGTTATTATAAGTAATGATAGGTCATGGAGAATTAATTTGCTTATAGAGGGGACTAGTTTGGATAATATTTTCTTGAGTAAGAAAATGAGTATGCTAAGTCATTGCCATGATTATTTAATGCATAAACATGACCAGAATAGTGCCATGAGTTTCTGAAATGTTTGGTTAGTGCTTGATATAAATTGACCCGGTATGGTTCTGATGATTAGTGAAGCATGTTATATGAGTGAATTTGCATGGCAAGTCATGACACCGGTCATTTTTATTTTAAGTCGAACCTGATAATAAATCAACTTGAACATATCGTTGATCGGGTCATGGTGCCACTGAATCGAGTTTTTCCCAGCGCATACACATTTGCCTTTATGGGAAGGCCTTTATTCGGTCCGTTGTCATGCCTCTGGTCGGTACCTCCAATGAGGGAAGGTTATGGGCGTGCAGTACCCTGGCTCGGTAAGCAGACATAACCTTGTGTGCCCGTTGTTGATGTTGTTATGGTAACTTGTCCCAGTTTGGGACCGTTTTGCCACGATGTGGCCGTTTTGCCACGACGGTGGCCGTTGGTATCTGTGGTAGACACGGGGCCACCCATGACTTAGCCCAGTGGAGAGTTAGTTGGAGTGGCAGAGAGAGTGTCGTGGCAATGGAGGGGTTTTGTTGGAATACCGTTGGTCCACCTGAATGGGAGTGCGAGGCCATGGGTTCATTGGTGTGGGTACAATGCACTACGTCTGCAGAGTGTATGAAATCTATCGATAGCTGAGTCCATGGTTACGGATACGCTTGAACGTAGGTCACACAATGGGTCAACGTTTTAAATAAATCTTGCACACTAAAATAACATGGCACTGTTGGAAAGAGGATGGTTGAAGAACCGTGTTGATGTTGATGACCAAGATGTTGGTCCGTTTGTGATCTGAGAAAGATCACCGTTTGGTTGCGTGGCAATCCGTTTGATGACCACGTGGTTGGTACGTTTTGCAATCCGAGAGAGATCACCGTTGGTTACGTGGTAACTCGTTAGTAAGAAAGTCCGTGGGACTTGAGGCACGAGATTTGGTTCACTCCATCCATAGCATGATCTTGCATTGATGATTAAATTGGTTAATATCATGATATTGTTTGTCATTATGTTTATGCTTGTTGTGAGCTTGCAAGTACATTCAATGTACTGACCTGGCGTGTCATGCCAGATTTCAGGAATGGTTCGTTGGAACGGAGTGCTGTTCGAGTCTAGATCGTGTTCACATCGGTGTCCCTGTGCTATGGAGTCCCGCTTCGTCGTCGTTCTGCTGCTGTGTAGTCATCATGATGGTGGCCCCCTTATGTTCATTAAATAATGTACATATTGTTCAGCCGCATCGTGTGTGTCACTTGTCCTCCTAACTTGTTGTAATATGAACTACGTTCCGCTAGCATCAATAAAGCGGCTGTATTATGTATGGAGATGTTGTGTGTTGCCAGAAGACATGGTCTCTGGACTGGCAATGCAGGATAGACCGGTTTCTCTGAGTCGGGGTGCCACATACGATCAGAGACCCTTCGAGAAACTATGTGCGATGCAATAATCGCAAACGGTGGTGTAAGAGAACCTTTAAAAATGTGCAAAACATTTGCAATGACGGATGCATCAAACATGGTTCAGATTTTAGCTACGTGTGCGATGCAGGGCATACGGTTCAGTTCAATTAATTATTTGTGATGAGGAGGAACAAAAGAAACGGGCAGCTAGATGAAGGCGTGTGCGATACACAACATAGGGTTCACTCGGATGAACTATTTGTGATTAGGCAACACAAAAGAAACGGACAGCCAGATCAAGGTGTTTACGATATACAACATGCGGTTCACTCGGATGAATAGTTTGTATTGAGACAAGAGAAAAGAAATGGTTCAATATAACAAGATACGTGTGATACGCGACTGATACGTCCATTTTGCATCATGCTTTTATGACAATATTTATTGCATTATGGGCTGTTATTCACGTTATGTCACAATACTTATGGCTATTCTCTCTTATTTTACAAGGTTTACATGAAGAGGGAGAATGCCTGGAGCTGGAATTCTGGGCTGGAAAAGGAGCAATATTGGAGGCCTATTCTGCGCAACTCCAAAAGTCCTGAAACTCCACGGAATATCTAAGAATAAATAAAGAAAAATCGTCACCAAAGATGGAGGCCAGGGGGCCCACACCCTGCTCACGAGGGTGGGGGGCGCGCCCACTCTGGGCGCGCCCCCGACCTTATGGGCCCCCTGGTGGCTCTCCGACGCCCGTCTTCTCCTATATGAAGTCTTTCGATGAGAAAAAAATAGAAGGCGACCTTTCGGGACGAAACTCTGCCGCCACGAGGCGGAACCTTGGCGGAATCAATCTAGGGCTCCGACAGAGCTGTTCTGCCGGGGACACTTCCCTCCGGGAGGGGGAAATCATCACCATCGTCATCACCAACACTCCTCTCATCGGGAGGGGGCAATCTCCATCAACATCTTCACCAGCACCATCTCATCTCCAAACCCTAGTTCATCTCTTGTATCCAATTCTTGTCTCCAAGTCCGGGATTGGTGCTAGTAGGTTGCTAGTAGTGTTGATTACTCCTTGTAGTTGATGCTAGTTGGTTTATTTGGTGGAAGATCATATGTTCAGATCCTTTATGCACATTATTACCCCTCTGATTATGAACATGAATATGCTTTGTGAGTAGTTACATTTGTTCCTGAGGACAAGGGAGAAGTCTTGCTACTAGTAGTCATGTGAATTTTGTATTCATTCGATATTTTGATAAGATGTATGTTGTCTAGCATCTAGTGGTGTTATGTGAATGTCGACTACATAACACTTCACCATTATTTGGGCCTAGAGGAAGGCATTGGGAAGTAATAAGTAGATGATGGGTTGCTAGAGTGACAGAAGCTTAAACCCTAGTTTATGCATTGCTTCGTAGGGGGCTGATTTGGATCCATATGTTTCATGCTATGGTTAGGTTTACCTTAATACTTTTGTTGTAGTTGCGGATGCTTGCAATAGAGGTTAATCATAAGTGGGATGCTTGCTCAAGTAAGAACATCACCCAAGCACCGGTCCACCCACATATCAAATTATCAAAGTACCAAACGCGAATCATATGAGCATGATGAAAACATCATATGAGCATGATGAAAACTAGCTTGACGATATTCCCATGTGTCCTCGGGAGCGCTTTTCCTATTATAAGAGTTTGTCCAGGCTTGTCCTTCGCTACAAAAAGTATTGGGCCACCGTGCTGCACTTTATTTACTTTTGTTACTTGTTGCTCATTATAATTTATCTTATCACAAAACTATCTATTACCACTTATTTCAGTACTTGCAGAGAATACCTTGCTGAAAATTTCTTATCATTTCCTTCTGCTCCTCGTTGGGTTCGACACTCTTACTTATCGAAAGGACTATGATAGATCCCCTATACTTGTGGGTCATCAAGACTCTTTTCTGGCACCGTTGCCGGGGAGTGAAGCGCCTTTGGTAGGTGGAATTTGGTAAGGAAAGATTTATTTAGTGTGCTGAAATTTTCTGTCACTTGTTACTATGGAAGTAATTGTCTGAGGGGCATGTTCAGGGTATCTTCACCCCGTCCAGTAGAGCAAAGAGTTTGTCCTCAACCTACTGAACCTATTGAAAATGAAACTCCTTTTGAGATTCCTTCGGGTTTGATGGAAAAACTGCTAGCTAACACTTTTACAGGAGATGGAACAAAGCATCCTGATGAACATCTATGCTATATGGATGATATTTGTGGACTATTTAAGCTGGCAGGTATACCCGACGATGTTGTTAAGAAGAAGGCTTTCCCTTTATCTTTGAAGGGAGACACATTGACATGGTATAGGCTATGTGATGATATGAGATCATGGAACTATAAAAGATTGAAATTGGAATTTGATCAAAAGTATTACCCTATGCATCTTGTTCATCTTGATCGCAATTATATATATAATTTTTGGCCTCGCGAAGGAGAAAGCATCGCTCAAGCTTGGCGGAGGCTTAAATCAATGTTATATTCATGCCCCAATCATGAGCTCGCAAGAGAAGTGATTATGCAAAGTTTTTATGCTCGGCTTTCTTATAACAATTGCATCATGCTCGATACCTCTTGTGCTGGCTCTTTTATGATGAAGACTATTGAATTTAGATGGAATTTATTGGATAGAATTAAATGCAACTCTGAAGATTGGGACCTTGACGAAGGTAAGGAGTCAGGTATGACACCTAAGTTTGATTGTGTTAAATCTTTTATGGATACCGATATTTTCCGTAAGTTTAGCACTAAATATGGACTTGACTCTGAGATAGTAGCTTCTTTCTGTGAATCTTTTGCTACTTATGTTGATCTCCCCAAGGATAAGTGGTTTAAATATCATCCTCCCATAGAATTAAAAGTAGCTATACCTATTAAAGTTGAAGAAAAGATTGTAACTTATAATGATCCTATTGTTCCCACTTCTTATGTTGAGAAACCACTTTTCCCTGTTAGAATGAAGGATCATGCTAAAGCTTCAACTATTGTTCGTAAAAGCAATATTAGAACTTATACACCTCCTGAGAAAGTCAAAGTAGAACCTAATACTGCTATTGTTAAAGATCTCTTGTCTGATAATATCGATGGGCATGTTACTCAATTCCAGGGTGAAACTGCTAGAATAGCTAAACCTTGTGTTAGAGATAAACATAGACCCGTGGTAGGCGTGCCTGTTATTTCTATTAAAATAGGAGATCATTATTATCATGGCTTATGTGATATGGGTGCTAGTGCTAGTGTAATACCCATTGACTTATACAGAGAAATTATGCATGATATTGCACCTGGTGAGTTAGAAGAAATTGATGTCACAATTAAACTTGCCAATAGAGATACTATTTCTCTAGTGGGAATTGTTAGAGATGTTGAAGTCTTGTGTGGGAAAACCAAATATCCCGCTGATTTTCTTGTTCTTGGTTCTCCACAAGATAGCTTTTGTCCCTTTATATTTGGGAGACCCTTCTTGAATACTGTTAATGCTAAGATAGACTGCGAAAAGAATGTTGTTACTATTGGCTTGGATGATATGGTTCATGAGTTTAATTTCTCTAAATTTAGTAAACAACATCGTGAGGAAGAATCGCCTAGTAAGGATGAAATTATTGGTCTTTCTTCTATTGCCGTACCTCCTAGTGATCGTTTAGAACAGTATTTGCTAGACCATGAAAATGATATGTTCATGAATGAAAGAAGGGAAATAGATGAAGTATTCTTTAAACGGGAACCTATTCTGTAACACAATTTGCCTGTTGAAATCCGAGGGGATCCTCCTCCACCCAAGGGTGATCCCGTGTTTGAGCTTAAACCGTTGCCTGATAATCTTAAATATGCTTATCTTGATGAAAATAAAATATATCCTGTTATTATTAGTGCTAACCTTTCAGAGCATGAAGAAGAAAGATTATTGAAAACTCTGAAGAAGCATCGTGCCACTATTGGATATACTCTGGATGATCTTAAGGGCATCAGTCCCACTCTATGTCAACATAAAATAAATTTGGAAGCGGATGCCAAACTAGTTCATGATCCTCAACGACGTCTGAATCCTAAAATGAAGGAAGTGGGAAGAAAAGAAATACTTAAGCTTCTAGAGGCAGGTATAATTTATCCCGTTGCTGATAGTCAGTTGGTAAGTCCTGTCCATTGTGTCCCTAAGAAGGGAGGTATTACTATTATCCCTAATGATAAAGATGAATTGATCCCGCAAAGAATTATCACAGGCTATAGGATGGTAATTGATTTCCGCAAATTAAATAAAGCTACTAAGAAAGATCATTACCCCTTACCTTTTATTGATCAAATGCTATAAATATTATGCAAACATACACATTATTGCTTTCTAGATGGTTATTCTGGTTTCTCCCAAATACCTGTGTCAGCTAAGGATCAATCAAAGACTACTTTTACATGCCCTTTTGGTACTTTTGCTTATAGACGTATGCCATTTGGTTTATGTAATGCACCTGCTACCTTTCAAAGATGCATGATGGCTATATTCTCTGACTTTTGCGAGAAAATTTGTGAGGTTTTCATGGACGACTTTTCCGTCTATGGTTCTTCTTTTGATGATTGCTTGAGAAATCTTGATCGAGTTTTGCAGAGATGTGAAGAAACTAATCTTGTCTTGAATTGGGAAAAGTGTCACTTTATGGTTAATGAAGGTATTGTCTTGGGGCACAAAGTTTCTGAAAGAGGTATTGAAGTTGATAAGGCCAAGGTTGATGCTATTGAAAAGATGCCATGTCCCAAGGACATCAAAGGTATAAGAAGTTTCCTTGGTCACGCCGGATTTTATAGGAGGTTCATTAAGGACTTTTCAAAAATCTCTCGGCCTCTGACTAATTTATTACAAAAAGATGTACCATTTGTCTTTGATGATGATTGCATAGAAGCATTTGAAATACTTAAGAAAGCATTAGTCTCTGCACCTGTTGTTCAGCCACCTAATTGGAATTTACCCTTTGAAATTATGTGTGATGCTAGTGAATATGCTGTAGGTGCTATTCTAGGGCAAAGAGTTGATAAGAAATTAAATGTTATCCATTATGCTAGTAAGACTCTAGATAGTGCTCAAAGAAATTATGCTACTACCGAAAAGGAACTTTTAGTGGTTGTGTTTGCTTGTGATAAGTTTAGACCTTATATTGTTGATTCTAAAGTAACTATTCACACAGATCATGTTGCTATTGAATATCTTATGGAAAAGAAAGATGCAAAACCTAGACTCATTAGATGGGTTCTCCTACTGCAAGAATTTGATTTGCATATTGTTGATAGAAAGGGAGCTGAGAACCCTGTTGCAGATAACTTATCTAGGTTAGAGAATGTTCTTGATGACCCACTACCTATTGATGATAGCTTTCTTGATGAACAATTAAATGTCATAAGCACTTCTCGTAGCACTCCATGGCATGCTGATTATGCTAATTATATTGTTGCTAAATTTATACCACCTAGCTTCACATACCAACAAAAGAAAAAGTTTTTCTATGACTTGCGACATTACTTTTGGGATGACCCGCATCTTTATAAAGGAGTAGATGGTGTTATTAGACGTTGTGTACCTGAGCATGAACAGGAACATATCCTACGCATATGTCACTCTGAAGCTTATGGAGGACACCACGCTGGAGATAGAACTGCACATAAGGTATTGCAATCCGGGTTTTATTGGCCTACTCTCCTCAAGGATGCCCGTAAGTTTGTTTTGTCTTGCGATGAATGTCAAAGAATTGGTAATATTAGTAGACGTCAAGAAATGCCTATGAATTATTCACTTGTTATTGAACCATTTGACGTTTGGGGCTTTGATTATATGGGACCTTTTCCTGCCTTTAATGGATATACTCATATTTTAGTTAATGTTGATAACGTTACTAAGTGGGTGGAAGCTATTCCAACTAGTAGTGCTGATCATAACACTTCTATTAAAATGCTTAAGGAATTTATTTTCCCGAGGTTTGGAGTCCCTAGATATTTAATGACTGATGGTGGTTCACACTTTATTCATGGTGCTTTCCGTAAGATGCTTGCTAAATATGACGCTAATCACATAATCGCATCTCCGTATCACCCTCAGTCTAGTGGTCTAGTAGAATTGAGCAATCGAGAGCTCAAATTAATTTTGCAAAAGACTGTTAATAGGTCTAGAAAGAATTGGTCCAAGAAACTAGATGACACATTATGGGCCTATCGAACTGCATATAAGAATCCTATGGGTATGTCTCCGTATAAAATGGTTTATGGAAAAGCTTGTCACTTACCTCTCGAACTAGAACATAAGGCATATTGGGCTATTAAAGAGCTAAACTGCGATTTCAAACTTGCCGGTGAGAAGTGGTTATTTGATATTAGCTCCCTTGATGAATGGAGAACCCAAGCTTACGAAAATGCCAAGTTGTTTAAAGAAAAAGTTAAAAGATGGCATGACAAAAGTATACAAAAGCGTGAGTTTAATGTAGGTGATTATGTATTGCTATACAACTCTCGTTTAAGATTTTTTGCAGGAAAACTTCTCTCCAAATGGGAAGGTCCCTACGTTATCGAGGAGGTCTATTGCTCCAGTGCCATAAAAATCAACAACTTCGAAGGCACAAATCCAAAGGTGGTAAACGGTCAAAGGATCAAACACTATATCTCAGGTAATCCTATAAATGTTGAAACCAATATTATTGAAACCGTAACCCGGAGGAATACATAAGGGACACTTTCCAGCCCGTTTCGGACTCCGAAAAGGAATAGGTATGTGTTACGGTAAGTAAACCGACTCCAAAACAATTTTTAACGCAATATTTCTCTGTTTTGGAATATTTAGAAAAATAGAAAAATAAGTGGCAGTCCGGGAAGGACACGAGGCCTCCACGAGGGTCGAGGGCATGCCCTACCCCCTGGGCGCGCCCCCTACCTCGTGAGCACCTCGTGTGCTCTCCAGACCCCGTTTCCCTGCATGATACGTATTTTGGTCGGTAAAAATTCATTATATATTCTCCCGAAGGTTTTGACCACCGTATCACGCAAATATCCTCTATTTTCGTTTCAAGTTGTTCCTGCTGCAGATTTGAACAAGATGTCATCCCAAGATTCGGAGGGAGAGAGCTACATAGCTGATTATATTGCAAATCCAAGAGTATATGGGGACTTGGAACACTATGGATGGACCACAGAGGAAGAAGAAGACTATGATCCAGAGAGGAAGGAGGAGACAAGCTCTGATGAAGAGGACTACCCACTGCCTCAACCTGGTGACATGCATGTGGAGTTCAAGAAGTCAAGCCTCCCTAAGGTCCAAACTATCCCACCATGTTTTTTTGCAGGATAGCAAGGCAACATTGTGCAAGAAGATAATGAAACTTGAGCTCGAGAATGAGGATCTGAGGGAGGAAAATTTTAGCCTCGGGCGTAAGCTAGAGAAGAAAAGTGCAACGACTCCTACTTCATCATCTCCGAGGACATAATCACATGGGTATGGGCACTCCCCTTGGCAAATGCCAAGCTTGGGGGAGGTGCCCTGGTATCGTATCACCATCACAACTCCTATCTTTACCGTTTTTCTTAGTTCGATCCTTTTAGTAGTATCTTGATTTAGTAGAATAAAGTCATGGCATGATCTAGTTTTGAGTTTTGCTTTATGATCCTTCTTTGTAATCGAGTCCGTGAGCTATATAATAAAGATTAGTGTTGAGTCGATGGCTTGAGTATTTTTCCATGATCTTGGGTGATTAGAAGAAAAAGAATAAAAAGAATCAAAGAGTTCATATTGATCTTAGTGAAAGTAATGACTTCACATAGAAAGAGTATGATGATTAAAGGTTGTTGGGAGTTGGCAGATATAGCTTTGGTCATCGTTGCAATTAATAGGAAGTAATAAGGAAAGAGAGGTTTCTCATATAGATATATTATCATTGACATCTTTTATGATTGGGAGCACCCATTAAAATATGACATGCTAAAGAGTTGGTGTTGGACAAGGAAGACAACATAATGAGTTATGTTTTCTTACATCTGAGATAAAGTATACTGTCATGGATCCTCTAACGTGTTGAGCTTGCCTTCCCCCTCATGCTAGCCAAATTCTCAGCACCAAGTAGAAATACTACTTGTGCTTCCAAATACCCTTAAACCAGTTTTGCCATGAGAGTCCACCATATCTACCTATGGATTGAGTAAGATCCTTCAAGTAAGTTGTCATCGGTGCAAGCAATAAAAATTGCTCTCTAAATATGCATGACTTATTAGTGCGGAGAAAATAAACTTTGTACGAACTTGTTGTGGACGCAATAAAAGCGATGGACTGCATAATAAAGGTTCACATACAAGGGGCAATATAAACTAACGTTCTTTTGCATTAAGATTTTGTGCATCAACCCTAAACGCGCATGACAACCTCTGCTTCCCTCTGCGAAGGGCCTATCTTTTATTATTTTCCTCTACCTTATGCAAGAGTCACGGTGATCTTCACCTTTCCTTTTTTATTTATCCTTTGGCAAGCTCAGCATGTTGGAAAGAACATGATATATATATCTAATTGGATGTCGGGGGCATGAATTATTATTGTTGAAATTACCCTTGAGGTAAAAGGTTGTGGGGCAAAACTATAAGCCCCTATCTTTCCCTGTGTCCGACTAAAACTCCGTAACCACAAGTATCGTCTGAGTGTTAGCAATTATGAAGGACTAAGTGATAGTTGACTATGTGGACTTGCTTTTAAGCACTGACATAGACTCTTTCTGATGTTATGATAAATTGCAATTGCTTCAATGACTGAGGTTATAATTTGTTGGTGCTCAATAAGGTTTCTGATTCATGCTTTTGGCCTTGTGAAAAGATCATCACTTGAACATAAGTAATCATATGACAAAATCTTTATATGTTGCTGTTATGAAAATAATCATGATGCCTTCATGTTCGTATTTTATTTTTATCGACGCCTCTACCTCTAAACATGAGGACATATTTATTGTTATTGGCTTTTCACTTGAGGACAAGCGAGGTCTAAGCTTGGGGGAGTTGATACGTCCATTTTGCATCATGCTTTTATGACAATATTTATTGCATTATGGGCTGTTATTTCACGTTATGTCACAATACTTATGGCTATTCTCTCTTATTTTACAAGGTTTACATGAAGAGGGAGAATGCCGGCAGCTGGAATTCTGGGCTGGAAAAGGAGCAAATATTGGAGGCCTATTCTGTGCAACTCCAAAAGTCCTAAAACTCCATGGAATATATTAGAATAAATAAATAAAAATCATCGCCAAAGATGAAGGCCAGGGGGCCCACACCCTGCTCACGAGGGTGGGGGCGCGCCCCCCCTGGGCGCGCCCCCTACCTCGTGGGCCCCCTGGTGGCTCTCCGACGCCCGTATTCTACTATATGAAGTCTTTCGATGAGAAAAAAATAGAAGGCAACCTTTCGGGACGAAACTCCGCCGCCACGAGGCGGAACCTTGGCGGAACCAATCTAGGGCTCCGGCAGAGCTGTTCTGCCGGGGACACTTCCCTCCGAGAGGGGGAAATCATCACCATCGTCATCACCAAAGCTCCTCTCATCGGGAGGGGGCAATCTCCATCAACATGTTCATCAGCACCATTTCATCTCCAAACCCTACTTCATCTCTTGTATCCAATTCTTGTCTCCAAGTCCGGGATTTGTGCTACTAGGTTGCTAGTAGTGTTGATTACTCCTTGTAGTTGATGCTAGTTGGTTTATTTGGTGGAAGATCATATGTTCAGATCCTTTATGCACATTATTACCCCTCTGATTAGGAACATGAATATGCTTTGTGAGTAGTTATTTTTGTTCCCGAGGACAAGGGAGAAGTCTTGCTACTAGTAGTCATGTGAATTTGGTATTCGTTCGATATTTTGATAAGATGTATGTTGTCTAGCCTCTAGTGGTGTTATGTGACCGTCGACTACATAACACTTCACCATTATTTGGGCCTAGAGGAAGGCATTGGGAAGTAATAAGTAGATGATGGTTTGCTAGAGTTACAGAAGCTTAAACCCTAGTTTATGCGTTACTTCGTAGGGGGCTGATTTGGATCCATATGTTTCATGCTATGGTTAGGTTTACCTTAATACTTTTGTTGTAGTTGCGGATGCTTGCAATAGAGGTTAATCATAAGTGGGATGCTTGTTCAAGTAAGAACAACACCCAAGCACCGGTCCACACACATATCAAATTATCAAAGTACCGAACGAGAATAATATGAGCATGATGAAAACTAGCTTGACAATATTCCCATGTGTCCTCGGGAGCGCTTTTCCTATCATAAGAGTTTGTCCAGGCTTGTCCTTTGCTACAAAAAGGATTGGGCCACCTTGCTGCACTTTATTTACTTTTGTTACTTGTTGCTCGTTATAATTTATCATATCACAAAACTATCTGTTACCACTTATTTCAGTACTTGCAGAGAATACCTTGCTGAAAACTTCTTATCATTTCCTTTTGCTCCTCGTTGGGTTCGACACTCTTACTTATCGAAAGGACTATGATAGATCCCCTATACTTGTGGGTCATCAGCGACAAACAGCTCTGTAGTCAGAAATGTGTGGGAAGACCAATAACAACACAGACGATTCCTGTTAACAAGTCGTGTGTGTTGTGAGCAAACGATTGCTGGTATACAATTGTCAGTGATTGATGAAATCATCACTGACGGGTTCCCTTGTTTAGTCCGTGTGTGATGTAATTTGCTCTATCTATAGAGCATCAACATATATACTTAAAAATACAACATTACATAACCAAATTAAGCATACAATTACACAAGTGACTACACAGATAGCATTTTCACACACCAAAGCAAGCAATTACATGCATACTAAACTAGGAGAAACGAGGATCTAATTAATCATCTAGTTCTTGTTGTGATGATGCTTACCATTTCTCTGCTTCCGGCGGGATCCCTGTCCGTTTTGGGGAAGGAGGCACTTCCTCATGTCAACGATCCGCCTGTACATGTCGTACCATGTGTACGACTCCTTGGCCCCATACACGACATGAGATTTTCCGAGTTTCTTCATCCAAGCCGAGTGCCAGGCACGCTTGTCGTTGTTACAGGAATCCTTCATGTCTCTGTAGTAGGGGTGGATGATGGCCTCAGCAAGGTGAACCAGTGAGTCCTTCTCATGCTCCTTGCTGCCCCAGATCTTGTATTGGCCCTAGATGTCGACAAGATTCTGGCAGGCGATGCCCGAATTCTTGAGCACCTTGACATCGTTGGTGATGTTGACTATAGAGAACATGTAGTGGGGGCTATTGACAAACCTGGCGAAACGCTCCCAAGGCCTTGTGGCCAGGCAGTAGTGGTATACGAGGACGTGGTGGCCCACGCACATCTGGGCAACGACGACCTTGGTACGAGACCCGGCACGAGCGCGGGTGTGCTCGATGTCGAACCCGACCACCTTGTACTTCTCATCGGCATGCAACAGCTCCATGATGTGGATGGAGTTCTCCACACAGATCGGGTGGTTGGTGTACACCATCGAGAGCTCCTCGAACCTTTGGTGGGTGTCCACCATGGCATGGATGGTGAACTGCTGCTCCTCATCGGCAGCCGCTCGGAGCGCCATCGGAACAGTGCAGGATACTCTCTAAGAATTTTTTGTGGTGGTGTGCTTCTTGCAATGGTGGGGAGCGATCGAAAGGTTGAAGAGACACAAGGGTTAAATAGCCGCTGTAACAAATGGGGGCCAGCCGGCCTGTAATCGTCACGTCTTGTCATGGCGCTCATACCGGAGGATTCCAGTGCACGCTTGACAACACCGCACCAAAGTGAGGATTCCAGTGCACGCTTGACAACACCACACCGCTGTTTAACCACGCGTGGGCTCGAATAGGCGCCAAATGTATCATCTGTGAGCATGTTCCCGCGCTACTGTGCAAGCTTCCCGCCCGGCTTGGTTTGCCACGCGTCGAATAGAAGAGGGACAAATCATGGGCGTTTGTTGGCAAAAAGCTTTGTAAAAACGAAGTGTGTGGAATGACTTTCGTCGTAAGTTTACCCGTGGGTGATGAGGTCAAAGTTACACAGAAGGGTGATGATGGACACTTGAGTGTGATAATTAATTGTGCGCTCTACAGGGCACACGATGGAAGAAACCAACTGTGTGCAATAATGTCCAAGATCGCAGTCGACTTAGCTATACAAATCATGTGCTATGAGACAACAAGGTAAACAGATTCGAGAATGGTTAATAAAATCAAATCTAAGACCATTGCATATTAATTTCAAAATAGTGCTACCAATATAGGAGTCTCATACGATGCCATTTCAACGATTGTACCACAAAGGCTCGAAATATTACAAGGTTCAAATTCCAGAGTTATATAGCTCAAATTCAAAGATTACAAGGTTCAAACTGATGTTATAAATGAAATTCATCTCATCAGTTGCAAATGCTCGTGTTGATCCGCTGAACATGGATATCAGAGAGGTTCAAACTAATATTACCACTTCTAAGTGTGGTTTCGAAACCTCACAACTTTTGCAAAGGGGCCAGCCACTGAGAAGTCATGTATGGAGTTTACACGATGAGTTCCAATTACTCTGTCATCTGAAGTTCTAAAATGAAATTCAGCATTTTTGGCGCCTATTCCATTCTGCCACTGGCACCGGCGCTGATCAACCATTCATTTTTCCGAAATAAATGTAGGTCAAACCTCATTACCTTCAGCACCCTTGCTCTGACAACAAAGAACCTGGCGAATATAATCTCCGGTAAGGTCCCTCGGTAGGAGTTCAAAGTAATTTCTGAGAGATGCAGATCTAGGCATTCAACGTGATTGTTATATTGTATCACATTATCTACCACTGTGCCTAATCTAATCTACAAAAGAAGAAAATGTGTTAGTGCCTAGATGCAGTTTTGAACACTACTACAGGCCTATTTGGTTTGCAGGATTTGTAAAATGCACTAACATGCCATCTTTGATCTGACATGATTAACATGGGCATTAACATGCCATCTACCATCTTCACAAGATGTTGGAGTGGATGAAAAGTTCCCTAAGAAAACTAGCACAGATGAATCCAAAGGAGAAATGCATATGGATTGTAACCATATGGATCAAGCATTGTCATTGTAAACTTGGAAAAGGAGATATGTATGTACTGAAATCCTCCAAAAGAATCCTTCAGAAATCGTAGTACATTGTCATTGTAAACTTGGAAAAAGGTGTCACAAACTGAACTACCTTATGGTTAACATTTAACGGGAAAGGAACATCGATCACCTCGATATATAGCTTCTCCAGGAACGGAAAGCATCTCAGGAAAGTGACAACTTGCTCCAGGTTGGGGCCAATAGATTCTAGTGCGAAGACCTTCACTGTGTGTAGTTTCGCGGTCAGGCTTGTCGTAATCATTTTCTAAATGACAGACGAACAAACATCTTCAAAATTAGAAATAATGTTAATTCGTAGAAGGAGAGGTAGAAGGCGGCTGTTGTACCTGAACGGGTGTGGATCCAATAACAAGTTCGGAGTATTTGTCAAACGAGTAGCCCAGCACTACCAATTTTGGCGCAGAAATGACATTAATTCTTGTTGGACCTACTTGATCAAGTACAAGTAATCTCTCAAGTGCAGGTGTGTCCTCAATGACCATACCATGGTACACATCTTGTGATGTCTTCCTGCCGAACCAACAACACACATAAATAGTCCAGAGAGTCATGGAAGTGATGTGGAATGTACTCAACCATTGATCTCCTTAAGACGAAGGTACTCGAGTGCATTACAGCCATGGAGCAGCACGGATGTGATGTTTTCCTTGATAACAAGGCGAGCCATCAAACCTTTTTTTGATGTCACAGTGGAACTCTCAATGAAAGCATCAATGTCGGTGTCAAAACCGGCGGATCTCAGGTAGGTGGTCCCGAACCGTGCGTATAAGGCTAATGGTAACAGGAGGCGGGGCACATGATGTTTACCCAGGTTCGGGCCCTATCTATGGAGGTAATACCCTACTTCCTGCTTGATTGATCTTGATGATATGAGTATTACAAGATTTGATCTACCATGAGATCATAGAGGCTAAACCCTGGAAGCTAGCCTATGATTATGATTGTTGTCGTCCTACAGACTAAACCCTCCGGTTTATATAGACACCGGGGAGGGGGCTAGGGTTACATCAGGTCAGTTACAGAGAAGGGAATCTACATATCCGAATCGCCAAGCTTGGCTTCCACACAAAGGAGAGTCCCACCCGGACACATGACAAGGTCTTCTATCTTGTATCTTCATAGTCCAACAGTCCGGCTAATGTATATAGTCCGGCTGTCTGAGGACCCCCTAATCCAGGACTCCCTCAGTTGCCCCCGAACCAGGCTTCAATGATGATGAGTCCGACGCGCAGATTGTCTTCGACATTACAAGGCGGGTTCCTTCTCCGAATTCTCCAAAATACCTATTGTAAAGAGAAGTGTCCGGCTTCCCATTTAATGTTACACTCATCGGCTTCTGTACCTTAATAGTCTCAGCCTCCACGTGTCGGGCGAATGTGAGAAGTCGGGGCATTTTTACACTTGCCACCCTGACCATGTAAAGAAATTATCTATTAAAGATACGGGGATCTTCAGATCCAAATCACACCATCTTCCCCAAGTTAGGAATCATCAGAGCGCGCTCGAAAAAACCACCCCAACATGGCCGGCCATCGCAGCTGAGGGAGTCCCGGACTAGGGGGTGTCCGGATAGCCGAACTATCATCATCGGCCGGACTCCAAGACTATGAAGATACAAGATTGAAGACTTCATCCCGTGTCCGGATGGGACTTTCCTTGGCGTGGAAGGCAAGCTTGGCGATACGGATATGTAGATCTCCTACCAATGTAACCGACTCTGTGTAACCCTAGCCCTCTCCGGTGTCTATATAAACCGGATGGCTTTAGTCCATAGGACGAACAACAATCATACCATAGGCTAGCTTCTAGGGTTTAGCCTCCTTGATCTCGTGGTAGATCTACTCTTGTAACCCACATCATCAATATTAATCAAGTAGGAGGTAAGGTTTTACCTCCATCAAGAGGGCCCGAACCTGGGTAAAAACATCGTGTCCCTCGTCTCCTGTTACCATCCGCCTAGACGCACAGTTCGGGACCCCCTACCCGAGATCCGCCGGTTTTGACACCGACATTGGTGCTTTCATTGAGAGTTCCTCTGTGCCGTCGCGATCAGGAAGGATGCCTTCTCCCGTCTTTAAAGACGGCACCATCGTCAAGAGAGCTTTGGCCGCCGGCCAAACTGTCCGGCTAGGTGGTTTTCTTATGACCGCCTGTTCGGCCACCGCTCCGACGATGACCTCTCAGGTCATCAAAAGCGATCTTCACATCAGCCCGGAATCTGCCGAGCAGTTAGATCCGATTGAGCTCTCCTCTGTAAACGAGCTCTTGGATCGCATCGCCGCCCTGGGAGTCGCTACAGACTACAATCAGATTGGGCTTAAACCTGATCTGATAGAGACTAACTCTCCTCAGGCCACCCACCATGTTGTCGTGGTAGAGGAACAATGCGGCAACCCTTCTTCTACGTTGAAAACCAACTATGTCCGGATTCCCGATCCCTCCAAGCCGGATTCCCGCGAAGGGACAGACGCTAATCAAATACTGAACTTAGAGTCAGGCATCGGACTAGATTCGTTGGAAAGCATCCAGCAAGTCAAGCTTCCAAATACGGAAACTTCTTGGCCTTTGAGCCTCAGATCTGGCGGGGTTCCGAACTCGATTCCACCCGCCCACCCAAACATAAGCGATCTATCTCGAATACGGCAAGAGCCCGATGAAACAGTACATCATTACTGGGCCAGATTCCTCCTGGTTATAAACAGGATAAAGGACTGCTGCGAAGAAAGCGCGATTTCAAGTTTCTGCAACAATTGCACGGACAAGGGAATCATGAACGCCATAAGTCGTCGCAAAGTTACACGCTTCATCGACCTAGCGACTATCGTACAAAAATACTATGCGGTAGAGAGTGCCAAGAACACCGAAACTAGGTTTTGGGACAGTCCGGCCTTGACCACAACCCTAGTCCGAAGTAAAAGGGTGCGCCATACTCAAGCACCTGGGTTAGAAACCAAAAAGCAAAGACCCCCTAAAGGGCATGGAACCGTACTGGAGGGCTGGCTCAACGGACCCTGCAAAATCCACAGTACGGAGGGTGCCACTCCAACACACAGCCTTCGAGCATGTTGGATACTACGGCAGGTGGCCAGAAGTGGCGAAGACTTTTTAGCCCCAGGCAAACAGGCCAGCAGTACCGGTACGGTATTAACAGTCTTCGAGACTTTCGCATCAAATAACATGCGAAAATGAACAATCCGCGGCCTCTCTAAAGTCTACCAAGTAGCAACAGCAAATCCATGGAGTGACACGGCTATCACCTTCAACGCCAGCGATGAACCTAAATTCCGAACAGCTAGAGAACCAGCCGCATTGGTCCTCAGTCCGATAGTGGACGGCTTTTGCCTTACCAAGGTACTCATGGATGGCGGCAGCGGATTAAACCTCATCTACGAGGAAACCCTTCAAAAAATGGATATTGACTGGAGCCGCATCGAGCGAAGCAGCACTACCTTCAGAGGGATAATCCCTAGTCGAGAAGTACGCTGCACAGGAAAAATCACACTAGATGTAGTGTTCGGCTCACCAGACAATTACAGGTCCGAGGAGGTCACGTTCCAAGTGGCCCCATTCGGCAGCGGATATCACGCTTTGTTAGGGAGAGAGGCATTCACAATCTTCCAAGCTATACCCCACTACGGGTACATGAAGCTCAAAATGCCCGGACCCAATGGGATAATCACTCTTGCCAGTGATCCAGATACAGCACTCCGCGCTGAAAATAAGACAGCCGCACTGGCCCTAGAGGCATTATCCGAAGCCCTAGCGGCAGAGGAACTAACTACGCTGCACTCCACGGTGGATAGGGACGATGTGATACTCGATAGGAGGTCCAAGTCCACCTCTTTTAAACCAGCAGACGAAATAGTCAAATTCCAGGTCCATCCAACGGACCCCACAAAGACGGCCTCCATTGGGGCACAATTAAGTCCTGATGTCGAAGCCGCACTACGAGAATTCCTTCAGGAAAATTGGGACATTTTTGCCTGGTACCCTTCAGACATGCCAGGAATCCCACGCAGGCTGGCAGAGCACAGCCTAAACATCCTAAAAGGATTCAAGCCGGTCAAACAAGCTCTTCAGCGATTCTCCGAACCCAAAAGACAGGCAATGGGAGAAAAGAGCTAGCCAATGGATTCATCAGAGATATAAAACACCCGGACTGGCTAGCCAATCTAGTAATGGTACCAAAAAAGGACAAATCCTGGCACCTCTGCGTCGATTTTAAAGACCTTAACAAGGACTGTCCAAAGGACCCTTTCCCCCTCCCTCGCATCAACCAAATCATCGATGCTACCGCAGGGCACGATTCATTGTGCTTCCTCGACGCATACTCCGGATACCATCAAATCAAGATGGCGGAGAAAGACCAGGCCGCAACAGCATTCATTACTCCATATGGGCCATTCTGCTTCAACACAATGCCCTTCGGACTCAAAAACGCCGGCGTAACATATCAGCGCATGATTCAAACATGTCTGGCTACCCAGATAGGCAAAACAGTAGAGGCATACGTAGACGATGTGGTCGTCAAGACCAAACACGTCGAAACTCTATTAGAAGACTTGAGGGTGACATTCGACAACCTCCGAGCATATGATATTAAGCTCAATCCGGAAAAATGCGTCTTTGGCGTACCACCCGGAAAGCTCTTGGGCTTCATCGTATCCGGTAGAGGAATTGAAGCAAACCCGGCCAAAATCCGAGCTCTGTCACAATTGGATATTCCAAAAGACCTCAAGCAAATACAAAAACTAACTGGATGCGTAGCGGCCTGAAGTCGCTTCATCTCCCGTTTGGGAGAAAAGGCTCTGCCACTCTACCGCCTCCTCCGGCGCACCGAACATTTCGAATGGACGGATGCTGCCACAGCCGGACTCGAAGAAATAAAGGCCATACTGGCAACAAATCCAGTCCTGGCCGCGCCCAATCTGGGCGAACCTATGTTATTATATATCGCAGCAACACATCAAGTTGTCAGCGCGGTACTCGTCGTCGAGCGAGAGACAAAAGGGCACAGATTCCCTCTTCAAAAACCAGTGTACTACATATCCACTATTCTAACTCCATGCAAGTCCCGGTACCCACATTATCAAAAGATAGCATATGCGGTGTTCATGGCAAAATGAGGCCCGCTGCATAGTTCGGCGATCTAAAGCTTACAAGGTCCATGAGGGAGAACTTTATAAGAAAAGCACAACCGGAGTCCTTCAAAGGTGTATCTCCGAAGAAGAGGGGCGGAATCTCCTGGCTGAAATGCACGCCGGACTCGGCGGGCACCACGCTGCAGCTCGGGCACTCGTAGGCAAGGCCTTCTGTACATGATTTTTTTGGCCGACAGCCCGGGCAGATGCTCAGGGCTTAGTCCAACGATGTGTCGGTTGCTAGCTCTTTGCTAATCAGAGCCACATGCCACCCACCGCCCTCAAAACTATATCCATTACCTGGCCGTTCGTGGTCTGGGGGCTTGACATGGTTGGACCCCTTAAAGGGGGAACCCACAAGCACAAATACTTATTGGTCATGGTGGACAAATTCACCAAATGGATTGAGGCCAAGCCGGTTAAAACGGTAGAATCGGGACCGGTGATAGACTTTCTATCCGGGGTAGTACACCGTTTTGGCGTCCCCCACAGCATCATCACTGATAACGGCATGAACTTCACTGCTGATGAGGTTAAACTATGGTGCAAAAACATGGGCATCAAGCTCGATTACGCTTCAGTCTATCACCCCCAAACTAACAGTCAAGTCGAGCGAGCAAATGGTCTAATCATGAGCGGCATCAAACACAGACTAGTGCGGTCCCTCAAGGAATCTAACACGCACTGGGTAGAGGAGCTCGACTCCGTACTCTGGGGGCTGCGGACCACGCCAAACCGAACTACTGGATTCACACCATTTTTCATGGTGTACGGCGCAGAGGCAGTTCTGCCTTGCGATATAATTCATGACTCACCTCGTGTGCGCATGTACAAAGAAAGAGAAGCCGAGTTGGATCGGCAGGACAGTTTGGACGCCTTAGAGGAGGAGCGGGACGTGGCAAAGGCTCGTTCCGCATTCTATCAGCAGCAGGCTCGAAGATATCAAAGCAGAGAAGTACGGGCCAAAACTTACAATGTCGGCGAACTCGTTCTACGCCTGCCGGACAAGAAAAAGGACAAACTTAAGCCCAAGTGGGAAGGTCCCTTCATCATCGACCAAGTCCTGACCGGCGGAGCATACCATCTACGTAAAGCATCTGACAACCGACTCGAGCCGAACCCATGGAACGCAGCCCGTCTCCGAAGATTCTACGCCTAAACACCAGACTCAGAGTTCGTCTCACTCCCCCGTCCACCTTTTTATATTTTTTACTGTCTCTTGTCCCCCTCCTTCTTCCCACTTTTTTTCAATACCTTTTATAGGCTGATTTGCGCTTTATTCGCACACACTTGATGTGCTCCAAGCACTCATTATACCTGGGGGCTTCTTTACCAGAAGCTTATTAATATGGGCTTCACGCCCAATAAATGTGTCATACTTCTGCATGTACCTTTTATTCACCATTATATGCATCAATATGACTTAAGTTTTGGCCAAGCTGGGTTGCCTGGCTCCTGTGCTTACCCCTACATTCCCGATTGTTCGGCTAGGAGGTAAAGGGAGCAACTCTGCGATTGTTACTGCCGGGTCAGCCGGATGTGTACCTCAGACTGGGTGAAGCCGAAAGATAGCATTCTTAAGAGAATATTCGGTCGGTGACTTGAAAGATGATTTATTACTTACTTATTTATAAGCCCCCAGATGCTTTTTCTGCTATTTTCGCAGTCCGGCATTGCACCTTAGGGCATGCCTCCCAGGGAAAGGAACCCTTAACGGAACTATTCTCCCTGGAAGATGTTTCTTACTAACCATGTAATATAACATAACTAGTTGGGCACTTGTCTGATAAAGCAATTATGACCCCGACGCCTTGTCTCCATGCATGCCCCGGTTCTTTTATAACCGTAGGGGTATTCGGACACACTCCGGACTGTTGGGTCCCGAGGTTGAAGCGAAACGGTCCGCAAAGACAAACGATCTACAATCCGGCTAGAAGGCATCTTACATGTCATTTCAAATTACATCGTCAAACCGACTGATTGTACTCCTTCTCAATCCCATCTAACAGGCTGTCTAATTTACAGTCCTATTGGGAATATTTCGCTGCCAGTTCTACTTGGCCATACATCAAGCTCACAGGGATCTCCTTCCCATCAGGCCCCGCAGGTCCGACCTCGGCCATGTGGTTTGGGTCAGCCTTCGGGTAGCGCATCTTCACCATGGCCCAGGCCTCCCTAGCGCCCTGACGGCAGGCTGATATCTTCCACAAACGGAGGGGTCGCCGTGCTCCCTGGAGCTTCTCAGCAAGCTCACCAAGGCCCTCGGGTAGGGAGACGGATGGCCATAAAGCCTGAACGACGCCACTCATCGCCTGCCGAACACGTTCAAACAATTGCACCAGCTCGGGAAGTTGGTCACCTGTTGACCCAGGCATTTCCTCCGCAGGGCGACCTGTGAGCACACTTAAAAGACATATTTCTGTCACTTCCTCGCCGAATTCTTCTTTTAAAAGGAATTTGCTCAAGCACTTACTATAAATGCCGCGACGAAGTCGCTGATTCTCCATCAACGAGCCAGATAGCTGGGCCCGAACACCTTTCAGCTCTTCTCCTAGCTGGGTGTGGGCATCTTGGAGCTTGTTTCTCTCCTGCTCCACCTTCATAAGCACCCTCTCGCCAGCCTTTAGCTGACGCAGTAGCTATTGCTTGTCCGGATCTAGTCCGGCGCCCTCTGCAATATTATTGTTAGATTCACGCCGCACTTTGTTAATTAATTATCTTTTCAAAGTACGTCTTACTAGCGGGGGTCTCTGTGGCTCCCCCTGTGGCGGCCAGTGCGGCCTCAAGTTGGGCCTTGCACTCTTGGAGCTCCTGGGATAGATGGGTATTCTTCTCCGTAAGATCCTACATAAAAATTGATCCTTAAATCAGTTATTTTAACTATTTTAAGTCCCGGGGGCTACTGGCATATATAACTATTAAAATTACTTACACGTATGTATTTCACATACAGATCCGTGGCTCTGGTTAACCCATCTTGAGCGGCACGGAGGTGCGCGTTTCCCGCATCAAAGGCATTTAACGCCTCTGGGGAGAAACACGCGTCACGAAGAACTGTCCGGCGACGCTTGTGATTCATGGTGCTCTCCACCTCAGACTGGGTGGCGGACAGCCTATCGGCATCCTCCGTCGGAGGAGCGTCCGACTCATGCCTTGTATTCGCCTCCCCTTCCGGGCCATGCGTTGGTGCATGGCTGGCGGAGGCTTGATTGGCAACCTCTCCGGACACTGTCCGGCGAGCGCTCTTTCTGGAAAAGTTATGAGCATTAATATACCTCCTGGCAATCCTTCCCTTAAAAAATAGCGGTGCTCCGTACCATTGCGGCGACGTTTCAGTTCGCGTCGCACTCCTCTTCCTCCTGCTGGGCCGGACTGACCCTTGTTGGCCGGTCACTGCGGGCTCGATTTCCTGCCGTAAAGGCGCTTCCTGTGGAACACCATTGGTGCACGATGGTCAGAACTAAGCATTAAGGAAGTAACGGCCCCACGACTTTGGTCGTACTCACTGGGGAAGCCGGACACAAACCGGGGTAGTCAGGCATAATGGCGACTAAAGCATTATCTATGCTGAGCTGGTGGTACACCCCGTCGATCAGTTCCACCGCTAAGTCCGGATCCTCTTCAGAGGCCAGATCAAGGGACCTTTCTGGGTCTTCGGGTTGTGGGGCTGGGCTTTTTATGCCCTCCACATCCCGACGTAGTTCCTGTGTCAAAATCATACAATAAGACAATTGCCTTTAAAGGCACGGTTCAGATATTCATACGACCGCTTACCCAGCTCCGAGGGTTGTTCATGGAAAATCCGTTCAGAGGATTCGTGCGGAGGAAGTCCTCCTTCTCCCCCTTGTATAAGCCGGACAGGATCTTCACCAGATCGTCGGCCGAGCCAGGTCCCTTGCGGCCGTGACGGGTGGCATCGTCGTCTCCGTTGAAGTCCCACATGGGGTGGCCCCTATATTGGAGCGGCTGCACCCCACGCATAATGCATGTGGCCATGACTCCGATCATGGTTAATCCGGAATGGGCTAGCAGCCGTATCCAGCCCATCAAGTAATGGACGCTACTATCATCTTCTCGTCGAGGGCTCCGTGGGCGCCAACTTAGGCGTTTCTTCAGGGGAGCATTGCTGAACTCCGGAAGGCCGATCCGGACTGGATCCGGCAGCAGAGCGTCCTCCATATAAAACCACTCCGAAGGCCAATCTTCTGAAGTCTTCTTTGGGGTCCCGGACAGGTATCCGGTCCCGGCGATGGGCCATATTTCGGCTCCACCCACTTGATATATCGACCCCTCGTGAGAGCAGGGTACGAGGCAAAACAGCCTCTTCCACAGCGCAAAATGGGGCTCAATGCCCAAGAACATCTCACATAGAGCTATGAAGCCCGCGATGTGCAAAATGGAGGCAGGTGTAAGGTGATGAAGCTGGAGTCCATAGAACTCCAGGAGCCGCCGGAGAAATGGATGTATAGGAAATCCGAGTCCCCTTATTAAGTAGGAGACGAAGCACACCCGCTATCCTTTGGAGGGATTGGGGGCGCTCTCCGCCTGCTTCCCACCTTTGTAGGTGGCCAGTCCGGCTCGAACCGGAACCATGAAGGCCGGGGGAAGATATCCCTCTGCTTGGAGCGTCACTAACTCGCTGTGCGGGACTGAGCATTTCCTCCAATCTCCTGGCTTAGGGCTGGGAGCGCGAGAAGAGGAGCCGCATCGACTGTCCATGTTGGAATGGGTTTGGTGTCAGATGCGCCTCAATGAGTGCTTGCGGAAGGAGGATGATGTGATTTGGATCTGGATCCTCGCCTCTCTTATAGGCAGCTTATTTGCGCAGCTAGGGGGTAAAACATAAAAATACCCTGGCTTTTCGCATTCGTGCGACGCGTGGAAGAAGACCATTATTGGACGCGGAAGCCAAGGAGCGCAGCATTTATGAAGCAACCGGACACTATCTGGCAAACACATGGAGCATGAAGAAGAACCCGCCTTGCAAATGCCGAAGACAACATACGCGCCGGATTCGTCGTTATTGAAGCCTGGTTCGGGGGCTACTGAGGGAGTCCCGGACTAGGGGGTGTCCTGATAGCCGAACTATCATCATCGGCCAGACTCCAAGACTATGAAGATACAAGATTGAAGACTTCGTCCCATGTCCGAATGGGACTTTCCTTGGCGTGGAAGGCAAGCTTGGCGATACGGATATGTAGATCTCCTACCAATGTAAACGACTCTGTGTAACCCTAGCCCTCTCCGGTGTCTATATAAACTGGATGGCTTTAGTCCATAGGACGAACAACAATCATACCATAGGCTAGCTTCTAGGGTTTAGCCTCCTTGATCTCGTGGTAGATCTACTCTTGTAACCCACATCATAAATATTAATCAAGCAGGACGTAGGGTTTTACCTCCATCAAGAGGGCCCGAACCTAGGTAAAAACATCGTGTCCCTCGTCTCCTGTTACCATCCACCTAGACGCACAGTTTGGGACCCCCTACCCGAGATCCGCCGGTTTTGACACCGACAACAGCTGTTCCTCCTGCCCCTATAGCGCCAAGCCGGGTGATTGGGAGAAGTGTACAATATCAAACGGTCAATTGGTGAAGTTGCAGACCCAGGGGTTTCTTCTAGCTGCATATCTTGTCCCCATTCGAGTCAGATTAGCTACCTTTGACGGTGGGGAGCAAGCGGAGAATTTTCCCAACCCATCCAGGGGGGAGCGAGTATGCCTTGTCCCTTACTTGCTGAGGGACATCAGATTTCCAATCCATCGGTTCCTCCGTAGGCTCCTAGAGTACTACGGCCTCCAGCTGCACAATTTTACCCCTGCCTCAATCCTGCACAACGCAGGTTACGTTGCCCTTTGCGAGTTATTTCTGGGTTGCGAAGCTCATTTTGAGCTATGGAAGAAGTTGTTCTGCCTCGTCCCTCACAATCAAGAGGGATCAATATTCCAAGTGGGCGGATCCGAGATATAGCGCATCGCCGGGAACGGATACCTAGCCGGCACACCGAAGAAGACATCCGAAGATTGGCCTTCCGAGTGGTTTTATATAGAGGACGTCTCCCTTCCTGACCCAATCCGAATGGGTCTTCCTGAGTTCATAAATGCCCCGTTGAAGAAGCGCCACAGCTGGCGTCCCCGGAGCCCCAAGGAGGAAGATAGCAGAGAGGTCCTTCAATTGATGGGCAGGATAAAAATGCTTGCCCTATCCGGATTAAGAATAATCGAGGTTATGGCAATATGCATAATG
>NC_041385.1:747097810-747104695 GCF_002162155.2 Triticum dicoccoides | reverse complement strand
TATCGAGGGTGTCCCATGTGGCACTTCAACGGAGAAGATGACGCCACCCGCTGTGGTCAGAAAGGTCCGGACTCCACCACCGCTCTGGTGAAAATACTGTCTGATTTATACAAAGGAGAAGAAGAGTTCATCCGCATTAAGCCGCGAGACGGATTTTCCATGTACAACCCCCCAGCTGGGTGAGTTGCTATCCCTTACTCAACTCTATTCATTCCCATAGTCCTTTATCACAAATATTTACCTCGCCCATCTATAATAGGAATGGTGGAAAGCTATAAGGGAGATCGACGACCCAGCTCCATAGCCTGAGGACCACAACCGGGCCCTTGACCCCAGACCCGAAGAGGATCTGGACATATTCGTGGAGCTTGGCGAAGGGGTGTTTTACCAGGCGAGCTGTGACGACATTGAAGTAGCCATCATCGCCGACTATCCGGCCTCCTCCCTGCATCACATGTAAGTAAACAGGAGACTTATTTTCCAAAAAGGATTCACTCTTCCCACCTTACCCGCTGCACAATTATTATGCTATAAAGGGAAGGCGATTGGCGTGCCATGCCGAACCCGCGGTGACTCGCCAACAAGGGGTTCCCAAGCCGGGTAGGCTTCCAAAAAGGAAGGCGGACAGAGACACGGCCGAGCCGTCATCAAAGAGGTATGGTTCTCCGTGGTTGTTGTCTTAAAATATAACACTATCCGTTGTGTCTTGGCAGAAAGAACATCCGCTGGACTATGTCGAGGGATCCTACCCGTCATGCCTCTACAAGCCGGATTCCGGAACCGGTCTCTTGGGTGGATGCTAACACGGAGGCGACACCAGACGGTCCTCATATAGAGGATTCAGATAGAATATCCGCTACGAATTCCGAAGTGGAGAGCGCCATAAATCATCGGCGTCTGCGGGCCACAGTTTGCGACCCTGGTTTTTTCGAAGAGGCTTTCAATGCCTTCAGCTCGGGTGATGCATACATCCAAGCTGTTTGAGATGGGCTTGCTAGAGCCAAAGACCAATATTTAAAAGATATACGGGTAAGTTAAAATCTGATAATTATGTATATCAGTAGCCCCTGAGACTTGAAACAGTTGGTACAACTGATTTAAGGATCATTGTATGGACAGGTTCTCACAGAGAAGAATAACCTGGTGTCTCAGGAGCTGGAGAAGTGTTGAACCCAGCTAAGGGCCGCAACTGCCGAACTAGAGGAATCCAAGAAGGCCTCAGCTGGTAATGTTTCTCTCTATCGAGAAAAAACGTAATCACATGTACCAATGATGTTGGCGCGTTGCAGATCTGATAAAAGATTCCGCAGATAATCTCGGAGTGAATCTGAAGATCCTACAAACAAAGAGCTCAACGACAACTAGACGCTGGTGAGCGTGTACTTACACGGGTCAGGCGGGAGAAAAACAATCTCCAGGATGCCAATACCCGGGTGAGCGTAGAACTGAAAGATGTTCGTGCCCAGCTAGCTGACTCCATGAAGGAGAATAAAAGGCTTCAACACGACATTTTTAGTATGTGCTCGAATGAACCTTTATATAGTTCGTCGAAGAAACAGACTCACAGAGTTATGCCTATAGGTATGCTGACTGGCCGTCCCGAAGAGGAGATGCCCGGATCCTCAGGCGATCTGCTACAAGAGCTTTCGCAACTGCACGAGCAAGTTTGGCAGGTCATGCAGGGTGTCGCCAAGGCCTTGTGGCCGTCCGCCTCCCTGTCAGAAGTATGGGGGAGCTTGTACAGCTACTCAAGGAAGTATGGAAGATATCTGCCTGTTGACAAGGTGCGAGGGAAGGTTGGGCCATGGTAAAAACACGGTATACCAACTCGATCCGAATCATATGGCCCGGGTCGTACATGTAGGGTCAGATGGGAAAGAAATTCTCGTTAGTCTGGTATATGACCAGGTAGGATTAGCCGCAAAATATTCCCAACAGGATTGTAGGCTAGACAGCCTGTTGGATGGCATAGAAGAAGAAGCATTTGAGTCTAAGTAACTATGTACTTCAATTTACATATTTGTCCCTAGCCGGATTTTAAATCATTTGTCATGGCGGACTTTTTCACTTCAGCCTCCGGACCCTACAGTCCGGAGTGTTTCCGAATACCCGCTCGGTTATATAAACCGGGGTACGCGTAGAAACCAGGCGTAGGGGTCATACTTGCTTGAACAGACAAGCACCCAACTAGCTATGTTATATTACATGGATAGTAAGAAACATCTTCCAGAGTGAATAGTTCCATTAAGGGTTCCTTTCCCTGGGTACGCATGCATTAATGTGCATGCCTGAACTGCAAGCAATAAGCGCAGTATATGTAACATCTGGGGGTTTGTATTGTGATAGGTAAAAGACATCTTTAGTGCACCGACTAAAGATTCCCTTAAGAACGCTAGCTTTCGGCTTCACCCAGTCTGAGGTACACGTCCGGAGTACCCGGCAGTAACAATCGCAGAGGTGCTCCCCTTATGCCCTTGCCGAACTAACGGGAACATAGGGCATAAACACAGGATCTAGGCAACCCAGCTTGGCCAAAACTTAAGTCATATCGATGCATATAATGGCGAAGAAAAGATACATATGGAAAAATTACGCATATGCAGTGGGCTTGATGCCCGGAAGATAATTATATTAAGCTTCTGTATAAGAAGCCCCCAGGTATAATGAGCGCACATACTTGAAGATTAATGCATCACGAGTGTGTAGTCTAGCCACACTAAAGCTTTAGATCTACAAAAGGAAATATAGAGGATATAACTAAAAAGTAAATAAAAAGGAACAGAGGGAAGGAGATGAACAAAGAGTTCGGCGCTAGGCGTAGAATCTTCGGAGTCTGTCCGCGTTCCATGGGTTCGGCTCGAGGCGATTATCTGATGCATCATGCAGGTGGTACGCCCCTCCGGTGAGAACTTTGTCTATAATGAAGGAACCATCCCACTTGGGCTTGAGTTTGTCCTTTTTCTTCTCCGGTATACGTAGAACGAGTTCAACAATGTTATAAGTCTTGGCCTGTACTTCTCTACTTTGATACCTGCGAGCCTGTTGTTGATAAAATGCGGAACGGGCTTTTGCGACGTCATGCTCCTCTTCCAAGGCATCCAAACTGTCCTGCTGATCGAGCTTGGCCTCTCTCTCTTCGTACATGCGCACTCGAGGTGAGTCATGAATAATATCGCAAGGTAGCACAGCCTCTGCGCCGTACACCATGAAGAAGGGTGTGTATCCGATAGTGCGATTTGGCGTGGTCCGCAGCCCCTGGAGTACGGAGTCGAGCTCCTCAACCCAGTGCATGTCTGATTCTTTTAAGGATTGCACTAGTCTAGGTTTAATGCCGCTCATAATAAGACCATTGGCTCGTTTGACTTGACCGTTTGTTTGAGGGTGATAAACGGGGGCGTAATCGAGCTTAATGCCCATGTTGCCGCACCAAGTTTTCACCACATCAGCTGTTAAATTGGAGCTGTTGTCGGTGATGATGCTATGGGGGACACCATAACGTTGTACAACACCCGATATGAAGTCTATCATGTGTCCGAATTCGGCCGTTTTAACTGGTTTGGCTTCTATCCATTTGGTGAATTTATCCACCATGACCAACAGGTATTTTTTCTTATGGCTTCCTCCTTTAAGGGGTCCAACTATATCAAGCCCCCAGACCGCAAAAGGCCAAGTTATGGGGATTGTTTGTAGAGCGGTGGGTGGCATATGGCTTTGGTTGGCAAAGAGCTGGCAACTGACGCAATGTTGGACGAGGTCCTGCGCGTCGGCTCGGGCCGTCGGCCAGTAGAATCATGTATGGAAGGCCTCGCTTACAAGGGCCCGAGCTGCGGCGTGGTGGCCGCCGAGTCCAGCATGAATTTTAGCCAAGAGCTGCCGCCCTTCCTCTTCGGAGATACATCTTCGACGTGTCTTGTCTTCATGACCACATCGTCCACATATGCTTCAACTGTTTTGCCGATTTGTTTCTCCGGACATGTTTGAATCATGCGTTGGTAGGTAGCATCGGTGTTTTTGAGCCCGAAAGGCATGGTGTTGAAGCAAAAGGGGCCGTATGGGGTGATAAATGCTGTTGCAGCTTGATTGGACTCCGGCATCTTGATTTGATGGTATCCGTAGTATGCGTCGAGGAAACACAATGAGTCGTGTCCTGTGGTAGCATTGATAATCTGATCAATGCGGGGGAGAGGGAAGGGATCCTTAGGGAAAGCCTTGTTGAGGTCCTTGAAATCGACACATAGGCGCCATGATTTATCCTTCTTCGGTACCATCACCAGGTTTGCTAGCCAATCCGGGTGTTTTATTTCTCTGATGAATCCTGCTTCGAGTAACTTGGCTAGCTCGTCTCCCATAGCTTGTCGTTTGGGTTCGTAAAAGCTCCGTACTGTCTGCTTAACCAGCTTATATCCCTTCAATATGTTGAGGCTATGTTCGGCCAGCCTGCGTGGGATCCCTGGCATATCTGAAGTGTGCCAGGCAAAGATATCCCAATTCTCGCATAAAAACGCCTACAGTGCGACGTCGATTGTGGAGTTCAGCTGTGCCCTGATGGATGCTGTCTTTGTGGAGTCCGTTGGGTGGACTTGGAATTTGACTATTTCGTCCGCTGGTTTGAAAGAGGTGGACTTGGATCGCGTATCGAGTATCACGTCGTCCCTATCCATTGTGGAGAGTAGTGCAGTTAATTCTTTGGCCACGGGCTTCGGATAATGCCTCAAGGGCCAGGGCGGCAGTTTTATTTTCGGCGCGGAGTGCTATGTCCGGATCACTGGCAAGAGTGATGATTCCATTAGGCCCAGGCATCTTGAGCTTCATGTACCCATCATGGGGTATAGCTTGGAAGCTCGCGAATGCGTCCATCCTAAAAGGGCGTGGTATCCACTACTGAAAGGGACCATTTGAAATGTTATCTCTTCGGACCTGTAATTCTCCGGTGTGCCGAATACCACATCGAGTGTGATTTTTCCTGCACATTGTGCCTCCCGACTGGGAATAATTCCCCGGAAGGTCGTGCTGCTTTGCTCAATGCGGCACCTGTCTATTTCCATTTTGTTGAGAGTTTCCTCGTAAATGAGGTTTAGTACGCTACCTTCGTCCATGAGCACTTTGGTAAGCTGGAAGGCGTCCACAATTGGACTAAGGACCAAAGCGGCTGGTGCTCGGACTGTTCAGAATTGAGGTTCGTCACTGGCATTGAAGGTTATACCCGTGTCGTTCCACGGGTTTATTGCTGCAACATGGCAGACTTTGGCGAGGCCGTAGAGTGCTCTCTTGCGCCTGTTGTTTGAGGCGAAAGTCTCGAAGACTGTCAAGACTATATTGTTGTTTTCTGCAGGATAATGCTCGTCAATGTTGTTGATGAGGAGATCCTCGCCGCTCTTGGCCACCTGCCGAAGTATCCAACATGCTCTAATGTTGTGTGTTGGTACGGTATCCGTGTGGTGTGTATTTTGCCTGGCCTATTGAGCCATCCCTCTAACACGGTTCCGCGCCCTGTAGTGGGCTTCGGTTTCTTTGTGATTGGATCGGGTGACCTGCCCGGGTGCACCCTTTTCATTCGGACGAGGGGTTTAGTGAGAGCCCGCAGATCCCAGAATGTTGCCTGAGTTTTCCAGGCGCTTTTTATCGCACAGTACTTCTGTACTATGGCCGCCAAGTCAGCAAAGTGTGATATGTCACGGTGATTTATGGCGTTAAGGATTCCCTTGTCTGTGCAATTTTTGCAAAAGAATGAGATTGCGTCTTCATCACGATAGTCCTTAATCTTGTTCATTACAAGGAGGAATCTGGCCCAAAAGTGATGTACTGTCCCTTGGGATTGTTGTCTGATGTGGGAAAGATCGCTTGTATCTGGGTGGGTGGGTGGATTTAAGTCCGAACCCTGACCCGTGGAGCTTGAGGAGCTTGAGGAGCTTCCGAACTTAATAGTTCGGATTCTGGGATGTTACCCAATTTTCCTGGCCCACTGTCCTATTCTAAGTTCAGAGTTCGGGGCATGTCCTCCCGCGAGCGGGTATCCGGCTCAGTGAGCTCAGGAATCCGGACATAGTTCGTCCTCAATATAGGGAAAGAGTTGTCGCATTGCTCCTCCACTACCGCTATCTGATGGGTGATCGGCGGAGAGTTAATCTCTTTCTGATCGGGTTTAAGACCAATCTGATCATAGTCCATAGCGACTCCCAAAGCAGAGATGCAATCCAGGAGCTCGTTCAAGGATGATAGCTCCGTGAGATCAATCTGCTTGGCGTATTCCGAGCTAACGTGGAGGCGATTTTCGATGATCGGAGAAGTCATCATCGGCCCGGCGCCCGAACGGGCGGTCATAACGAAGCCGCCTAGTCGGAGGGTTTGGCCTGAGGCTAGGGCTCCCCCGGAGGTGATGTTTTCCTTGATAACAAGGCGAGCCATCAAACCTTGTTGTTGATGTCACAGTGGAACTCTCAATGAAAGCATCAATGTCGGAGTCAAAACCGGCGGATCTCGGGTAGGGGGTCCCAAACCATGCGTCTAAGGCTAATGGTAACAGGAGGCGGGGGACACGATGTTTACCCAGGTTCGGGCCCTCTCTATGGAGGTAATACCCTACTTCCTGCTTGATTGATCTTGATGATATGAGTATTACAAGAGTTGATCACTACTAGCAAAAGGGCTATAGATGGAATTGACACTAATGGCGCACCAGACATGTGGTGCACCATTACTATATACTAATGGCGCACCATGTGTTGGTACGCCATTAGTGTCCAAATACTAATGGTGCACCACATCCACGGTGCGCCATTAGTAAAAATATATTTTTTAAAATTTTGTTCAAAACTACTAATGGCGCACCGTGGGAGTGGTGCGCCATTACTAGTTGAACTAGTAATGGCGCACCACTCCCACGGT
>NC_041385.1:747096551-747097191 GCF_002162155.2 Triticum dicoccoides | reverse complement strand
AAAAATAAAAGAAAATGATGAAAATGTCAAAAAAAATAAAAGAAACTAAGTTTCCCATGTGATATGTGGCCTAGTTATTGGGAAAATTTGCAAATATGAATTTTGACTTCATTTGCAAAATCTCGCGAGAATTTGTAAAAATGGGCATAACTTTTCCATACTAACTCGGATGAAAAAGTTTTTTATATGATACGGGGCTTTTTAATGGGAACCCCGTTAAACATTTTCAAAATCCTCAAAAACCTAACAGAAAAAAAGATACGGGGCTTTTAAGATCTGGAGAGGCAAAAAAATTCAAAAAAATTCAAACTTACTAATGGCGCACCTGCCCATGGTGCGCCATTAGTATCTTCCCGCCTTCATAATTCAAAATAAATAAAAAAAATAAAAAAAATTACTAATGGCGCACCTGCCCGCGGTGCGCCATTAGTATGCTGTATATATGGCTGATCGTGGTCCTCTCCTCCTTATCTCTTCATTCCACCTCTCCTACACTCCATCTCCTCCTCTCCTCCACTCCATCTTCCCTTCTCTCCTCCACGATACTTCTCCTCTCCGGTAACCTCCTCCTCCTCTCCGGCGACCTCCTCCTCCCTCCTCCCCTCCCCTCCCCTCCCCTCATGGTTTCTTCTCCCTCCTC
>NC_041385.1:747053659-747096367 GCF_002162155.2 Triticum dicoccoides | reverse complement strand
TCCTCTCCGGTGAGCTCCTCCTCCCCTCTCTCCGTGAGCTCCTCCTCCCTCCTCTCCGGTGAGCTCCTCCTCCCTCCTCTCCTCCCATCCCCTCATGGTTTCTCCTTCCTCCTCTCCGATGCTCTGGTGAACTCCTCTCCAGCGACCTCCTCCTCCTCCTCTCTGGCGATGTAGGCGAGCGCCTCTCCGGTGACCTCCTCCTCCTCCTCTCCGGCGAACTCCTCTCCGACAAAAGACCACGGCAAAAGAACGTACAAGATCCAAAAACAGGAACAAAATTTGAAATAATGTCGTGCCAAAAAACAAGCAAAAAAACAAGCAAAAAATGGGCAAAAAATAACGATCCAGATCTAGATTCAAAATGGCGCATCACTAATGGCGCATCACTAAATAGTGCGCCATTAGTATGCCGAAGTTACTAATGGCGCATCCCGTTGTGGTGCGCCATTAGTATGCCAAAGCACCTGGGTATACATGGCCCCTGGGAGGCATACTAATGGCGCACCCTGGCCTATACTAATGGCGCACCAGTGGTGCGCCATTAGTATACCAGATACTAATGGCGCACCAGTGGTGCGCCATTAGTAAAAATTACTAATGGCGTGCTAGTAATGGCGCACCACTGATGCGCCATTAATGTCCAAATTAGGTGCGCCATTAGTAGGGGTTTTTCTAGTAGTGGATCTACCACGAGATCATAGAGGCTAAACCCTAGAAGCTAGCCTATTATTATGATTGTTGTCGTCCTACGGACTAAACCCTCTGGTTTATATAGACACCGGAGGGGGCTAGGGTTACATCAGGTCGGTTACAGAGAAGGGAATCTACATATCTAAATCGCCAAGCTTGCCTTCCACGCAAAGGAGAGTCCCACCCGGACATGGGACGAGGTCTTCTATCTTGTATATTCATAGTCCAATAGTTCGGCTGTCCGAGGACCCCCTAATCCAGGACTCCCTCAAGCGCCACTGCCGAGAAAGGATGGTCGGCCGCGCCCCACATTTGATTGGGAGGAGGGATATGATGACTGTCAACATATCATCGAGGATGCTGCTGATGAAGTCTATGCCTGCTGGAGTCGCTTGTGGTTCTAGCTCACCCCACCTCCGCTTGTTGGTAGCCCCGTTCTCCACCTCCGGAGTCTCCTTGTGAGCGGCGCTTTCTGATAGAAATGAGAGTACAGGGAATATTAGTTAAAACAGGGCAATAGAAAAGTGTGTTGTTAACTAGAAGTTACTAGGTAGGAATATAGTAAGAAAAGGGAATAATAATTGGTTGCTTAAATACTACACAATTCATTTAACATTGCTAGGTAAGTCAACATGCAGATAGCTGAAAAGAAAACTTACTTCGAACAAACTCAGGAGGGATGATTTTGTCGGGGAAGTTAACATATATCTCATGACCAGGCCCTTTTATGTGCAGTCCAATTTTAGATCCAGCTTTCAGTACATAAAACTTAGAAACTTCTTTCCAAAAGCCAGCGTCAAAACAGGAGTCACCATGTTCATCAAGTCTTACAGTAGCAATGATTGTAAATCCATGGTTTGTGTGCAGTATGACATCCGTGCAACCTTGATCTATGTAAAGGGAAAAATTGTGCACTACATAATATGTTGCATAGCAAGGGATGCACTGCAAAAAATGGTAGGATTGTTAAAGAAAATATGGTAACATGCAAATATGGGCCCAAATTGAAAGAACTGTATAGCAGTTGAAATCGAAGGACAAAAATCTATAATTAAATAGATAGGGTAAAAATGATGTCATGGAAATATGAGAGTAATTGAAAGAACAATACATCATTAATTTGCCTAATATAGAAAGAAGAGGGGAAAATATCCCCTTTGACGTATATGGTGCATGTGGCACCTTTTATTCAAATGTAGCAATGTTTAGAATATCTTCAGGAAATTAGGACATGCCAACCGATTTAGGGTGACATTGAACATACCGCACACATCCTCAAGTCATCTGGTACGGTGAGATGGAATCTTTGGCGGAGGTCGCAAGGTCCTGATGTGTCGGCGCACTGTACACTCTATGAATGAAAGAAAACCCTCAAATCAGCACGAATAAAAATGAATTCACGGCGATTTCCGCCGGGTGATTGAAGGAGGCACTGGGATGAGAGATGAGATAATATCTCATTAAATTAGTTACCCTCACTACAAGAAATATGTCAACTTGTGACCCTCACTATTGGTCGCTGAAAGGTCATAGTTATCCATTTTTGACCTTTTTGTGACCAAAAATAGAAGGTCAAAAGCTGACCGTCGTAAACTGACATTAGTGACCTTCTTTATGATATGTAAAAGTTCGTTGGTTCCACGACCAAATTTTTGGTCACTAGCAACCTCTCCAGGCCACGTAGGCATCCAGCATGGCAAGTTGATGTGGCACCAGAATCAGCCCGGTCCGATTCGGTGTTTTACATGGGACGAGCCCAACAATTCGGCCTTTTTAATGTATTTTTTCCTGTTATTTTTTGCTAGCTACATGGGCCTAGCCCAACATTGCAGCCTTTTTATTTTTGGCCCATGGCCTTTTTGTCTCAACAGTTTCATTTTTTCTTTTTTTGCCAGGGTCACATTCTTCATTTTCCAATTTAACGTAAATAAATACACAATATTTAAATTGGCACATAGAGAACACACAAAATACTTCAAATATTACCAGCCAGAGTCAATACAGAGTTGGTGTTGTACAAATAACTCTAACATACACTTTGTAAGCTCTACAAGTGTAACAAGCTCTACAAGTGTTATGTTCTTCGGCAAGTGTAGCAAGATGTACAAATAACTCTAACATACAATAGTGGAAGTCACAGTTACATGCTCCACACGTTCAATAACATGGTACTTTACAAGCTCTACAAGTGTTATGTTCTTCAGCATGGAGCTCCTTCGACAGCGATTACAAACTAGGCACCTGCTCTTCTTGCCACTGTGAGGAGGTGGATGCTCGCCATGGTGTGCTTGATGATGCACACGACCATGATCTTCTTGCCACTATTGCATCCGTGTGCTCGATGATGGGGGTACCAATGCATACAAGTAGAACAGAATTACCAGCATAAACCCACAACTTCAAGTACAAGCTAAGTATGTATCAAGTGACAACAAAAACAAGTTTATATGCTAGTAGAAAATCACCATCATTAACAAGTTTATATGGGAATGAAGACAATCATCAGTATTGGATTAAACACAATGCTATCTTCATATTAGCAAATAGAATATCTCATTTTCATATTCTCAATAAGCAAGTACAGTCTGCTTCAACCCATGTTCTAAAAAAGATGTTTATCCTAGCTTAATACAAAATGAGCAGTTGCAATTCTAGCAACAATCTGAGAACACAGTCCTCTCAGTTTGAACGAGCCAGAGAACTAAACCCAAACCAAATCAGGACATGGAATTCACAAGGAAACTCATGACAGCAACAATTCGAACGAACAACACAAGACAGAGGCAGACAGGTGGCGGAACGGGACCAAGGCACTTACCACGGAGACCTGCCTGACATCAGGGTGCTTCTCCTTGTACTCCTTCCTGAAGTTGTTCCTATGAAGATGAAAGACGCACCAAATCCTCGGTCAGGACGCGACTCCACACCATAGAAGCAACATGAATAGAACCAGGAACCAAGACTGGGACTCACATGAAGATGAAGAAGGCACTCGGGGGCGCTTGGGCTTGTTGGGGTCCTTCTCAGCCTTGCTCTTCTTCACGGGGAGCCTGCGCCACCACAACAGAAACAACAACAGCAAACCAAACCGAGTCAGATCCTGACACGAAACAACAACATCCACCACGGGAAATGAAAACGAGATGTGGAGACGAGGGCGTGAGGGGTCGGGGCACTGACCTGGAGTCGCCGGTGTGGGAGCCCACCTTTGTTACTATGTTAAAGAAAGTTGATTTGCCAACATTGGGTAAACCAACCTGCATGAAACGCCAATATAAACTTCATATCTCCTCTTATTCCTCAATAGTAAACGTCAATAGTAAACTACTATGTTAAAGAAAATAGGATGATGGTTCTGGAAATAGTAAACTTGCAAGATAATAAGACCACAAACACACTATTGCATTCACAATTATTAGTAAAGCAGCTATCAAAACTAGTGATAATGCACAAGCAACTTTTGCATATGTCTATACGATCAAACATTACAGAAGTACAATTGTGATTCTCGTCTCACTCCACAAGTGGCTCTATGAACATGCCAGACACAATACTGAACATGCGAGGAAAAACTATAAAGAAGATATTTTACAGATTTACTGTGACATATTTACCCTACATGTGAAATATTATCTCAGTCATTGCCAGCTCAAACATGTCTTAGTTTTTCAGAGAAAATAGGCAGGAATTAAGACCCAAATGTGCATGTATAACCAAAACCTATAACAACCAGAAGCTATCAGAATAAATCATAGAGGCTGGCCGAACTAATTGGCGCACTCAAACGATACAAGAGAGCGGCCGGGTGAACAACTAAGCAAGCATACACATCAAGTAAAACTACATCACCAAGGCAAGTCATGCACAAATTGTTGATAGTAAGATCCAGGGACATGTTAATTTAGTGTTTAGCAGCATCTCAAGCCACATTAACACTGTGAAACAATACAAATCAATGGTGATGTTGAATCACGTACAGTAAATGTCCAAATTAGACTATGAAATATCTGTGACAACAGACAAATGATCACCGCATGGTCATATCAAATCAACTACAGCCTAGCTATAACTATCAGGCACACCAAGAAAAATCTGCATAGAAACTATCAACAAAGATGCAGCAGCCGAATCCAGCATCCAATCAATTCAGAACACAATCATATACGCCCTATCTAGAGAGGTTTAGAGCGCATGGGTGTGTTCTTGCACCTGTATAGAGTACTACTGACTGACCCCAAAACATAGCATCATCACAGTAAAAAACTTCACCAGGAGCCATGATGCATCACAGACATGACCTACTATCCCGAGATCTCGCTTCTCACGGGAAGGAAGCAAGCAAGAAAGAAGAATAGATCTGGCGGAGGGAGGGAGCGAGTGCGTTACCCTGAGGCGCTCAGAGAGGATGGAGGGCGTGATCTGCGTAGGTCGCCTGGTCGAAGAGCATTGCGTTGTGCACCCGTTGTTCATCAGGGCGGAGAAGAATCGTCGGCGCCGCGCTAGAGTTGGAGGGGACGCCACCCTCGAAACCCTAGCCATGGGAAGGTGTCGTGGCTGAGCTCTTGATGGTCAGAGGGTAAAGACACGAGAGAGGGGAGCAACACCTTAGCGCCGGTCATGGTGTCGAGCGCGAGGAGGGAGTCCTTGATGGAGCGCACGAGGTCCTACTGTGACGAACGCGGTCGTGACGCCGCGTGGAAGAAGGACATCTCGCTGCTGGGCTCCGGTGTGGGCGGCGGGGTGGGGGGGCTCAGTCTGCTAGGCACGCCGCGGGGGAGGGGCAGCGGGCCGGCGGCAGCAGCGGCGAGGAACCGACCGCGATCGTTTGAGAGGGAGGCAGATCTCTCTGGTCTGGCGTTAGGGAGAGAGGCGGATAGGAAGACAACTGACCGCGGCCTCCAGGGACGACGAGGTCGCTGTCATCGCCATGGAGGAGGAGTGCGGGAGTGGGTTAGGGTTTGGGAGGGACGAGGCGGCGGCAGTGTGGGAGGGATGGGATCGGGGGTGGGTGGGAGACGAGAGGGGGTGTGGGAGGGATGGGATCGGGGTGGGTGGGTCTGTGGGGTTTCCCCTTTTCATTTTCGTTTTTCTTTTTTGTTCTGTACAAATAAATGGATGGATGGATGTGGGATGATGGATGGATGGATGGGCGCCATGTCATCAATCCGTGTCAAACCAACTCCACCAATGGGAATAGAGTATATGTGATTTGTGTTTTTTCTTTTGTTTTTCTTCTACTTTTACACATGAAAAATTAAAAAAAATGTCTCACATTGTGCACAAGTTTGTATCTTGAATGACAAACAATGTTGACTAAGGATTTTTTCATTTTCTTTGCATGAAAAAATTATTTTCCAGTTTTGAATGCCCAAAATGCGGTTTTTTTGTGAAGAACCTACCAAATAATTGTTGCAAAATTTGACCAAATCAATTTTCTAAAATACTAGGCCATATTTAGTTCACAATTCACCAAATGGTTGGGTGTCAAAAGGTTTTATCCACCTCTCATGAAAAAGAAAAATTTCTGCCGATTCAGCTGGAAGAGGGTCAAATTTGAACTGCGGCTGCCGCATAGTTTGCTATTTATTTTTCCCAAAAATCATTTTAGGTACAAAAGTATCTATTTAATCAGAGAAACACCAAAAGGTTTCCAAGATTCAACCACTAGGTATGAACGGTCATGCCTTTGACCTCATTTTGAAACGGGCATAAAAAATTCAAAAAAAATCAAAAAAATGGAAATCCTTCGCATTGTGTCATTATAAGTTACCAAGTTTCCAGAAAAATTGTAAACTTGTAATACAACAATTATTTCAAAAAAGTGTTTTCAAAAATGAGCTATCATGCGTGACCATTCATGGCTTTCAAGCCAAATGATCAATCTTATGGCCACATTCATGGCATAGTTTGTTCAAATGATCTCATATTGTGCACAAGGTTGCATCTTGGAATTCCAAACAATGTTGCCTAAGGGAGTTTCCATTTTCTTTGCACGGAAAATTCATTTTCCATTTTTCGAGTGCCCCAAAATGAGGGTTTTTGTGAAGGAACTTCCAAATAAATTTTGTAAAAATGGACCAAATCAATTTTATAAAATACTAGGGCATGTTTAATGCACAATTGACACAATGGTTGGGTGTCAAAAGCCTTGATCCACCTCTGGTGAAAAAGACAAATTCCCGTCGATTCAGTAGGAAGCAGGTCAAATTTGAATTGTAGCCGCCTCATAGTTTGCTCTTTATTTTTCCAAAAATCATTTCTAGCTACGTAAGTATCTATTTAATCAGACAAACGTCAAAAAAATTCCAAGATTCAACCACTAGCTAGGAACGGTCAAGCCCGCTGTTTTCGACCGCATTTTGAAACAGGCATAAAAAAATCAAAAAGAATTAAAAAATTGGAAAACCTTCGCATTGTGTCAGTGACCAAGTTTCCAGGAAAAATAATAAACTTGTCATATGGAAATTATTTTAAAAAAGTGTTCTCAGAAACGAGCTATCAAGTGTGAAGATTCATGGCTTTCAAGGCAAATGATCAATCTTATGGCCACATTCATGGCATAGTTTGTTCAAATGATCTCATATTGTGCAAAAAGGTGCATCTTGGAATTCCAAACAATGTTGCCTAAGGGAGTTTTCATTTTCTTTGCACGGAAAATTCATTTTCCATTTTTTGAGTGCCCGAAATGAGTTTTTTTTTTGTGAAGGACCTACCATATATTTGTTTCAAAATTGGACCTAATCAATTTTATAAAATACTAGGACATATTTAATGCACAATTGACAAAATGGTTGGGTATCAAAAGTTTTGATCCACCTCTGGTGAAAAAGACAAATTTCTGCCGATTCAGTAGGAAGCGAGTCAAATTTTAACTGCAGCTTCCTTATTGTTTGCTCTTTATTTTTTCCAAAAATCATTTATAGTTACATAAGTATCTATTTAATGAGAGAAACACCAAAAAAATCCAGGATTCAACCACTAGCTAGGAACGGTCATGCCCGCCATTTTGACAGCATTTTGAAACGGGCATAAAAATTTCAAAAAAATCAAAAAATTGGAAAACCTTCGCATTGTGTCATTATATGTGACCAAGTTTCCAGAAAAAATAATAAACTTGTAATACGACAATTATTTTAAAAAAGTTTCTTAGAAATGAGCTATCATGCATGAAGATTCATGGCTTTCAAGCCAAATGATCAATCTTATGGCCACATTCATGGCATAGTTTGTTCAAATGATCTCATATTGTGCACAAGGGTGCATCTTGGAATTCCAAACAATGTTGCATAAGGGAGTTTTCATTTTCTTTGCATGGAAAATTCATTTTCCATTTTCCGAGTGCCCGAAATGAGTTTTTTTTGTGAAGGACCTACCATATATTGGTTGCAAAATTGCACCAAATCATTTTTATAAAATACTAGGACATATTTAATTCACAATTGACAAAACGGTTGGGTGTCAAAAGTTTTGATCCACCTCTAGTGAAAAAGACAAATTCCCGCCGATTCAGTAGGAAGCGGGTCAAATTTGAACTGCAGCTGCCTCATAGTTTGCTATTTATTTTTTCCAAAAATCATTTCTAGTTACATAAGTACCTATTTAATCATAAATACATGGTTTGGTGGCGATACGTCGAGGTTTGGACGGTGGACGAGGGCCCCAACTCTAGAGCACGTAAACTCGCATGCCCGCCCCATGGTCACCGCGTGACCTTGGCGTTGCCGTGTGTTCTGGGCGGCCTAGGTATGTCTAGTGGGTTGGGCACTCCCTAGGTAGGTGCTAGGAAGAAAATCACAATATAAGATTCTCACGAGGAGACCGATCGATGCTCAAACATGAATAAGCAGCCAAGTGTTTGATTAGCAGTACAGGAAATGCACATGGCTAATGGGCGTGAGTTTTGGCTGAGGATGATCAGTTACTAAGAAGACCGTCTTCACAAATTTTCAGCTCAAAAGGAGGAGCCTAGGTGGTACTTGCGTTCAAAAGTACCACACTGGACATAAATATGAATGTTGAAGCTGGGCTCAAAATAATGAATGGATTGAGGTGACATTTGGTGGACGATGGTTATTTGGGCATAGGAAAGCACTGTAGAAAATGGATACCATTTGGACATGCCAAAGTGGTAATTCCTTCACAAAGTGTTTTTTAACAGAATAGGAAAATGAATATTTTTGAATTATTTATGAACTACGCAAGGAAGGTTTTTTACATATTTGATGAAGATATGACCTAAAGAATTTATGAGATTTTTTTGGGAATTTTGGGAAAGACAGAAATATAGGTTGCTTCACAACCTAGGGCAAAAACTGCCACATGGACATGACACATAGGCAAAACTGATGACGTGGCGCCTAGTCATAGCAGTAAGTACTAATGCATCCACGTTCACAACCTCATGACCATTTATATTGGTCATAATCAGGTAGAAATAAGGTCATGGACCACTCTTGTCTCCTTTATGACCATTTGGTGTAAGGGAATTCAGGGTTTGAGCCCTTCCAAGCGAAATGGCCGTGGATTTACGACCAATTCAGCTAGGATCAATAAGAGAAGGTTACTAGTTGACATATTTCTTGTAGTGCTTGTCGTCCACGAGAAAAAACCTTCTATACAGTAGATTCCCCAACCGAGGGAGCTGGGTCGACCGCAAGCAGCGTCGAGAAAGTCGATGGCGATAGGCGGCAGCTAGCAGAAGTGGCGAAATGCGGTGGGGTTTGCTAGCAGCCTGGCGGCGGCGGGCGGCGAGCTAAGTGGTCACTGCCACGATAGGCGGTGCCATGTATAGACGTGGAGGAGCTTGTGCAGGTGTGAATGGGGACCAAAGGCATGGGGTAGCGGGTGGGGGTGAGGGTTTTTGTGACGTGGGGATGGCGAGGGTTTTCTTTTTTCTTTTTTTAATTGGGTGGTGAGGGTTTTCTGTCCCACAAAGAATTTCAGAGGCAACGGTTTGCTAGAGCCAACCATATGTGATTGACGCAACAAGCAAAACAAAAGTCATTGCACACGGTTCTAATTTTGGGAACCGCGTGTGATTAAAGCAACAGGCAAAATGAAAGTCATTGCACATGGTTTCAATTTTGGGAACCATGTGTGATTGATGTACTACCTTCGTCCTGGTTTATTGGTCCCCTTCGTAATTTGTATCAAATTTTGATGAAATATTTGACTAAGAAGTGTTATGCATGTCACCAAAAATTATATTATTGAACACTATGTTCAAATACGCATCCAATGATATAATTTTTGCTAACCTGCACTAACATTTTGTGAGTTAAATCTTTGGTCAATATTTAACACAAATTACAAAGGGGACCAATAAACGAGGACGGAGGTAGATTCCATCAACCGAATTGATTGCATACATATCACATAGTTAGACATAAGTAAACATAGATTAAACATACTCAGACATAGATAATAAGCATACATGTACACAAGCATAGTTCAACTCCCATTAAGCATGCTCAAGCGTACATAGTTCGATCCCACATCTCATATCACAAGCCGACACGATCCTTAACCTTCTCCAGGCACTCGGCGTACACGCCGTGCTCTACCCTGCAAGCATACTTCTGCTTGAAGGAACCAATGACCTGTCCTCTTGCATGCGCCAGAACAATTTTATACGCGTCATGAACCTTGTGGTTGCAAAATGGGCATCGATAGCCACCGTTCCAGGTCCTAATACGCCTATTATGCATTCTCGCATAAAGCTCCCTCAGGATTTGCCACTTGTACCTCCTCTGAACATCTTCATCCTTGCTGTCCACATCGTCAGACATCACCTATACAAATAGTTAAAAAATGTGGTCTCAAATTAATGGTGACAAACTAATCTCTAGCGAACATTTGGCAGTTGCCAAAAATTGGCATCAAATCAATGATTACATGCCGTGAAGTAGGATTAGGAATTTATGGCTATTTATTTATACATATCCAGAGATTATGGTTCGATTTTTAAGCACATTCATCTATGTACAGACCAATCTTGAAGAAAATAATGGCACAAACATATGTAGGCCATTCAAAATCAATTGTCAAGTCCTGGCTAGGAATTATTAGCATGAACACTAACCCTAGTTGGATTACTAGCATAAATCATTTCCACAGATGAAACAACTAATCACTTATCACTTGTACCATTCAAATAATCAATACACTACATGGATCTAACGAAACTTACTCAGATTTCATGGATTGGGAGAACATAACCATATGATTTCTATTCCAAAAAGAGGAGGTAGGAGTAAACAGAGAAACCTTGGGATCTATTTGACACATAAATGGGTATAGATGACTAACCAGTTGTCCGTCGTCGTCGGAGTCATTCACGGAGTGGTCGTCGGAGTCGTCACCAGAGTCGGTGTGGAACTCCACCGCCGGCTACGGAAGCTCGATGCAATCGATGATGTCAGGTTGCCGGCGGTGACGGCAACCTCTGTATCCATCTCCACGCCGTGCTCCAATGCTTTAGCAGCCCCGGCGTCACGACTCCCTCTGATGGGGCGCTTCGGCGGCATCCTCATAAACTGACAGCATTGATGATTGAGAGCGGTGTCAAGGATGCAAGCGGAGAGAGGGGATTGTGTGTGTGGCGAGGATGGGGGGTGCGTGTCGGTGTCAAAACCGGCGGATTTCGGGTAGGGGGTCCCGAACTATGCGTCTAAGGCTAATGGTAACAGGAGGCGGGGGACACGATGTTTACCCAGGTTCGGGCCTCTCAATGGAGGTAATACCCTACTTCCTGCTTGATTGATCTTGATGATATGAGTATTAGAAGAGTTGATCTACCAAGAGATCGTAGAGGCTAAACCCTAGAAGCTAGCCTATGATTATGATTGTTCTTATCCTACGGACTAAACCCTCCGGTTTATATAGACACCGGAGGGGGCTAGGGTTACACAGAGTCGGTTACAGAGAAGGAGATCTACATATCCGAATTGCCAAGCTTTCCTTCCACGCAAACGAGAGTCCCATCCGGACACGGGACGAAGTCTTAAGTCTTGTATCTTCATAGTCCAATAGTCCGGCCAAAGTATATAGTCCGGCTGTCCGAGGACCCCTTAATCCCGGACTCCCTCAGTAGCCCCTGAACTAGGCTTCAATGACGATGACTCCGACAAGTAGATTGTCTTCGGCATTGCAAGGCGGGTTCCTTCTCCGAATGCTCCATAGAAGATTTTGAACACGAGAGTCGTGTACGGCTCTGCAAAACAAATTCCACATACCACCGTAGAGAGAACAATATTCCACAAGTCTAATCTACTGACAACTTTTCGTAGCATGACATCACACCACGTACGGTCATTATTCGAACCGTTTTTCCACAACCAACTACTGCACATATTGCGAGGCGGTTTCCTTGGCACGTCTTGTCGAAGCAAAGATCGTGTCCCCTTATTGTGGGATTCTCATCAATACGGGTGTGGTTAACCCAACCATGCCATCAATCGTGGCGCTTGGGGAATAAGCGAATTTACCGGGCAAGTGGGAAGGCGTAGGATCTCCGCTACCTTTATAAGGGGATAAGAACTCCCTTTTTCACCCACGCCTTCTTCTTCCTCTGCTCATCCATTCCTTTTCGCTCGAGCCCTAGTGCCCAAGCATTCATCTTCTCCACCCCAAAAGGTTTCCCGAAAATGTCTGGATCCGAAGCATGAGGCAAGTGGATGGCCTCTACCGTCCGGGAGAATGATATCAAAAAGCTTCGGGGGGGGGGGGGTATTTGGCCAAGAGAATTGGCCACCGTCTTCCGATGACGGGACATATCATCCCCACTCCAGAACCCCACGAGGGTGGTACTCCTCCCTCATTTTGTCCGCGGGCTAGTGTTTCCCCTTCACCCATTCATTCGCGGCATCATGTATTATTACGGGATTGATTTTCATGACCTATCCCAAAATTCCTTCCTCAACATCTCGACATTCATCGTCGTGTGTGAGGCCTTTCTCCGCATCCCGGCACACTTTGGCTTATGGCTGATGGTTTTTAACATGAAGCCAAAGGTAGTGAGCGGCGAGCACGCCGAGTGCGGAGACACCATGGTGAGCAAGATGCCCAACGTCACATGGCCAACAGGTACTTTCAATGATTCCGTCAAGGAGTGGCAGTAGCAGTGGTTTTACATCACTGAGCCACGCGGCAAGGTGGTTGTCCAGTGCCCTATAAGCGGTTGTTCCTGTTCTTCTCCTGCATCGTCGTCCATACCGTCGATGTCTTCGGAGTTGAAGTAAAGCACGTCGGTTAAGTCATCGACATTTGCTATTAAGTGGGTGGTGGGTGGGGAACGAGTTTCATCGTCGTCCGCGTCCCACTCGAGCTGGACATAGTTCGGCCAAGAGTCTCCTGACAAGGAGAGAGATATTAATAAATTTAGCACATCACCCAAGGGCGAGTGCTGAAAGATATCCGCGGAGGTGAACTCCATGACCGGTGCCCAATCAGATTCGATAGGCATGGGCGTACGCGGTCTGGATCCTGTAGCCGGAGATGAGTCCGAGGATCCGAAGATACCAACCTCATAGGAGGTGGGATCAGTGTTCGGCTCCAACACCGATGAGTGTGCGGCCTCTGTGGTGGGGTCCATCCACCCGTCCTCGGATGGCTCAATCTGTTCTGGATTGATTCCCGGGGCTGCCTCAGGCGCGATCTCCCAAACGTCGTCCGATGGTAGATCTAAGTCATGCTCATCGTGACTGTTTGGCGTACCTGTCATGGGCTCGAATCAGTCAAAGATCAAGTCTCTGCGGATGCCGGCAGTATAGTTCAAGCTTCCAAACCTGACCTGATGGCAAGGGGCGTAGCTATCGATCTACTCCAAATGGCCAAGCGAGTTGGCCCGCAGTCCGGAGCCACCGAATACGAAGATCTGTCCGGGAAGGAAAACCTCCCCCTGGACAGTGTCGTTGAACTAGATTAAAGGAGCCATCAAGCCTTATCGCGACGACATAGTGGAACTCTCAATGAAAGCACCAATGTCGGTGTCAAAATCGGCGGATCTCGGGTAGGGGGTCCCGAACTGTGCGTCTAAGGCTAATGGTAACAGGAGGCTGGGGACACGATGTTTACCCAGGTTCGGGTCCTCTCGATGGAGGTAATACCCTACTTCCTGCTTGATTGATCTTGATGAGATGAGTATTACAAGAGTTGATCTACCATGAGATCGTAGAGGCTAAACCCTAGAAGCTAGCCTATGATTATGATTGTGTTGTCCTACGAACTAAACCCTCCGGTTTATATAGACACCTGAGGGGGCTAGGGTTACACAGAGTCGGTTACAGAGAAGGAGATCTACATATCCGAATCGCCAAGCTTGCCTTCCATGCAAAGGAGAGTCCCATCCGGACACGGGACGAAGTCTTCTATCTTGTATCTTCATAATCCAACAGTCCGGCCAAAGTATATAGTCCGGTTGTCCGAGGACCCCTTAATCCTGGACTCCCTCACTGTGGCCGCTCATGCGTACCATTAATATGGAGTAGTGGGAGAGAGGCGGGCGGCAGTCAAACCGTTGGCTCGCCTCCCAGTGAGCCTGCGCACCGGACTGCTAGCATGCCTACCGTCGTTTCACACAGCTACTCGCACACCTCCCGATGACACTGCGCAGCGAGAACGCCTTCGACAATTCACACACCTGCACACACGCCTCCGGATCTACCTGCGCGGCGGACTGCTTGCACGGTACACGGGTCGCATGGCGGCACGTACATTGTTTTTCTATTTGGATGATTAATGATGCCGCTTTATTTTTTGCTTAACCGAAGCATGGCACGTATCCATTGTTGGTATAACGCTCACGGTTCGAATAAATAGTCCATTTGGGATATTTGTTCCCACTTATTAATACTCTCCCATTTGTACTTAGATAATGATTACATCAAAAGTGGTCTCAAATTTGACCAAAAAAGTATAATTCAAATTTGTATTTGTGTCCATATGACAACACGATAAGTTTTGTGAACTTCAAATAAGTTTTGGATGTACTAGAATTTAAAAATCAAGATTCTCATTGTTTGGAATTTGGTGCATGGGAGTAAACATGCACCCAGTGAGACACATGTGTTTTTCAATCCATTTAGGTGCATTGTCACGTGTGCATGTAGCTTGAATTTGATTTTTGCACATTATACCCCTAGAAAATCAATCAATTCATGTACTAAAATGTCTTAATGATCTCTGATTTTTTTCAAAATTAAAACGTCCTCCTTTGGTAACATACATATGTTCACCGCAGGATAATTAATTTAACATGCATCATAGTTGTGGTGGATTCGCGGTGTGTGGGTGGGTGTGTGCGTCTGGGGGTGGCGAGTGGCTCGCAGTACACTAAGAGTTGTGAGCCACCGTGTGGGTTGGCCGTTTTGTTAGGTAGGACGGTGCCACATCAGAGTCGTGAATTCGTAATTTAAAAAATTACACAACCCTTTAATACATACATGTTTTGGCCGCATGCAGTTGATGGTTGTCCTACAGGACACTCCGATTTTTTTCGAAATTAAAACATCCCTCCTTTGGTAACATACGTATGTTCACCGTGGGATAATTAATTTAACATGCATCGTAGTTGTGGTGGATTCACGGTGTGTGGGTGGGTGTGTGCATCTGGGGGTGGCGAGTGGCTCGCAGTACACTACGAGTTGTGAGCCACCGTGTGGGTTGGCCGTTTTGTTAGGCAGGACGGTGCCACATCAGAGTCGTGAATTCGTAATTTAAAAAATTACACAACCCTTTCATACATACATGTTTTGGCCGCATGCAGTCGATGGTTGTCCTATAGGACACTCGATACTCGTGTATGACGCTTTTTGTGGCCCTGCGAGGTCGTCATCCATCACTTTGATGAACAACCGGTAGTGAGGTTAATTTGACCAGCAAGGCAGAATCTTTTTTGTTTGTGTTATGGTGGTATATAGTACGCTTAGAAGAGGTGGGAGGGCACTAACATGTATGAGCACGACGGCGTGGGAGGGGACTAACATATATGAGCACACACACATGCATGTGTACACATGTATCCCTCCCATCGAGTCGAAGTGGCTAGTACAACGACACGTCATGAACCGATCTCGCTCTGTGTGGGGAGAGTGTACGATTTTCGACGCATGCGCCACATCAATGTTGTGAAATGGTATTCAAACATGCATGCATGCATCACCTCCATACATATGCATGTAGTGGTTATCTTCGAACGATACACTCCCTCGCGTGGTTATCGGTGACAAGCCTATATATTCGTGGGCCCGCGTGGACATCCATGATCACCTTGACTGACAACAAGATAGGTTACCATGGCGGACTCTTCATTTGGTTCATGTTATCGTAGTATAGGTCATGTTGAGATTCAAACCTAATTAAAGTTTGAGCGCATATACTATGCATGCATGCATGCATGAATCCCCGTCGTCGGCTTGAAGTGTGGTGTAACATACATATGCATCATCAACCTAACCCTCACTCAGTGTGGAGATTTCTGTTTGGGAACACAGTATTTCAAACAATTTAGATACGATCACGCAAGATCTATCTATGTGATGCATAGCAACACGCGGAGAGTGTGTCCACGTACCCTCGTAGACCGAAAGCAGAATCGTTTTATCAACGCGGTTGATGTAGTCGTACGTCTTCACGATCCGACCGATCCTAGCACCGAACGTACGATACCTTCGTGTACAGCACATGCCTAGCTCAATGTCGTCCCTCGTACTCTTGATCCAGTTGAGTTCGAGGGAGAGTTCCGTCAGCACGACAGCGTGGCGACGATGATGATGAAGTTACCGGTGCAGGGCTTTGCCTAAGCACTACGACGATATGACCGAGATGTGTTTCTGTGGAGGGGGGCACCGCACACGGCTAAAAGATCAACTTGCGTGTCTTTAGGGTGCCCCCAGCCCACATATATAAAGGAGGGAGGAAGAGGAGGCCGGCCCTAGAAGGGGCGCACCAAAAGGGGGGAGTCCTACTGTTTGACTCCTTTTTTGTTTACCATGTGATGCACAGATATATCTAATCTATTTGATATGAGCAGACCCTCGTCAGATCATGTCAGTGAGTATATAATTGATAAGAAAAATCAAATTTCTCTCGTAAATATATATTTGGTGACCTTCAAGGGGAAAAAGGGAAAATCATATTATGTTTATGAATTTTCAGGCCTAGTCACGTTAACGCATGCACTTTGTTGATCAAATGGATTTAGTAGTAGTCGATCAACCAGTTTGCTAATGGAATAAATCGTGTGTGCATGCACGGTCCAACCGGTCAGCAACAATCCAAGCAAATGTTTGGTGTGTTGAAGTAGTAAAATCTTGTACAGGTCTGCTGCTAATTGGACGTGTTGATGTTGGTACAAAACCAAGGTTCGTGGTCGCTAGGGATAGAGAAAATCAATCAGTTGGGCTTGAATAAATCTACGAAGAGATAAGTATTGGTCAAGGCATGCGGTCAGAGTTGGTTGTTTTTGGTTCAACAACGCCGAGAGATTAGAGATAAGATATGGTTTTTTACTAACGGCAGCGGCGACGATGCTAATCTCTCGTGCTTATCTTCCTATCTATTCGCATAGCTAGCCGGTGGAGACGATGCTATAAAAAGGCTGCTCTAGTGACTGCGAAGGAGGTTCAGCTCACTTACATCGCACACACCATTTTACACGCCCATTCCACCACCATTCACCGTATTACTCATACACACACACACACACTTCGTATCATCTCCATCTCATCACTCACACATACACACATCTTCATTTCCCGTTTGGCGTTTCCCTCCGTGGCCGCGTCGATGGCACAGCCATATGGTGAGTAAATCATATGAAGGTTGCATATGATCATTTATCTCTTTTATTTATTTTTCTTCTCTTTGTTCACTTCTTTTTGTGGCATCTCGCGGCTCTACATGGCGATCTAATCGTCGCCGTGGATGTCTCATCGTTTGATCTACAACAAAAATCGGCGGTGTCCCGCGGCTCTACATGACGATCTAGTCGTCGCCGTGGATATCTCATCGTTTGATCTACAACAAAAATCGGCGGTGTCCCGCGGCTTTACATGGCGATCTAATTGTCGTCGCGGGTGTTTCCTTGTTTGATCTATAGAAAGAATTCGGCGGCATCCGCGGCTCTACATGGCGATCTAATCGTCGCCGCGGACGTTCTATCACCCGATCTACAGAAAAACAGTTTGATGGCAGCCCGTGGCTCTACACGGCGATCAAGTCGTCGCCACGGATGTTTATGGTTTGATCAGTAAAAGGAAAAGGGAAGGTTATGATGTTTCGTGGCTCTACCTGACGCTTCAATTGTCGCCGTAAACATTTCATGGTGTGGAGTCACAAGGGAAAGCAATATAGCTGTACAAAAAGAATCAACATCATCGTCCAGCATACATCATATATTCAGAGGTAGCAAGGGGGTCACGTGATATACAAAGGATGGTTTCTCATCATGAGATAATCCAATATTAATAAAGACATGGCTACCTACTCTGGAATAAAAAAGACGCCATTGACAAAATTCTGCAGAACCATGTTTCTCAATCAGATGAGGGTTCATCTTCAAGTCCATGCTCAATACACTTTCTTCCGTGACCGACGAGGCCGAAACTTACATACACTTCCTGGCCGACGAGGCAGGATACATCATGTTCGTGACCGACGAGGCCGAACGATCCACTTTATTTTCTCTTTGAGACTTGATCTATATCCCTTGTTTGATTTGGTGCATGAATCCATAAATTTTTAGCATGGCGAGATTATTGTTTTGCTCAGAGCGTTTGCATATTCTTTTTGCCTTGGAGACAGAAGCCAGGAGTTTGATAATGATGATGACCGTTTGAGGCAGCTTAATCGGAGGTCTTTCATAGATATGCTATGAATGTAATTAACTAGAGATCCCTTCGAGGTTCTAGGAGTCGAGAATTACGCAATTGTCTTTTATATGTCAGATGCTATACCAAGAGCATGTAAAATGAGATTTGTATATCTTCAGCAATAAAGACTACAAGTTTCTCCGCATAATTTTGTGTGCTTTATTTTATTTTGTTTTAATTCGTATACACTCGTATACTGGCACGCCCGCACTTAAAATGCCAACACGGATAAATTTGATATTTATCTCGCATAAAACAAATGGCACGCCCGGTGGGACTCGACTCTCCTCCCATCTTCGCTGCTCGTGATCAGTCATCAGAATCTACTCATGACCTGTCTCCTCGGCACCTTTTCTTGTTTGGCTGATTATGTGGTGTGGTGAAGTTCTAACCAGTGTACATCTCGTGCAGATGGGGGCTTCACCAACTATGGATCGAAGGCTAACGCAAAGCAAATGGAGCCTTTTGTCTTTTGGTTTGGTTCATTACCACCGGTTGTAGTTTCAAGCTTTGGCTCCAACATGTACGTGTACCAGGCTGAGCACTCCTCGGATTTGAATGATGCCAAGAAAGTTCAGAACTACATAGATGCAAGGGATAGGAGAGAGTGTCAAGTATTAATGACGGATGCTAGGAAGTTACTGAAACTCCCAGGAGCTGTTATGAACGCTGACTATAAGCAATGCCTCTCAGTGTTCAGAACCCGGACTGCACATACTACTGAAGCCGAACTCCTTGAAGGGCTGGAAAATGTCAAGCGTCATCTGAATTCTAGTATTGCAGGAGCTCGAGCTCTGAACAAAAAGAACGCACACCGCAATTACAGAAGGAAGAGGCAACAAGTGAAGAAGTTGCTGTCACAATTAAGGGCTCGCGTTGCCGGACGTGACGCCCCACCTGAGAGTTCAGATGTGAATAGGCGTCAGGATCAACAGTACACTGATATGAGCGATGAATTTTTTGTTCTTTCTCCCGAACGAGGGGCCAGTTGCGAGCTGGTCAAAGAAACCATAATGAATGAATTTAGGAGACGCATCATTAAGGAGCGAACAGGGCCAAGATTGTGTTCTCAACAAAGTTCTATCAGTCGGGATCAGCAAGTACGGGTACCTTGCTTTCAGACCTCGCAGAGACATCAGTCTACTTTGCAGAACAATAACAGGTTTGCTGTTTTAACCAATGAAACACCAGCGCCCAGAGCAGAGGAACTTCAACTTCAGTTAGAACAGACGCAACATCAGATTAGAGCAATGCAAAGCAGACTTCAAAATGAACATCAGCATCTTCCACCTAGGAACAGGCCATCATTCGCACATGCTCATTATCGTGAAAACACTCCCTGGCCACATGGGAATCGTCGAGATCGTTGCTACCATCTGCCTGAAACAAGAAGATACAAGCCTCAGTGGCGAGTGAAAGCATCTTCGCAAAACATTGAGTCCTCAAACCGGGTTCCACAGCAGTTTGCTCTACCAAGGCAACATGACCCCATGACGGCAGCACCTTGGAAACATGCAAGGTCTTCACGGGGGGCACCGACCTTTGATACAACCCCAAGGGTCCCTTATGCATCGACAGTTAATCAGCGTAAACGTGAGAGAAGGAGGAGGACTCGTGAAGCGATGTATCAAGAATTGCAAGATTTGGTGCTAAGACACGTGCAGGTCCGTGTGAGGGCTGATGGCCGAATTTATAAGGATAATGAAAGTGTAACACTTCAGATTTCTCCAAATTTGAAAAGAAATGAGAGATATAATGCATTGATAGGGCATCTGGCTCCCAAACCACTAAGGGTTGAGCAAAGGAACCTCAGTACAGAAAGGCCAAGAGGTGGTTCTCATTCAGCTCCACAAGGATCAAATAATGCGTTGATCCCTCGAGATAACGGATCAAACACTACTAGGTTCAGGAATGATGGGAATGGAAGAAGGCGATCTGGCAAGGATTTAAACATGATTAATAATGTAGCATGTCGTGTGGCGACAGTCCGGTCGGTGCAAAATTCAGATTCAGAGTGGGAGCCGCCACTTGTTCGTCATGAGTTCTCTTACTCGTCAGACGAGGAAATCCTGCCTAATCCTACTCCATCATTCATGAGAAATTCGCCCTGTGCAAAAGAACATCTAAGAAAGCATGCTGTGATAAAACAGAGGAATGGTGCGATGGTAACAGCATCATGTCTTCCGTTGACATCAAGGGGTGATAAAACTCCGGAAGATAAAACTTTGTTACGCACAAGCGAGTATAGCAGACCTTATGCCAGTATTAGTTCTCGTCTTCCTGTTGATCAGAATCGGGTCCAACAAATTGCAGAACGCTATGGGGCACTTACACGGTTGAGAAAAGTGGCTCGACAAACTATAAATGCAGATTTTGATCCCACGGATGAACAAACTAGTGATGAAAGATCAGACGCGGAGTCATCCTTGTCACTACCAAAGGTTGGCGCCTCAGAGCCTTTGGATGATGAGGATGTTGCACGGGCAATTAATCTTGCGTCAGTTCATGTCCATACTAATCAGGACGAGCTAGGTCTGGCAGCCATTGCACAAGATGATGCAGGGAAACAACATGACTTGCCACCAGAACCAGTTGTGACTGAAGAAGAGAGGGCTCGATCTTTACACCATCAAGAAGGAACTTCAGGTGCTCTAAACGGGGAAGCATGTAGAAGGATGGATGCTATTGATACAAAGATCGATCAACTATTTAATATGATTGCAAAACTTGCTGTAAATGGGACGCAATCTGCTAATCCTCCACCACAAATGGTGGATCCACAAATTGCCGAGTTGGAAGCTATGGCACAACACCAGCATACGCCTCGTGCAACAGGTGGAGGTGAGCAGCCTCAATTCACAGGAGGGGTGCATCTAAATATGCCAATTGCACCTACACATCCTATATCAGCAGCTCCTGCATTAGGGACACTAAGAGATTATCATGACATCGCTGAAGAGTTGATCAACAGAAAAATGAAGCAAATTGCAGAAGAACAAACACCTAGAACCTTTGAAAGTGAGTTGGAGAAGCCATATGAGGCGTGGCATGACAAGGTAGCTTTTCCTGCTGGATGGCGTCCACCAAAATTCAGGCAGCTTGATGGTAATGGTGATGCAAGGGAACACCTCGTCTATTTTGAAGCAGCGTGTGGTGACACAGCCAATTCGCCCTCACTTTTACTTCGTCAGTTTTCATCATCATTGACAGGTCCGGCCTTTCATTGGTATAGTCGCTTACCTGCTGGTTCAGTACGCAGTTGGCAAACAATGAAGGATCTTTTTAAATCTCATTTCATTAGCATGAGCAAAGATACATCCCTTTTGGAGTTGTCACAGCTTAAACAAAGAAGAGATGAAAAGATAGATGACTATATCATCCAATTTCGTAACAGTTATGTGCGCTTGACTAGAGAGATGCACCCAGAAGATGCTGTCGACATGTGTGTGCACGGAATGCAGCAACATTGGTCGTTAGAGGTTTCTAGGCGCGAGCCTAAAACTTTCAGTGCACTTGGTAATGCTGTTGCTGCCACCAAATTAGAATTTGAGAAGGCTCCACATATTATGGAGTTATACAAAAATGCAGGCACTTCAGATTACTCGAAGAAGTTTCAGTCAACGGCAAAACCATTTAATAATGGGAATAAGCCTAAAATACAAGCAGAAAGTAATACTACCAGGCTATCTACGATGGCTGTAGCACCTCGCCAAAATATGCAGGCTCTTGGAGTAAGGAATGAACAGGGGCAGAGAACCCGCCCTAGTATTCAAGAATTGCTTAAAAAGCAATATATATTCAGGAGAGAGTTTGTTAAAAATTTCTTTAATCAGCTATCACAACAAGGGGCTTTGAACTTGCCTGAACCGCGGCAGCCCGACCAGGCGGGAATGACAGACAATCTGTTATATTGCCCGTATCATCGATACGTTGGTCATGTAGTAGAAGATTGCGTCGCTTTTAAAGAATGGTTGCAAAGGGCAATCAATGAGAAGAAGTTGAATCTTGATCCGCAAGCCGTGAATCCTGATTATCATCAAGTAAACATGGTGTCCACTAATAAAGCAGAGGTACTACAGAAACATGGTTCAGAAGAGGCATATTGGATGCCATTTTCTGAAGTTCAACATCAGTTTCAGGGACTTCGGCTTACACCTATAGTTTCAGAAGATAGCTCACACCCTTGGAGCAGAGTTCATCATAGACGTAATCAAACAAAGGTGCATCAGGGAACCATGAGCTCTCCGTCCATCTTACAATATACGTCAGCAAATAGAGGGAGTCCCAACCCGAGTCATCGCCGTATGCCGCCAAGATTTATTCCCAGGTCTGAAGGGAATGAATCTTTTCCTCGGACAAGGCGTGTACATCCCACTTTAGCCCAGTTTTTCCCGCAAAGCTGGGACCAGTCACACCATGACGTAAAAAATGATTTGCCGGATGGACCACAATTAAGTACTGAGAATGCTACATGCAACATGGTTGCCTCTAGTGGAAGTACAAATGACTCAGAGACTGAAGTAGTGTTCACAAAGGAAGAATGTGAGGCATTGCAAACTGATACGTCACTGGAGAAACAAGAAATGGAGGTACATATGAACTTGCGGGCAGGAAAGGTACTACCGGAGCCCATGAGAAGTAAGCAGTACCGAACAGAGAAAGATAAACCATCCACAAGTAGGGAGGCAACTGTCTCGAACAATCAACAAGAGAAGTCGAGGGACGAGGAGGCAAAAGAGCATGATGTCGAATATAATGTCACTGCTCATTTGAAGCGGATTCCAGCACTACTAAGCGTTTATGATGCATTAGTGCTTCTACCGGAACTTAGAGAGGCTCTTATTAAAGCTTTGCAAAAGCCTGAACATTATCAAGCGGCAATGGCCAAGTACAGACTCTTTGACAATCTACTCTATGCTAATCAGATAACCTTTTCTGATAAGGACCAAATAATGGAGCATGGTGATCACAATCGCCCCCTCTATATTGAGGGAAATATTGGAGCTGCACATCTTCGAAGAATATTGATCGATCCTGGCTCTGCTGTGAACATCCTGCCTGTACGAAGCTTAACTCGAGCAGGGTACATAATGGATGATCTACGCCCCACCGAGGTAGTAATTTGTGGGTATGATAATCATGCCAAGCCCGCCTTAGGTGTTATCACTCTTAAGTTGCAGATGGCATCTTACAGTTTCAAAGTTAAGTTCTTCGTTATAGAGGCCAATGCTTCATACTCTGCACTTTTGGGGCGACCATGGATACATAAATATCGTGTAGTCCCTTCAACACTGCATCAATGTCTAAAGTTCATGGATGGCAATGGAGAACAACAATGTATCGCTGGGAATACTGCTCCTTATACAATTCAAGAAGTTCACCATGCCGATGCTAAATATTATTTCCCGAGTATCGAGTCAGGGAAACAGCAGGGACGAACAACACCTAATGCTGATGTGTTAGTCACGCCGGATGCTACATCATCCCTCACGGAAATGAAATTTCTAATCACACCTTGCTCAGCCCACTCAAGAGAGACTGCTTTGATAAGGAAGTCACGAGATCAGCAATGTGGTAATGCAAATACGAGAGCAGAAGGTTCATCATCTAGGCCTACAGGACGGGTTTTGTCTGCGACTACGCCAATCTTGTTAGCAACAGACACTGCTTCATCTACTAGCTCATCAATGGAGGTAGGGGTCACAAGAGGGCGCGCTTTATCAGTCACTGCTCCTATTTTGTTAAAGGCACATGCTCCAACGACTGCTATTCCTGTGGTTCTCACAAAGAAATTGGATGAGGAACTTTCAGGCACAACGTTGAGGGTTCTAGATTTGCTTATGCAACCCCCCTCACTATATGTTTCAGTTACCACACCATTGGATGTTTTGTCTGTTCAAAAAGAAAGTGAGAATACCTTGCCTACTATTTTTTATAAGGTCCCAGAAAAGCGACCATGTGATGACATATATAAGCAGTCTGATCGGGTTCTTGCCATTGAAGAAACACTCATGACTATGAAAGTTGAGGACAGGATGATTCCATTATTAAAAAAGGCAGGAATTTTGGTACAACCAAACAGCAGGCTACCACCACCACCAGTTGTTTGTGAAGAATGGTGGGAACAAGCGGAGAATTTAATTAGGAAGAGAAGTACAGTTCAACCAAAGTATGGTCTTGGTTATAATGAGGCCGTTTCTTCAGATGACGATGAAGATTTATGTATGGTACAACGAGTTAATAGTTGCGTGACCTCTTCGGTTAGAAATGAAGATTATCTTGGTTTAGATGAAGCATCTTCAGATGACGACGAGCTTATGCCAATATATTCATGTCCGTATCAACCACGTTCCTTTGAAGCCGTGGCAAATGCTTGTGAAGGTTTGAGAAATAAACAATATCTCCTCTCCAAGATGCATGAGGCCATGCCAGTGGCTCATGGAGAGGTTCTCGATGCCACTCCTGCTCCCCAGCAACTCGAAGATGATATTCAGCTTACTGTTGATGAGTTAGTTGAAATCAATTTAGGTACCGAGGAAGACCCCAGACCTACATATGTGAGTGCATCCCTTACCCAAGAAGAGCGAGAAATGTATAGGGCATTCCTGATGGAATATCGGGATTGTTTTGCTTGGTCATATAAGGAAATGCCTGGACTTGACCCCCAAGTTGCTACACACAAATTAGCAATCGATCCACAATTTCGTCCAGTAAAGCAATTACCAAGGCGCTTTCGTCCTGAATTGCAGGATCAAATAGTAGATGAAGTGGATAAACTGATTGCCGCGGGTTTCATAAAAGAAGTACGATACCCTCGATGGCTGGCCAATATTGTGCCAGTAGAGAAGAAGAATGGGCAAATACGAATCTATGTCGATTTTCGTGATCTCAATCGGGCTTGCCCTAAGGATGACTTCCCCATCCCAATGACGGAGATGGTGATTGATTCAACAACAGGATATGGTGCTCTTTCTTTCATGGATGGATTTTCCGGATATAATCAGATTAAGATGGATGAACATGATGCCATCGACACGGCTTTTAGAACGCCCAGGGGCAACTTCTATTATACAGTAATGCCGTTTGGTTTAAAAATTGCTGGTTCTACCTACCAGAGGGCCATGACTCACATGCTTGGTGACCTCATACATCGGTCTGATTGAGTGTTACATTGATGATATGGTAGTAAAGAGTTGAACAAGGAAGGCACATGGAGGATCTTCAGGTCGTGTCTGAAAGAATGAGGAAGCATCAATTGAAGATGAACCCCCTCAAATATGTTTTCGCTGTTCAGTCAGGGAAAGCTGGCATATATTCGGCGTTTCATATCGGATCCCTCGGGTCGAATCCAGCCATTCTCCAAACTCATGAAGAGGGGTGCCTACGTGTACTTCAAAATCTTGAGCTTTATCGCAAGAATATGGTACGAGCCTATGATAAACTCGTCAAGCCGCGAGTTTTCAGAAAAGGAGAACTGGTGCTGGTTCTTCGGCGTCCTATTGTGCTCATAGGAAAAGGTAAAGTAAAATTTGAGCCCAAATGCGAGGGGCCATATGTCATTGAACAGGTTTATGATGGTGGCGCTTATCAACTCATTGATCAAGAGGGTGTGTGTCCAATGCTTCCTATCAATGGCAAGTTCCTCAGGAAGTATTTTGCCTAGCAGCCCAAGGGCAAGTTCAGGAGAATGTAATAAAAAGAAAGGTTTTTTTTTTGGCTTGGTGTCCATACAGCATCCTCATTGCTGATCATGGATTATTTTTCGTCTAAACAAAATTTAAATAAAAATAAAAGGGGCACAGTTCGCCCTAAAATAAAATAAAATAAAGGACTCCCCTTCCCAATGTTCAGACTGTGGCACATGAGTTTTAGTTGCATGTGGATTTGATCGCCTGAGTGAGGTCACGCAGAGCAACAATTTTGGGTGTGAAGTTTAAAGTCCAAGAGACATGTTCATGAGAACTGCATCTGATGAGAACATTCATGAAGGGTGATAAATAACAATAGGAGTTATACAAAGCAATGACAGCCATGAGAAGTCTGAATCCACACTTCTATACATCGATCACGAGGTCCGGGCAGATGATCACTTGGGCATATGAAAGGCATATGAATATCCCTTGCAACTTTACTCATGGGTCACCTCATAGTCTAACAATTGAAGGTGGAGCCCACAAACCAACCAACAAACAAAAAAAAACAAGGTGTTCGTATAACTCTGTTTGCCATCACTGTGTTTTTTTCCCTGCCTTTTATCTCTTTTATTATTCAGTCTTATGGCATTTAGTGGTGCAAGACATGTATGTATTTTAAATTGTGATTTGAGGTAATCATACTTTATTTGGTTCTAAACCTTCTTCGCTATGTTGACTTTTTAAAATTCTTGGGGAGTGGCATGATGTTCGCCGTAACCCAGCAACTATTCGATTCCACTGGCTGGCACTATGAGCATGTAATAGTCGCAATAGAATTGATAAACTCCCTTGAATTAAGGCAGGTTCTTTCGCCCCAACTCAAGATTATTTTATTTTTAATGATTAGGCATGGAAGTCTCTGGTTGGCACCAAAACAGTAGCATGGTCGCAGAGAGAGTTCACGATAATGGCACGGTACTTCGCCAGAATCCGGATTATACATACCATGACAGTCATTAAATACAACCATCCTTTTGGCTGGCACCATCGTGGTCTCAATTGGATATTTGATTTTCATGGCGTGGTCGCAGCATGGATTTTCGCTATGGCCTCACCTGCTACTGATTCAACCTGAATAATATGTCTACTGTCAGCTTATAGTATGGTTTTACGCTATGAGCCACGATCAACATTGCAACATGGCAGGGAATTTCGATGTGTTCTCACCCAACATTGTTTCCATTTACATGACGGCAGTCAAGCAGTATGTCTGATGCATGGGACAGTCATATGGTATTTCACGATAGCTAGTACAGAAGATTGCTAGCTGATGATGATGCTATCACTCAAGTACAATCTGTTAAATATAGGAAAAATGCATTGTACAACAGAACAATTAGCTTCACCTTAGAATTACGATGGAGGAGCCCTCGTTCTTTTGCGCCGATTGAGGTACGGCTGCGTGCGTACCGAACTTGGGGGGGAAGTTTTAAGAGCTGAGCTGTGGAGAGTTAGGATAATGACGGTTCTTGACATAGAATCTGCAGGTTGGCCTGATTATTGAGGATGGGAACAAAGCTTTAAGTCCGCATGATGGTTTGGGTCACTTGAGTTATTTCTGATAGTTGAGATTGAGTTCTGGGGATGTGATATGGTAATACTGTTTCGCCAATTTAAGTCCAAATTGCTTCGCATTTGAACTCAACTTGGCGAGGGGCATTTGTTTGACTCCTTTTTTGTTTACCATGTGATGCACAGATATATCTAATCTATTTGATATGAGCAGACCCTCGTCAGATCATGTCAGTGAGTATATAATTGATAAGAAAAATCAAATTTCTCTCGTAAATATATATTTGGTGACCTTCAAGGGGAAAAAGGGAAAATCATATTATGTTTATGAATTTTCAGGCCTAGTCACGTTAACGCATGCACTTTGTTGATCAAATGGATTTAGTAGTAGTCAATCAACCAGTTTGCTAATGGAATAAATCGTGTGTGCATGCACGGTCCAACCGGTCAGCAACTATCCAGGCGAATGTTTGGTGTGTTGAAGTAGTAAAATCTTGTACAGGTCTGCTGCTAATTGGACGTGTTGATGTTGGTACAAAACCAAGGTTCGTGGTCGCTAGGGATAGAGAAAATCAATCAGTTGGGCTTGAATAAATCTACGAAGAGATAAGTATTGGTCAAGGCATGCGGTCAGAGTTGGTTGTTTTTGGTTCAACAACGCCGAGAGATTAGAGATAAGATATGGTTTTTTACTAACGGCAGCGGCGACGATGCTAATCTCTCGTGCTTATCTTCCTATCTATTCGCATAGCTAGCTGGTGGAGACGATGCTATAAAAAGGCTGCTCTAGTGACTGCGAAGGAGGTTCAGCTCACTTACATCGCACACACCATTTTACACGCCCATTCCACCACCATTCACCGTATTACTCATAGACACACACACACACTTCGTATCATCTCCATCTCATCACTCACACATACACACATCTTCATTTCCCGTTTGGCGTTTCCCTCCGTGGCCGCGTCGATGGCACAGCCATATGGTGAGTAAATCATATGAAGGTTGCATATGATCATTTATCTCTTTTATTTATTTTTCTTCTCTTTGTTCACTTCTTTTTGTGGCATCTCGCGGCTCTACATGGCGATCTAATCGTCGCCGTGGATGTCTCATCGTTTGATCTACAACAAAAATCGGCGGTGTCCCGCGGCTCTACATGACGATCTAGTCGTCGCCGTGGATATCTCATCGTTTGATCTACAACAAAAATCGGCGGTGTCCCGCGGCTTTACATCGCGATCTAATCGTCGTCGCGGGTGTTTCCTTGTTTGATCTATAGAAAGAATTCAGCGGCATCCGCAGCTCTACATGGCGATCTAATCGTCGCCGCGGACGTTCTATCACCCGATCTACAGAAAAACAGTTTGATGGCAGCCCGTGGCTCTACATGGCGATCAAGTCGTCGCCACGGATGTTTATGGTTTGATCAGTAAAAGGAAAAGGGAAGGTTATGATGTTTCGTGGCTCTACCTGACGCTTCAATCGTCGCCGTAAACATTTCATGGTGTGGAGTCACAAGGGAAAGCAATATAGCTGTACAAAAAGAATCAACATCATCGTCCAGCATACATCATATATTCAGAGGTAGCAAGGGGGTCACGTGATATACAAAGGATGGTTTCTCATCATGAGATAATCCAATACTAATAAAGACATGGCTACCTACTCTGGAATAAACAAGACGCCATTGACAAAATTCTGCAGAACCATGTTTCTCAATCAGATGAGGGTTCATCTTCAAGTCCATGCTCAATACACTTTCTTCCGTGACCGACGAGGCCGAAACTTACATACACTTCCTGGCCGACGAGGCAGGATACATCATGTTCGTGACCGACGAGGCCGAACGATCCACTTTATTTTCTCTTTGAGACTTGATCTATATCCCTTGTTTGATTTGGTGCATGAATCCATAAATTTTTAGCATGGCGAGATTATTGTTTTGCTCAGAGCGTTTGCATATTCTTTTTGCCTTGGAGACAGAAGCCAGGAGTTTGATAATGATGATGACCGTTTGAGGCAGCTTAATCGGAGGTCTTTCATAGATATGCTATGAATGTAATTAACTAGAGATCCCTTCGAGGTTCTAGGAGTCGAGAATTACGCAATTGTCTTTTATATGTCAGATGCTATACCAAGAGCATGTAAAATGAGATTTGTATATCTTCAGCAATAAAGACTACAAGTTTCTCCGCATAATTTTGTGTGCTTTATTTTATTTTGTTTTAATTCGTATACACTCGTATACTGGCACGCCCGCACTTAAAACGCCAACACGGATAAATTTGATATTTATCTCGCATAAAACACCTACTTGGAGTCCCGGTCCAGGCAGGATTCGCCCCCCCCCCCTTTCCTATTCCAACTAGGAGAAGGAAGGGAAGGAGGAAGAGGGGAGAAGGAAGGAGGGTGCGCCACCCCCTCCTAGTACAATTCGGACCAGCCCATGGGGGGGGGGCGGCCACCCCTTGAGGCCCTTCCCTCCTTTCCCGTATGGCCCATTGAGGCCCACTACTTCCCCCAGCGAATTCCCGTAACTCTCCGGTACTCCAAAAAATACCAGAATCACTTGGAACCTTTCCGATGTCCTAATATAGCCTTCCAATATATCGATCTTTACCTCTCGACCATTTAGAGACTCCTCGTCATGTCCGTGATCTCATCCGGGACTCCGAACAACCTTCGGTCATCAAATCACATAAACTCATAATACAAATCGTCATCGAACGTTAAGCGTGCAGACCGTATGGGTTCGACAAGTATGTAGACAAGACCGAGACACATCTCTGGTCAATAACCAATAGCGGAACATGGATGCTCATATTGGCTCCTACGTATTCTACGAAGATCTTTATTGGTCAAACCGCATAACAACATACGTTGTTCCCTTTGTCATCGGTATGTTACTTGCCTGAGATTCGGTCGTTGGTATCATCATACCTAGTTCACTCTCGTTACCGGCAAGTCTATTTACTCGGTCCATAACACTTCATCCTGCAACTAACTCATTAGTCACAATGCTGGCAACGCTTATAGTTATGAGCATTACCGAGAGGGCCCAGAGATACCTCTCCGATACACGGAGTGACAAATCCTAATCTCGATCTATGACAATCCAACAAACACCTTCGGAGACACCTGTAGAGCATCTTATAATCACCCAGTTACGTTGTGACGTTTGATATCACACAAGGTGTTCCTCCGGTATTCGGGAGTTGCATAATCTCATAGTCTAAGGGACATGTATATGTCATGAAGAAAGCAGTAGCAATGAAACTGTAACGATCATAATGCTAAGCTAACGGATGGGTCTTGTCCATCGCATCATTCTCCTAATGATGTGATCCCGTTCATCAAATGACAACATATGTCTATGGTTAGGAAACATAACCATCTTTGATTAACGAGCTAGTTAAGTAGAGGCATACTAGGGACACTATGTTTTGTCTATGTATTCACACATGTACTAAGTTTCTGGTTAATACAATTCTAGCATGAATAATAAACATTTATCATGAAATAAGGAAATAAATAATAAATTTATTATTGCCTCTAGGGCATATTTCCTTCAGTCTCCCACTTGCACTAGAGTCAATAATCTAGTTCACATCGCGATGTGATTTAACATCAATAGTTCACATCTGTATGTGATTAACACCCATAGTTCACATCGCCATGTGACCAACGACCAAAGGGTTTACTAGAGTCAATAATCTAGTTCACATTGCTATGTGATTAACACCCAAAGAGTACTAAGGTGTGATCATGTTTTGTTTATGAGAGAAGTTTAGTTATTGGGTCTGTCACATTTAGAGCCGTATGTATTTTGTAAATATTCTATGTCTACAATGCTCTGCATAGAGCTACTCTAGATAATTGCTCCCACTTTCAATATGTATCCAGATTGAGACTTAGAGTCATCTGGATCGGTGTAAAAGCTTGCATCGATGTAACTCTTTACAATGAACTCTCTATCACCCCCATCACTGAGAAACATTTCCTTAGTCCTCACTAAGGATAATTTTGACCGATGTCCAGTGATCTACTCTTAGATCACTATTGCACCCCCTTGCCAAACTCATGGCAAGGTACACAATAGGTCTGGTACACAACACAACATACTCTATAGATCCTATGATTGTGGCATAGGGAATGACTTTCATTCTTTTTCTATCTTCTGCCATGGTCGGGCTTTGAGTGTTACTCAACTTTACACCTTGTAATACAGACAAGAACTCCTTCTTTGACTGATCTATTTTGAACTCTTTCAAAAACTTGTCAAGGTATTTACTCATTGAAAAATCTTATCAAGCGTATTGATCTATCTCTATAGATCTTGATGCACAATATGTAAACCGAGGTCTTTCATTGAAAAACTCTTATTCAAGTATCCCTTTATGCTATCCAAAAATTCTATATCATTTCCAATCAACAATATGTCATCCACATATAATATTAGAAATGCTACAGAGCTCCCACTCACTTTCTTGTAAATACAGGCTTCTTCAAAAGTCTGTATAAAACCATATACTTTGATCACACTATCAAAGCGTTTATTCCAACTCTGAGAGGCTTGCACCAGTCCATAAATGGATCGCTGGAGTTTGCACATCCTTGTTAGCACCCTTTGGATCGACAAAACCTTGTGGTTGCATCATATACAACTCTTCTTCTAGAAATCCATTCAGGAATGCAGTTTTGACATCCATCTTCCAAATTTCATAATCATAAAATGCAGCAATTGCTAACATGATTCGGACAGACTTAAGCATCGCTACGGGTGAGAAAGTCTCATCATAGTCAACTCCTTGAACTTGTCAAAAACCTTTAGAGACAAGTCGAGCTTTTGTAGATAGTAACACTACTATCAGCGTCTGTCTTCCTCTTGAAGATCCATTTATTTTCTATGGCTTGCCGGTCATCGGGAAAGTGCACCAAAGTCCAACTTTGTTCTCATAGATGGATCCCATCTCAGATTTCATGGCCTCAAGCCATTTCATGGAATCTGGGCTCATCATCGCTTCCTCATAGTTCATAGGTTCATCATGGTCTAGTAACATGACTTCCAGAATAGGATTACCGTACCACTCTGGTGTGGACCATACTCTGGTTGACCTACGAGGTTCAGTAGTAACTTGATCTGAAGTTTCATGATCATCATCATTAGCTTCCTCACTAATTGGTGTAGGAATCACTGGAACTGATTTCTGTGATGAAGTACTTTCCAATTCGGGAGAAGGTACAATTACCTCATCAAGTTCTACTTTCCTCCCACTCACTTCTTTCAAGAGAAACTCCTTATCTAGAAAGGATCCTTTTTTAGCAACAAATAGCTTGCCTTCGGATCTGTGATAGAAGGTGTACCCAACAGTTTCCTTTGGTATCCTATGAAGATGCACTTCTCCAATTTGGGTTCGAGCTTATCAGGTTGAAGCTTTTTAACAGAAGCCTCGCAGCCCCAAACTTTAAGAAAGGACAACTTTGGTTTCTTGCCAAACCACAGTTCATAAGGCGTCGTCTCAACGGATTTTTGATGGTGCCCTGTTTAAAGAGAATGCATATCTATACCTATACTAATTCTAGACTCCCTGAAAATTACCATGTTAATTAGATTTTAGGAGCCGTTCATCTGGTGGGACCGAGTTATTACGGTGTAGATTGACTCATATAAAGAAAAAACTAAGGATCTCTCCCTCTCACGTGAACCAACTCCCTCTATTCCCACGTAGCTCTAAAAGAAAAAAACTAAGGATCTCTCTCTCTCACGTGAACCAACTCCCTCTATCTCCCACGTAGCTCTAAAAGAAAAAACTAAGGATCTCTCTCTCTCTCACGTGAACCAACTCCCTCTATCTCCCACGTAGCTCTAAAAGAAATCTGGAACGCATCTCTCTCAAGAGTCCAATTACTATACAACATGTAATCCAACACGAAAATATCAGAGTCCTAATACTATACGATCTGTAGTCCATCAAACACATTTTTTTGTTAATCTACCGTGAAACAAATATTTCCTTGACATTAGATAGTCCCATGCGCATGCCTGCTCTCCATCTCTCGCAAGATTATCTCAAAAAACGAATCCAGGTTGCCAACGCTCCTCTCCTTCCTCGAGGCCTTCCCCTGTCCATGCCTCCATGGCGCCTTCTTCTGATCTCATGGGCGTCGCATATCATCAACTCTTTAAGAGCGCACCTCCACCTTGCTATTTCACTTTTACCTCCACAACCAGCAGAACAACAAGGTATGCCCTTACATACAGACGATTCCATTAACCAGATGAAGGTAATCAGGCACAACATCAATCGCCAGACCATAAGCTTCAGATCATTTCCTCGCTAAGCGCGACTGTCTTTAGAGGTGAATCATTGATGTCATCTCCTTTATATGAATATATTGTAATACATCATGCAGGACAAGTCGAATCCCTGATGTTGATCCCTCGTCTATAAAAAGGTTTGTGGATTTCTCAAATTTGATTATCTCTTTGAGTGTTGTACTATTTTTCATCTAATGGCAACTTCCATGTAATTCAAAGGGGAAAAAACAAATCTAATAGTATCGCCTCCTGCCTCCAATGGTTGGCTGGTGCAAGCTGGATATGGCGTCTTGGTCTTGGTCTCAGTTATGAATTAATACCTTCTCTGGTAATCCCTCAGCAACATATGCAGGTCTACGGAATCAGTTTATGATGCAATGTTGCCGCTGCCCACGTCATTGTCTTGATGCTATGCCCATAGTTTGACTAAAGCTTTTCCTCGTAAAACTCCATGGAGCAATTATAGGTCAGCTAAAGATTCATAACCCAATTCCTTTCCTTTCTTTTCAGTTCATGAAGATGACGCAACTGGAAAATCAGAAGAATCTTTAATGTAAGTTTTTACGTCCAATTCACTAGCAGGTTTGCACCCTCAATAGTCCTCGACTCATGCTCTAACTAGCACAAAACTATGCCTTCGGTTGACAGAACTTATGTTTTGACGTCGTCCAATCGTGTATCGCAACCATGTTCTGAACATCTACCTGTAGAACGATAGGAGCACCCCATACCAGGACAAGGAGCAGGCTATGGGTCCCAGTGGATTCACCTACAGGCACATCTTTTGAGGAGGGTCACGATATTTAGAGGATAGTGAATTTGGTAAGCACCCAATGGATAAAGAAAACAATAATTTTCTGTTGGCAATTTGCATGACATGGTTCAAGCCAATTTCTGAGCGTGCAGTAGAGTATGCCTGCGCCAAGATTTGAGGTTTGGCTCAAATATTGTGTTGTTTGCAATTGGCAACGGAGATTTCAGATTTTCTATGCAAACACGTATAACTAGGTTTTTTTACTTAACATGTCTAAAATTCTTCTCTACAAGCATTCGTGTGTATGTTTTCAGATTTTCAGACAAGAAAGAAGCCTACACGTGTGCATGTTTGTCAGATTTCTAGGAGAAAAAAGACTACAAAGTACACAATGATTTAACGTATTTGGATGTTCCTGCACAAATTTAGTTACTGGGCAATTAATCATTCAATCATCTAAGCATCTCAGCCTTCCGGTCGCTTATTTCATTCATCACACGACCAGGGTGGCTGGGCCAATGCAGGTTAAAAAAATCTATACTGAACATTAGGTACCTCCTTGGTAAAACAAAGCTAGGAGGCAACAGACGGGTCTGCTCACCTAGCTTTAGATTTTGTTCTGCATCATTAATATGACACAACTATGGATTTATAATACTAGGTTAACGAATGCCAATGCAAGTGACATGTATTCCTATATTTTCCTGCCCATCGTAAGGAGTAAAAACTGTACAAATTCTCACATTATCTCGAAGATCTTGGTGTATGTCCAAGATCTCTTGGTATACCTCTAAGGTTGATCAGATTTCCCTATAGGCTTGAAAAATAAAATGTTGTCACATGTCGTAAATCATATTCAGATTTCTTTGCAAGAGCACCTGAATGAAATGTTTATATTATATTAGTTTGAAGAAAATAAGAATGTTACAATTATCCTCTTTTCTGTGGGGGGTACTCCATTATTAGATCTAGAAGTTCATAGTAGATAATATATCATTGTGTTGTTTGAAGACTAACTTGCTCTTTTGACTGGCATATTGTCGATACTGACTCCAGGGCAAAAATTGAGTTGATCGCTCCTTATTTGCTGAATTAATTAGTATTATTCTTGGTGGATTTTTATTGTCATCCTACACAAATTATGCACGGCTAAGAGTAGCATATGTTTTATGGGCATGCTGAGTGTGTATTTCTGTTGTACTAAATATTGTTTATTACCCCCATTTTGCTTTGTCAGAGATATCATTTATTCTCTGATAATTTGTTATGTGGGGCCAAGCCCGCTACATATCTTGAAAATTGTAGCTTGACAAATCTTTGTGCCACTCATGCCCACATGTGCTAAGTTGTTTCGAGTATAATCTTAAACAGGTGGAAGTGGATTATTGTATACGTTGTTTAGGTACATAACAATGCTTGGGCTTTCAGTAAGCAAGTCTGACCAGGTGATAACTTATTTGGTTACCTGCAACTAACATATGTTTGATGCCTCAATAAACAATATATAATTGAACATTGACGTTACATTAGGAAGAAAGTTGTTGTTGCAAAGGTATTTCTCTCTTGGCAAATTTCTGTTGTCAAGGTATCACGGGGGATACACTCTTATGTTCTTATATAGTCAGTATCATCATACGTGTTTCACCACCATGATTACAAGTGCGTTAATGAGCAACTGGTGCACATGGTGCTGTCTTTTCACATGAAGAACAATATTGTGAGGCTTGGAAGAAGGTTGATGTCGAGAGCTAGGTGAAGCACACCACAATGTGATGGCGTTGTGACTGATTGAGTAAACCGTGAAGAAGGTCATCCCAAAGAATTTTGTGGCTTTCTTCAAGTTCCTTGGAAAAGCAAGCAACTCAAACATGCATGTTAATTCGTGATGGTCAAATAAAAATTGCACTACACTATTTTCTATCTTATTTGGAACTAATGCGAATTATTACTTCAGGAATGGAGGTCATTTTATCCCTGCTGCTAGATTATATATGTACTTGGGATATGAAAATTTTATATTGTGAAACTTCTCAAGATGTATAACTAGAGTATATATGTACTTACAGATATAAAAATGGTCATTGAATCAAAGGAATCATATCACAGTGTGTAATATCTACGCTGAACTATCATTTTGTATATATATGGTGTAAGTATGACCAATGTGACCCACATTCATAAGATTATTTATGCAATGTTGAATATAAACTCCTAAAATCGGTGATGGTCTAACATAACATAATCTATTTCAAGTATTCTTTGAGCCTGTATTGCTAATTAATTATCGTAAGATATAATTTAACCATGGGTTTTGGTTCTGAGATTTAATTCCAACCAATTCTAAAGCTAACAATGCCAAACAAAATAAATGTTGCCCATGTGGATGCACGGCTGTGTAGGTATGCAGGTTTATTTTTGGTCTTCCCTGTTGAGAGGCTAATTTATAATTTCATATGGAGATAAATCAGATTTGGTTTTGTCTTGATTCTAAAGCTAATGATATTTTGAGACAGAGTAAACTCAAAATTAGGAAGTGTTAGATCACAATATGTTTTGAGTCAACATATAACTAGCCCGTGCAATTGCACGGGTTGACGACTAGTGTCTCTAATGCATAACCCCAAAACGATAGTGATAAATCGGTAAGAGACATCATAGATCGCCCCATATCCAATAAAGTGTGGCTACGATGTTCAGACATACCATTATGCTGTGGTGTTCCAGGTGGCGTGAGCTGTGAAACTATTCCACATTGTTTTAAATGAAGACCAAACTCGTAACTCAAATATTTGCCTCCATGATCAGATCGTAGAAACTTTATTTTCTTGTTATGATGATTTTCCACTTCACTCTGAAATTCTTTGAACTTTTCAAATTTTTCAGACTTATGTTTCATCAAGTAGATATACACATATCTTCTCCAATCATCTGTGAGGGTCAGAAAATAACGTTACCCGCCGCGAGCCTCAACCCTCATCGGACCGCATACATCAGTATGTATTATTTCCAATAAGTCAGTTGCTTGCTCCATTGTTCCAGAGCATGGAGTCTTAGTCATCCCCATGAGGCATGGTTCGCAAGCATCAAGTGATTCCAAAAGTCCATCAGCATGGAATTTCTTGATGCGCTTTACACTAATATGACCTAAACGGCAGTGCCGCAAATAAGTTGCACTATCATTATCAACTCTGCATCTTTTGACATCAATATTATGGATATGGGTATTACCACGATCGAGATTCAATAAACCATCAACATTGGGTGTATGACCATAGAAGGTTTTATTCATGTAAACAGAATAACAATTATTCTCTATCTTAAATGAATAACCATATTGCAATAAACATGATCTAATCATATTCATGCTCAACGCAAACACCAAGTAACTTTTATTTAGGTTCAACACTAATCCCGAAAGTATAGGGAGTGTGCGATGATGATCATATCAATCTTGGAACAACTTCCAACATACATCATCACTTCATTCTTAACTAGTCTTTATATATTCTGTAACTCCTATTTCGAGTTACTAATCTTAGCAAACGAAAAAGTATCGAATACCTAGGGGCTACTATGAACACTAGCAAGGTACACATCAATAACCTGTATATCAAATATAACTTTTTCACTTTTCCATCCCTCTTTTCCGCCAAATATTTGGGGCAGTTCCACTTCCAATGACCATTTCCTTTGAAGTAGAAGCACTCAGTTTCAGGCTTAGGTCCAGCTTTGGGCTTCTTCACGGGAGTGACAACTTGCTTGCCATTCTTCTTGAAGTTCCCTTTCTTTCCCTTTACCCTTTTCTTGAAACTAGTGGTCTTGTTAAATCATCAACACTTGATGCTCTTTTTGGATTTCTACCTTCGTCGATTTCAGCATCACGAAGAGCTCGGGAATCGTTTTCGTCATCCCTTGCATACTACAGTTCATCACGAAGTTCCAGTAACTTGGTGATGGTGACTAGAGAACTATGTAATCACTATTTTATCTAGAAGATTAACTCCCACTTGACTCAAGTGATTGTAGTATCAAGACATTCCGAGCACATGATCACTAGTTGAGCAATTCTCCTCCATCTTTTAGGAAAAGTACTTGGCAGAGGTCTCATACATGTTGACACGGGCATGAGTCTGAAATACCAATTTCAGCTCTTGGAACATCTCATATACTCCGTGACGTTTCAAAAACGTTTTTGAAGTCCCGGTTCTAAGCCGTAAAGCATGGTGCACTAAACTATCAAGTAGTCATCATATTGAGCTAGCCAAATGTTCATAACGTCTGCATCTGCTCCTGCAATAGGTCTGTCACCTAGTGGTCCATCAAGGACATAATTCTTCTGTGCAGCAATGAGGATACACCTCAGATCATGGACCCAGTCCGCATCATTGCTACTATCATCTTTCAACTTACTTTTCTCTAGGAACATATAAAAAAATAGGGAAGCTATAACACAACTATTGATCTACAACATAATTTGCCAAATACTATCAGGACTAAGTTCATGATAAATTAAAGTTCAATTAATCATACTGTTTAAGAACTCCACTTAGACAGACATCCCTCTAATCATCTAAGTGATCACGTGATCCAAATCAACTAAACCATGTCCGATCATCACGTGAGATGGATTAGTTTTCAATGGTGAACATCACTATGTTGATCATATCTACTATATGATTCACATTCGACCTTTCGGTCTTAGTGTTCCGAGGCCATATCTGCATATGCTAGGCTCGTCAAGTTTAACCTGAGTATTATGTATGTGCAAAACTGGCTTGCACCCATTGTATTTGAACGTAGAGCTTATCACACCCGATCATCACGTGGTGTCTCAGCACGAAGAACTGTCGCAATGATGCATACTCAGGGAGAACACTTATACCTTGAAATTTTAGTAAGGGATCATCTTATAAAGCTACCACCGAACTAAGCAAAATAAGATGTATAAAAGATAAACATCACATGCAATCAAAATATGTGACATGATATGGCCACCATCATCTTGTGCCTTTGATCTCCATCTCCAAAGTACTGTCATGATTTCTATCGTCACTGGCATGACACCATGATCTCTATCAACGTGTCGTCATATGGTCGTCTCGCCAACTATTGCTTTTGCAACTATTGCTATCGCATAGCGATAAAGTAAAACAATTATATGGAGATTGCATCTTATGCAATAAAGAGACAATCATAAGGCTCCTGCCAGTTGCCGATAACTTCAACAGAACATGATTATCTCATACAACAATTTATATATCATCACGTCTTAACCATATCCCATCACAACATGCCCTGCGAAAACAAGTTAGACGTCCTCTACTTTGTTGTTGCAAGTTTTACGTGGCTGCTACGGGCTTATATCAAGAACCATTCTTACCTACGCATCAATGATTTTTCATCAAGTGTGTTGTTTTAACCTTCAACAAGGACCGGGCATAGTCACACTTGATTCAACTAAAGTTGGAGAAGCAGACACCCACTAGCCACCTGTGTGCGAAGCACGTCGGTAGAACCAGTCTCATGAACGTGGTCATGTAATGCCGGTCTGGGCCGCTTCATCCAACAATACCGCCGAATCAAAGTATGACATGATGGTAATCAGTATGACTATTATCGCCCACAACTCTTTGTGTTCTACTCGTGCATATAACATCTAAGCATAGACCTGGCTCGGATGCCACTATTGGGGAACACAATATTTCAAAAAAATTACCTACGATCATGCAAGATCTATCTATGTGATGCATAGCAACAAGCGGGAGAGTGTGTCCACATACCCTCGTAGACCGAAAGCGGAAGTGTTTTATCAACGCGATTGATGTAGTCATACGTCTTCACAATCCGACCAATCCTAGAACTGAATGTACAGCACCTCCATGTTCAGCACACGTTCATCTCGATGACGTCCCTCGTACTCTTGATCCAGTTGAGGCCGAGAGAGACTTCCGTCAGCACGACGGCATGGTGATGGTGATGATGAAGTTACCTGCGCATTTATTCGCCTAAGCACTATGCCGATATGACTGAGGTGTGTTTCTGTGGAGGGGGGCACCGCACACGGCTAAAAGATCAACTTGTGTGTCTTTGGGGTGCCCCATGCCCATGTATATAAAGGAGGGAGCAAGAGGAGGCCGGCCCTACAGGGGGCGCGCCAAAAGGGGGGAGTCCTACTTGGACTCCCGGTCCAAGTAGGATTCGCCCCCCCCCCTTTCCTATTCGAACTAGGAGAAGGAAGGGAAGGAGGAAGAGCGGAGAAGGAAGGAGGGGAGCTCCACCCCCTCCTACTCCAATGCGGACCAGCCCATGGGGGGCCGCGCGGCCACCCCTTGAGGCCCTTCTCTCCTTTCCCGTATGGCCCATTAAGGCCCACTACTTCCCCCGGCGAATTTCTGTAACTCTCCGGTACTCCAAAAAATATACCCGAATCACTCAGAACCTTTCCGATGTCCAAATATAGCCTTCTAATATATTGATCTTTACCTCTTGTCCATTTTGAGACTCCTCGTCATGTCTGTGATCTCATCCGGGACTCTGAACAACCTTCGGTCATCAAATCACATAAACTCATAATACAAATTGTCATCGAATGTTAAGCGTACGGACCCTACGGGTTCGAGAACTATGTACACAAGACCAAGACATATCTCCAGTCAATAAACAATAGCGGAACCTGGATGCTCATATTGGCTCCTACATATTCTACAAAGATCTTTATCGGTCAAACCGCATAACAACATACGTTGTTACCTTTGTCATCGGTATGTTACTTGCCCGAGATTCGATCATCGGTATCATCATACCTAGTTCAATCTCGTTACCGGCAAGTCTATTTACTTGTTCTGTAATACTTCATCCTGCAACTAACTCATTAGTCACAATGCTTGCAAGGCTTATAGTGATGAGCATTACCGAGAGGGCCCAGAGATACCTCTCCGATACACGGAGTGACAAATCCTAATCTCGATCTATGCCAACCCAACAAACACCTTCGGAGACACCTGTAGAGCATCTTTATAATCACCCAGTTATGTTGTGACGTTGGATAGCACACAAGGTGTTCCTCCAGTATTCAGGAGTTGCATAATCTCATAGTCTGAGGAACACGTACAAGTCATGAAGAAAGTAGTAGCAATGAAATTGTAACGATCATAATGCTGAACTAATGGATGGGTCTTGTCCGTCACATCATTCTCCTAATGATGTGATCCCGTTCATCAAATGACAACACATGTCTATGGTTAGGAAACATAACCATCTTTGATTAACGAGCTAGTCAAGTAGAGGCATACTAGGGACACTATGTTTTGTCTATGTATTCACAAATGTACTCAGTTTCGGTTAATACAATTATAGCATAAATAATAAACACTTATCATGAAATAAGGAAATAAATAATAACTTTATTATTGCCTCTAGGGCATATTTCCTTCAGCTTCTAGTTCGAAATCATGGTGCCGCATCAAAGTTGTTCCATTGTGTACTAAAAAACACACCTGATCCATACATATGTTTCGGCCACACACATGTAGTGGTTGTCTTCGGGGACTAGCTACTTGCGTGATTATTGGCGAGCTTTGATCCATACATAAGTTTGGGCCACACACACGCATGGACGACCATCACTTTGCCGAGCAACAAGAGACATGTTGTATGACCATGGTGGATTATTCTTGGTCCGTTTTACGATCAATCTTGGTGAGATGCCTCTCTGGCCTGCCAACTAAAAGTGTGGGGGGGCTGCTACTTTGCACTTTGCTAGGTGAACCTCGGTTGGGTGGGGGGCATTCATATCTTAGGATTCCCTTCGTGCCGACACAAGGGTGGGGGCTGCTAGCTACTTCACACTTTGCTAGGTGAACCACG
>NC_041385.1:746995203-747053479 GCF_002162155.2 Triticum dicoccoides | reverse complement strand
GGGTGGTGCTAGCTTCTTCGCACTTTGCTAGGTGAGCCTCGTTTGGGGGCATGCATTTATAGCTTCGGATTCCCTTCGTACCGACATGAGGGGGGCTACTAGCTATTTCGCAGTTTGCTAGGTGAACCACGGTTGGGGGCATCCATTCATAGCTTAGGATTCCCTTCGTGCCGACACGAGGGAGGGGGGGCTGGTAGCTACTTCGCACTTTGCTAGGTGAGCCTCGGTTGCCGGGCATGCATTCATATATAGCTTAGGATTCCCTTCGTGTCGACACGAGGGGGGGGGCAAGCAATATCGTGCGCTTTGCGAGATAGGTGTGACATCGAAGTTGCATTTTGTATTTGAAAATCAAACCACCCTTTTCATACATATAAATTTTGTCCACATGCAAGTGTGTTCATGTTCTGACCCTCTCCCGCATCATTTTTCGCCAAATTTATGAACATTAGACAAGTCGGATGACACAACAGACACGGTTCACTCAAACTAACCGTGTGCCACGCCGGTGCCCCTGTCACACACATATCTGCATAGTACATTGGGCTCCACAAGGCTCCCCCTCTCAAAAATATCTGCCCGCCTCGAGGGTTTTTCAGTTTCATAACACACGGTTGTTATCTCTAGACCATGTGCGATGTTTCTTCTTCCCAATCCCACCTGCATCCCTAGAAAATATCCGCCCGCCTCAAGGAGGGTGTTTGTGTTTCATAACACACGGTTGTTATCTCCGAACTGTGTGGGATGTTTCTTGTTCCCAATCCTGCATGCCCCTAGAAAATATCTGCACACCTCGAGGGTTTTTCTATTTCATAACACACGGCTGTTATCTTCGGACCATGTGCGATGCACCATCATCAAAATTTTCATTAGCCCTGGCATTTCACTCTTGCGTTTGACTCCCGCGTTGTAAAATTTTCAGTACCCGTGTCATTTCCTCAAACACATCCCCGCCCCCCCTCCACACACACCCCCTCCCTCGCTCTAAACCCTAGCAAGGTCCCCGCTGCCACCACTGCGAGACCTCCAATGTCAACATCTGTCGGTTTGCCCGTGCAGCTTACCCACCGATCTCCATACCAAGGCTGCCCTGAGTTTCTTAGATGAAGCCTGTCAAACGCCCCTTTTCCCCCAGATCCACCTCCCCCACTCCAGAGCGTCGCAACCTAAGCCCGGCTACGCTTCCCGTGGAGCTCGAGGAGCGACTGCCCCAAAAGAGGTGTATCGCGGTCTCTTTACTCGATATCGCCAAGGAAGCTGACGACCATTACTGGCGGCAGGAACTCAACCAGCGGGCTAGAGTATGCGGGCATGTCTCTTCCGCTAGGTACGACATCAAGGTCATCGACAGCGACGGCCTGAGGCGGGCTATGTCACAGGTTAAGTGCCCCACCCCCAACCCCTTGGGTTCAATCACCGTCGATCTCATGCATGGCCCCGCCACTGATCTCCTCTGGCTCCCTGTGAACAACTTGCCATCCTACATCGCCATCGAGCCCCTTTTGTCATTTCTGAAGGACACGTTCCACGACACTGGCTTGGGATCCACAGCTTCCAAGTCAGACCTCATCGATGGGGACCACAAGGAGGGCACCCTCTCCGGCTCTTCCAAGGGGAAAGATCCCATCTGCTCTTCCTAGGGGAAAGATCCCATCTGCTCTTCCAAGGGGAAAGAGCCTGTCTGCGACATCAGGGAGGGCACCCTATAGCTATGCTCTTCCAAGGTGAAGGAGCCCATCTATGAAAACATGGAGCGCATCCAGGGTACGTGCTCTTCCCACGGGGACGAGCCCATCTGTGACAAGTGAGGAAACCCATGATTTGTTTTGCCGTGCCTCTTCACAAGGGGAAACCCATGATCTGTTTTGTCGAGTTCCTTTTGTAGTGTAGTGAGAATATGTCCAGTTTTAATTGCTATATCGGGTTGTTTGCAGTATGCCTTGTTTATTTCAGTTGTTCACAATGCGATGCTCTGTATGTGCAATTATTTACTGTGCAGCACATTTCATCAATCTAGTTTTAAACATACCAATAGGAATGCATATATTTGCTTGATGTTAAGCCTGTTATAGCTAGCATATGCCTCTTTTAAAGTTATTTGATTGTTCTGTTGTTTGCAGTTAGCATATGTCCAGTTTCAAATGCTATCTTTGGTTGTTCGTAGTATGCCTTGTTTATTCCAGTTATTCACGCCGTGATGTTCTATATGTGCAAGTATGAACTGTGCAGTTCAATTTCATCAATACCAGTTTCAACAATACCACAATGACCCTATTTGTTTTGGATCCTGGGACCAGATTCAGCTTTCGCAGTGAAGCCAAATCTGGAATCCAAAACAAACAGCTATTTGGAATCAGCTTTGACAGTGAAGCTGAATTTGGATTTGGGTCATTTTTAGTGCAATTTCTTGAAGCACCTCAAAGTGTACTTCAGTGGTGAAGCTGATTCACAGAAACAGCTTCACCACTGAAGCGAATCCATAGGTGATTGAAATGCAAGCGAAGCTGAAAAAAACAGGACATGAATGACTACATTTGGTTGTTGCATCTTGTAGTTAAACACGCCTTCCCATTTTTATTTAACAATAACTAGTGTACTTAGACCGGTACAATACCGGTTTGAATGACTATGTTTGCTTGTTGTTAAATGTTAATCCTGTTGCAGTTAACACACCTTTTCACTTGTTTTGCTTTACTAGCGTGCTTAAACCTGCACACTAAAGCTATCTTTTTGAGATTATTTTATCTGCCATGGATAATTTTGGTTGGTGTTTAGCCTGTTGTGCTTAACATGCTTCTCGATGTCCCTACACAGGACAATTTTGGGAACGACTGCTATTTTCCATTAATTTTGGGTGGGTTATAGATGCAACTAACTCAAACTAGCCCTCATGTTTAGATATACTTTAGGGCTATTTGAGCCCGTACTAGCTCAAACTAACTCTAACCGATGGATACAGCAGCAGTTAATCAACCGCTAATTTGTAAGAATGCAATAAACTCCTTCCGGCCCATAATATAAGATGTTAATTCATCTAATATGTGAGTATATTGGATGTTATAAGATATTGTAAAAGAGTGTTGTACTACATCATTGAGCAATTGGTTTTATCTTCTATATTAACTTGGTGCTTTTAGGTACATATGTCATTGGTAAAGATCCGCGCTTCGACCCTTTCTGCATATGGGGGAATGAGATATCGATGAACCAGCATCAAGTGAGGAAGCTGATAAAGATTGTTAGTAAAATGGGTCAAAAGATGGCAATTAAACTATTTGTTTACACTTTCTCCAATGCAATAGCAAACTGCTGGATGGTAAGTAAGAACTCTGCAGCCTTCTTTTTACTGCCCATAATGAGTGGTGTTAGATGACAATGTCTGAATCTTTTTTCCTTTGCAGTGGTTCCCAAAGTAGTTTACTAACGATTACCTCTCAAACTACATGATTGGTGGGCATGCAAGGTTAAAATATTTCTACCAGAACACGATGATTATCTAGATATTTCCATAAAGACCGTGAAGGGTGGGCAGTCGGCCATCATAAGGGGTTGGACTAGAGTCGTGCGTGCCTTCTGCATGGAGGAGGGCACAATATGGGCATTCCGCTTCACCTTGTTCATTAACCAGAATGCATTTCGCCTCTTTCTTTACCGTCTTTAATAGTACAAGTATATAACTGTGGTTCATCATTCTTTAATTGGTTCTTATGTAATTCTTGATGTGTACCTATGAATCTAATAATGCATTGGTTGTCTAAACCTGATGGATATGAATAAAGCTATAGCATACATTCAATTTCAATTTCAATTTCAATTTCAATTTGATATAGCAGCAATTAAATTACAATGATATTACGCTCTCCAGGTTGTTACGACACACACAGTTGGTACAAACATTTGCGATATACACCATAATCCGAGACGGTTCATAGAGAGGAAATGTGTGCAAGTGTGCACACAGTTGCCGTTTGCAAAGCGTGTGCGACATCAGACAATATCACAAACGGTGTTGGCAAACTAACCGTTTACGATAGTTGCCTTGTCGTACACGATTCATGACCATGAACAGTTTCTGATGAAGTATGCATCGTAAACGTTGCACCACAGAATAGCGTGTGCGATAGTTGCCTTATCGTACACAATTCGCAACCGTGAACTGTTTCTGATGAAGTATGCATCATAAACGTTGCACCACAGAATAGCGTGTGTGATAGTTGTTGTGTACGACGATGTTACGATGGTCCGACATTTCATAATCCTATCCGGCACTCGTACGACGATTAGCTAATCTTCTTAATTAGTTGTCGCATACGGTTTGTGAAAAGCAAATGTGTGTGATTGTTTGCTTATCATACACGTTCTATCATAGTGAACCATTTGTGATGTACCTTGCATCATAAACGTAGCACCACAGAATACTGACTGCAATGGAAATGCGACCACAAATCAACAGGATTACTGTAGGGTCCCTATCCCCGACATTTTCCGGGTTGTGTGGGAAGGACTCCCCTATCGCTGGCACTCACTAGCCGACGGTTCCAAATGCCGTCGCGGAAAGGGGTTAAAAACCGTTTGTATAACACCGACGCATACAAGTGACTGTCAAGACAAGATTCATAATTGTTTCCACATAATTCATACTATACTCAATCATTTCCACAATTTATATTACTTAATATAATCTATGGAAACACTAAAACAATCAAACTATGCATTGAAAACGGAATCTTTCAAAAACAGAACAGTCTGTAATGATCTGAACAACCACCATACTTCTGAAACTTCAAAAATTCTGTAAAATAAGGACAACGTATACAATTTGTAAATCAATCATGTGTCAAAAATTCAGATCAAAATCAAGTTCCACTGAATTTTGAAAATTCCTAGACTGAGCACAAAAGTTTCTGTTTTTGCACAGAATCAAGCCAACTATCATCCACACTATCCCAAAGGTCTTACTTGGAACTTTATTGAAACAAAAGCTATAAATCATGATTACTAAAGTAGCATAATCATGTGAACAGACCAAAAACAGTAGGTATAAATATTGGGTTGTCTCCCAACAAGCGCCTTTCTTTAATGCCTTTTTAACTAGGCATGATGGTGTCAATGATGCTCACAAGAATTGAAACATAACAGGAGCATCCTGAAGCATATTACTAGCACATTTAAGTCTAACCCACTTCCCATGCATAGGGATTTTGTGAAAAAACAATTTATGGGAACAAGAATCAACTAGCATAGGAAGGCAAAACAAGCATAACTTCAAGATTTTCAACACATAGAGAGGAAACTTGATATTATTGCAATATGTAAAAGCATAGGTTCCTCTCTCATGATAATTTTCAGTAGCATAAATAATGAATTCAACAATATAACTATCACATTAAGCATTCCTTTCATGATGCATAAGCATAGAAATTTTATTACTCTCCACATGAGAAAATTTATTCTCCATCACAATAGTGGGAGCAAACTCAACAAAATAACTATCATGTGAGGCATAATCCAATTGAGAATTAAAATCATGATGACAAGTTGCATGGTTATTGTTGGTGTCAAAACCGGCGGATCTCGGGTAGGGGGTCCCGAACTGTGCGTCTAGGCGGATGGTAATAGGAGACAAGGGACATGATGTTTTTACCCAGGTTCGGGCCCTCTTGATGGAGGCAAAACCCTACTCTTGCTTGATTAATATTGATGATATGGGTAGTACAAGAGTAGATCTACCACGAGATCAGAGAGGCTAAACCCTAGAAGCTAGCCTATGGTATGATTGTTGTTCGTCCTACGGACTAAAACCCTCCGGTTTATATAGACACCGGAGAGGGCTAGGGTTACACAGAGTCGGTTACAATGGGAGGAGATCTACATATCTGTATCGCCAAGCTTGCCTTCCACGCCAAGGAATGTCCCATCCGGACACGGGACGAAGTCTTCAATCTTGTATCTTCATAGTCCAGGAGTCTGGCCAAAGGTTATAGTCCGGTCATCCGGACACCCCCCAATCTGGGACTCCCTCAGTAGCCCCTGAACCAGGCTTCAAAGACGATGAGTCTGGCGCGCAGATTGTCTTCAGCATTGCAAGGCGGGTTCCTCCTCCGAATACTTCATAGAAGATTTTGAACACAAGGATAGTGTCCGACTCTGCAAAATAAGTTCCACATACCACCATAGAGAGAATAATATTTGTACAAATCTAATCTTCTGACGTATTCCGTAGCGTGACGTCATGTCACGGCCAAGCCTTCATTCGAATCGTTTTATGTCCCACCTCAGCGCGTTTAGCGAGGCGGTCTCCTTGGCACGTCTTGTCAAAGCAGAGATCGTGTCCCCTTATTCCAGGATTCTCATCAATACGGGCGTGGGTAACCCAACCATGAAATTGGTATGTCTCTTTAATCGAAAGTGAGTCCCAAACGGTCACGGGGAGGGCTCTTGGTATTCAACCTCTTTATAAAGAGACCAAGGCTCGACTCCTTTATTTCAATCCCAATCAAATCTACCTCTCGCCTTGAGTTCCAACACCCAAAGCTCCAAATTAAGGTGCTTCAGACCTTCGATGATGTCCAGCTCCGACTGAGGGAGTCCTGGATTAGGGGGTGTCCGGATAGCCGGACTACCATCATCAGCCGAACTATCATTGGCCGGACTATCATCATCGACCGGACTCCAAGACTATGAAGATACAAGATTGAAGACTTCGCCCCGTGTCCGAATGGGACTTTCCTTGGCGTGGAAGGCAAGCTTGGCGATACGGATATGTAGATCTCCTACCATTGTAACCGACTCTAGGTAACCCTAGCCCTCTCCGGTGTCTATATAAACTGGATGGCTCTAGTCCGTAGGACACCATACAACAACAATCATACCATAGGCTAGCTTCTAGGGTTTAGCCTCCTTGATCTCGTGGTAGATCCACTCTTGTAAACATCCACAATATCAATATCAATCAAGCAGGACGTAGGGTTTTACCTCCATCAAGAGGGCCCGAACCTGGGTAACACATCGTGTCCCTTGTATCCTGTTACTATCCGCCTAGACGCACAGTTCGGGACCCCCTACCCGAGATCCACCGGTTTTGACACCGACATTGGTTCTTTCATTGAGAGTTCCTCTGTGTCGTCACCGATAGGCTTGATGGCCTCTTCAATCTACAACGACGCAGTCCTGGGTGAGACTTTTCTCCCCGGACAGATCTTCGTATTCGGCGGCTTCGTACTGCGGGCCAACTCACTTGGCCATCTGGAGCAGATCGAAAGCTACGCCCCTGGCCGTCAGGTTAGGTTTGGGAGCCTAAACTTCACGGCCGATATCCGCGGGGACTTGATCTTCGACGGACCCGAGCCACAGCCGAGCGTGCCGCGCTGTCACGATGGGCATGACCTAACTCTGCCGCCGGACAGCACCTTGGAGGCTGCACACGAATCCGCTCCGACCCATAGTCCGGAGCCGATTGCTCAGATCAAGGACGGATGGCGGAACACCGCCTCGCGAGCTGCAACTTCTACGGCGATGGAGCCGAACACTTACCTTGTCCCGCACAAAGCTCATGACTCCGAGGTACCGGACTCTCTGCCGGACTCAGAACCTCCTGCGCCCCTGCCAGTCGAATCCGATTGGGCGCCGATCATGGAATTGACCGCTGCGGACATCTTTCAGCACCCACCCTTCGGCGATGTCTTAAATTCGCTGAAGCATCTCTCCCTATCCGGAGAACCCTGGCCGAACTACGGCCAGGACGGTTGGGACGCGGACGACGAAGAAATTCAGACCCCACCCACCACCCACTTCGTAGCCGCCGTCGACGATCTAACCAACGTACTCGACTACGACTCCGAAGACATCGACGGTATGGACGACGATGCCGGAGACTATCAAGAACCAGTGCCTAGAGGACACTTGAAGACCACTTCGTCATACGACATATACATGGTGGACACCCCAAAAGATGGGGACGGCGAAGAAGCAGCGGAGGCCGATTCCTTAGAGAAACAGCCCAAGCGCCGACGTCAGCGGCGCCGCTCTAAATCCCGCCACAGCAAGAATGGAGATTCCGGCACAGGAGATAATAGCACCCCGGAAAGTGCCAAAGACAACCCCCTCCAGCACGATCAAGCGCAGGAGGAGGCAGAAGCAAGCCCTCACGAGAGGGCGGCAGATGACGAGGTCGAGGATGATAATTACTTACCTCCCTCCGGAGATGAGGCAAGCCTCGACGACGACGAATTCGTCGTGCCTGAGGATCCCGTCGAACAAGAGTGTTTCAGATGCAGGCTAATGGCCACGGCAAACAGCCTAAAGAAAAAGCAGCAACAACTTCAAGCTGATCAAGACCTACTGGCCGACAGATGGACCGAGGTCCTCGTGGCCGAAGAGTATGAACTCGAACGCCCCTCCAAAAGTTACCCAAAACGCAAGTTGCTCCCCGGACTAGAGGAGGAAGCATACAAACCTGCATCACCAGCGCACAATACGGCAGACCGACCACCTCGTGGCCACGACAGAGAGGCATGCAAACCCTCCACCAAAACGGTACCCCGGCATCGCTCAAAAAGCATGAAGCCATGAGGGAACGCGCCGGACTTGCGAGACATATTGGAGGATAAGGCAAGACAATCCAGATCTATCTATGGATCACGTGGGCGCCCCAAGACCCATGACGAATACCGTCGCACCGGATACAACTACTCCAGCCGGGCCGAACACAGCAGACAACGCTCTCTCGAGCTACGTCGCGATATTGCTCAATACAGAGGCGCCGCACACCCACTATGCTTCATTGACGAAGTAATGGATCATCAAATCCCTGAAGGGTTTAAACCCGTTAATATCGAATCCTACGATGGCACAACAGACCCCGCGGTTTGGATTGAGGATTATCTCCTCCATATACATATGGCCCGCGGCGACGATCTTCACGCCATCAAATATCTCCCGCTCAAGCTTAAAGGACCAGCTCGGCATTGGCTGAACAGCCTGCCCGCGGAGTCAATTGGATGCTGGGAAGACCTGGAAGCCGCATTCCTCGACAACTTCCAGGGCACGTATGTGCGACCACCGGATGCAGATGACCTAAGCCACATAATCCAGCAGCCAGACGAATCGGCCAGGCAATTCTGGACACGGTTCTTAACAAAGAAAAATCAAATCATCGACTGTCCGGATGCAGAGGCCCTCGCTGCCTTTAAACATAACATCCACGACGAGTGGCTGGCCCGGCACCTAGGACAGGAGAAGCCGAAATCCATGGCAGCCCTCACATCACTCATGACCCGCTTCTGCGCGGGAGAGGATAGCTGGCTAGCTCGCAGCAACAACCTCAGCAAAAACGCTGGCAGTCCGGATACCAAGGACCGCAATGGCAGGTTGCGTCGAAACAAAAACAAACGCCGCATTAACGGCGACAGCAATGAGGATACGGCACTCAACGCCGGATTCCGAGGCTCCAAGCCCGGTCAATGGAAGAAGCCATTCAAAAGAACCACTCCGGGCCCGTCCCATTTGGACCGAATACTCGACCGCTCCTGTCAAATACATGGAACCCCCGAAAAGCCAGCTAACCACACCAACAGAGATTGTTGGGTATTCAAGGAGGCAGCCAAATTAGTCGCCGAAAACAGTGACAAGGGGCTACACAGCGATGACGAGGAAGAGACCCGGCCGCCGAACAACAGAGGACAAAAGGGATTCCCCCCTCAAGTTCGGACGGTAAACATGATATACGCAACGCATATTCCCAAGAGGGAGCGGAAGCGTGCACTAAGGGACGTATACGCGATGGAGCCAGTCGCCCCAAAATTCAACCCATGGTCCTCTTGCCCGATCACTTTCGATCAAAGAGACCATCCGACCAGTATCCGCCATGGCGGATTCGCCGCATTGGTTTTAGACCCAATCGTCGATGGATTTCACCTCACGACAGTCCTGATGGACGGCGGCAATAGCCTGAACCTGCTTTATCAGGATACAGTGCGCAAGATGGGCATAGACCCTTTATGGATTAAACCTACAAAGACAACCTTTAAAGGCGCCATACCAGGTGTCGAGGCCAGTTGTGCAGGCTCAGTTACACTGGAAGTGGTCTTCGGATCCCCGTATAATTTCCGAAGCGGGGAGTTAATCTTCGACATCGTCCCGTTCCGCAGTGGCTATCACGATCTGCTCGAACGAACCGCGTTCGCAAAATTCAACGCGGTGCCGCATTATGCATACCTTAAGCTCAAGATGCCAGGCCCTCGTGGAGTCATCATGGTCAATGGAAACACAGAACGCTCCCTCCGAACGAAGGAACATACAGTGGCTCTCGAGGGAGAAGTACAGAGCAGCCTTTTAAGGCAATTTTCGAGTCCGGCCGTTAAACGACCGGACACGGCCAAACGCGCCCGGAGCAACATCAACCAAGACCACCTGGCACATTCCGAGCACGCGTAGCAATGCGGCCTCAACCCCAGCCCTCGCTCAATTGTAAGACAAACTCTCCGCGTACATAATTACGCCCTGGAGATACCATGGGCATAGGGGGAGAGGCACAACCACAACAGACCCAGAGTGCGGTTCGACCACACCAGGGGCTCCCAAGTGTGTCGCCCTTTTTATCTTTTATTTTTATTTTTTATACAGAACTCTGTCCGGCGGCGAATCTGCCGAACTCATGATGCAACAGCCAGGGAGGGACAAAGGCCGCGACGAACACTCAGGTGGTCTCCATTACGAGCACTAAATTTGTTAAATACACCATTCCGCGGCCTACCCCTGGAGGGAGACGCCTTTAATTCGTCCAATCCCTTGCTTTCCGCACTATTTGTATCATTCCGTACTCATAACAGATCTTCTCGAATAAAATGCAGCACTTTTTGCCCATAATTGCATTACCTTATATATATATATGTTCATTTACAACATGTTGCATCCATACATTTTGGTACGGCCAAATACGCCAGGGGCTTATGTTCCCCGCATTATGGTGTGATAAAGTCCGAACACTTTAACAAGTGCGGCACCCCGAACTTATAGCATTATATGAATCGGCTCCGAATCATGTCTTGTGTCAATAGTTGGGTTTGCCCGGCTCCCATGTTTGGCACCTTACGTTCCGTTCTATCGGCTAAGGTAGCACTGGGAGAACCACTGCGATTGCGCCCCGGTTGAGCCGGGTTAACGCCTCAGTGGAGAAAGCTAAAACTGACTGTCATGATAAGGCGAGAGACTGGTCGCTGTTCGAGAGGTCCTTTCGGGTCCTTAAAGACCTACGCCGCTTCGAGCGAAGTTCCGGATAATGTCCGACGAAGGCGTGGATAGCGCCCCCAATTCGGTCTTCCGAATACTAGGGGCTTCGCCGAAATTTAAAATTATAGAATTCTATGGTTAAGTGAGAGTGTTCAAGCACTATAAGTCCAGTTGCCTTGTTCGTTGTATTGAGCGCCTCCCTAGATGGACCCAAAAATGGGAACAAGAGTGCTCAAGTTTATCCCGAACACCCCAGCACTCGTGGAATGGGGGCTGAAGCCGACGACTTGCCATCTCTCAGATTTAATAAACGGCCGCACAGAAGGTAATATTTTAAATTAACAAGCGTTGCTTAGCGCATATGTACAAAGTTTTCAGCGCACAGGATAATACATTGCGAATTTACTCAATAATTACATCCCTGGGGCACTCATCCGCAATCTTGTGGGCACCCTTCAGGACAGTCCTATAGTACATTTCAGGCGTACGATATTCCTTGCCCGCTGGTGGCGCGTCAGTGATTAGTTTCTCCGCATCCAGCTTGCCCCAATGCACCTTTGCGCGGGCAAGGGCCCGACGAGCACCTTCAATACAGGCGGAGCGCTTGATAACCTCCACCCAGGGGCACGCATCCACCAACCGTCGCACGAGGCCGAAGTAGCTCCCAGGCATGGCCTCTCCAGGCCATAGCCGGATTATGAGGCCCTTCATGGCCTGCTCGGCAGCCTTGTGGAGCTCGACCAGCTGCTTCAGCTGGTCGCTAGGGGGCACCGGATGGCCGGCCTCAGCATACTGAGACCAGAAGACCTTCTCCATTGAGCTCCCCTCCTCGGCTCGATAGAATGCGGCGGCATCAGATACACTACGAGGCAGATCTGCAAATGCCCCTGGAGAGCTCCGAATACGGGTAAGTAACAAGTAATTTACATTCACATGCTTGCTTTGCATGAAAAATGCCTTACCCGCCGCTATCTTCCTCACCAACTCAATCTCCTGAAGGGACTTATGGGCATCGGCCTTGGCAGTCTTGGCATTTTCGAGAGCCGAGGCAAGCTCGGACTCTCGAGTCTTTGAGTCACGCTCCAAACTCTCATGCTTTTCCATGAGAGCCTGGAGCTCTTGCTGAACCACCGCCACCCGCGCCTCCTGCTTTTCTCGCTCTGCTCGTTCCGCGGCCGCATTGCGTTCGGCCGCAGACACGGCCTCCTTCAGGGTCGCCACCGCGTTCGTGGCCCCTGCAGTACCCATGTTATCCTTGTTATTTTTTGTTGCAACCTAAATCCTTTTCTGTAAGGTACAAGTTCAAAGTGGTGTTACTCACCTTCTTTGTCGTGGAGCTGCTTCTTGGCGCGGCCGAGCTCTTGCTCGGACCGCTCGAGCTCCTGCTTTAAACCACCGACCTCCACAGTCAGTGCGGCAGAGGTCAGCAGCGCAGCCTGCAACCCATATTGACATAATTTTTTAGCAACCCTACATATATCTTTTTTTTTCTTTCAGATCCTCAGTCCGGCTTTTCTTTCCGAACACCGAACCGAGCATCAGGGGCTACTGTCTATGCGGTATTACGTTGCATATTTTTAACTTCTTACCTCAAAGCCTGATAGAAGGCTGCTGCAGGCTTCGGTCAGCCTGCTCTTGGCGAGCTGTACCTTTTGAATCATCGCACTCATAATAGTGCGGTGTTCTTCCTCGATGGAAGCGCTCTGGAGCGCCTCCAACAAATTATCCGGCGCCTCCGGTTGGACAGATGCCGCCGGCGTCACGGTCTTGCCCTTCGTGTGAAGGGGCCGCCGGCCGGACTCCGGAACCACTGCGGGTTCTGATATGGAGTCCGGCACAAAGTCCGGGAGGCCGCCTCGTGGCGCCTCCGGAGCCTCCCCCTGATGGGCGCCTTCTTGGGACCCCACCTCGGCGTCTTCGGTGTCGCGAGGGGTGGAGGCGGTCGGGATGGAGTCTACCTCCGACGGAGCCAACGACCCGCTCGTTGAAGCGGGGAGATCATCATTGGCCGGACTACAGGTAGCATGCGGCATCAGAATGACACTATGTGACGCAGAAAAAGAAATTATAACTCATTCAAGAATCCGGATACTTACGATCTTGCCGGAGGCCTGGCCCTTGAAGTCCATTCTTCCCCGCCAACATTGATGTTGGCGGAGCTGTCCGGGGGAATAGTCCTTCCCCTCTTGGACCCTTCGGCCTCCCCTGTTGGGGAAGCCTTCCTCTTCCTCCCCCCCCCCTCTGGGAGAGAGTCCTCTTTCTCCTCCTCGTTTTCGGGGGAGGAGTCCGCCCCGAAGTCGTCGGACACCTGAAAATGGGAACTCTTTCGAGCACCCGTGGCCTCCTTCTTGGCCTTCTTCTCCGGCACCACGTGCGGTGCCGGAACCAGCAGCCTCGCTAGACGGGCGTCTACTGGGTTTTTTGGCATAGGAGCCGGGCAGATAATCTGCTCCGCCTTCCTCATCTAGTCCTGTCAAAGGAAAAGGGGAAATTAAAACCCGCATAGAGTCAAACTATGAAAAGCAAGTGTCCGTAAAGGGGTAGAATCACTTACCTCGTCGGCTTGGCGCTGCGAGCGAAATCCGTGAACTTCAGTCGCGGATGCGGGGGCTTCGGCGCCCTAAAACAGCACCCTCTAGGCGCCTTCGTACGTCGTGTCGAAGAGCCCGCTCAGCGCCTGGTGCTGTTCCGGATTGAACTCCCACAGATTGAATGCCCGCTCTTGCCATGGGAGAATCCGGCGGACGAGCATGACATGGACCACGTTAACCAGCCTGAGCTTGTTCACCAGCTTCTGGATACAGGCTTGGAGTCCCGTCACCTCCTCCGAACTACCCCACAGCAAGCCCTTCTCTTTCCAGGAGGTGAGCTGCGTGGGGATACCAGATCTGAACTCGGGGGCCGCCGCCCACTTAGGGTCGCGCGGCTCGGTGATATAGAACCACCCCGATTGCCACCCCTTGACGGATTCCACGAAGGCCCCTTCGAACCAAAGGACATTGGGCATCTTGCCCAACATGGCGCCTCCGCACTCCGCTTGAGTGCCCTTCACTACCTTCGGCTTGACATTGAAGGTCTTGAGCCACAAGCCGAAGTGGGGCTGGATGCATAGGAAGGCCTCGCACACGACAATAAACGCCGAGATGTTGACGATGAAGTTCGGCGCCAGATCATGGAAATCCAGGCCATAGTAGAACATGAGCCCCCGGACAAAGGGGTGAAGTGGAAAACCCAGTCCACGGAGGAAGTGGGGAAGAAAAACGACCCTCTCATGGGGCCTGGGGGTGGGGATGAGCTGCCCCTCGTCGGGCAGCCGGTGCGCGATGTCGCCGGACAGGTAGCCGGCGCTGCGCAGTCTTTCGATGTGCTCCTCTGTAACGGAGGAGGTCATCCACTTGCCTCCCGCTCCAGACATGACTGGGGAAGGTTGAGACGAGATGTGCGGGCTTGGGCGCTGGAGCTCGAGTGCGCGGAGATGGATAAGCAAAGGAGGAAGAAGGCGTAGGTGAAAAGGTGAATCCTTATCCCTTATATGGGCGGGCGAAGTCTATGCGTCCCCCATCGGCCTGGCAAAACTCGCTTATCCCCCAAGCGTCACCATCAATGGCGCAGTTGGGTTACCCATGTCCGTATTGATGAGAATCCTGGATTAAGGGGAAACACGATCTCTGCTTCGACAAGACGTGCCAAGGAAACCGCTTCACTAAATGCGCTGAGGTGGTAGAGTAAAAAACAATTCAAGTAATGGCTTGGTAGTGGTGTGACGTCATGCCGCAAAAAACATCAGCAGATTGAACTTGTGTATATATTATTCTCTCTACGATGAAATGTGGAATTTATTTTGCAGAGCCAGACACTATCCTGGTGTTCACAATCTTCTATCATTCGGAGGAGGAACCCGCCTTGCAATGCCAAGCAATATACGCGCCGGACTTATCGTCATTGAAGCCTGGTTCAGGGGCTACTGAGGGAGTCCTGGATTAGGGGGTGTCCGGATAGCCGGACTACCATCATCAGCCGAACTATCATCGGTCGGACTATCATCATCGACCGGACTCCAAGACTATGAAGATACAAGATTGAAGACTTCGCCCCGTGTCCAGATGGGACTTTCCTTGGCATGGAAGGCAAGCTTGGCGATACGGATATGTAGATCTCCTACCATTGTAACCGACTCTATGTAACCCTAGCCCTCTCCGGTGTCTATATAAACCGGATGGCTCTAGTCCGTAGGACACCATACAACAACAATCATACCATAGGCTAGCTTCTAGAGTTTAGCCTCCTTGATATCGTGGTAGATCCACTCTTGTAAACATCCACAATATCAATATCAATCAAGCAGGACGTAGGGTTTTACCTCCATAAAGAGGGCCCGAACCTGGGTAAAACATCGTGTCCATTGTCTCCTGTTACCATCCGCCTAGACGCACAGTTCGGGACCCCCTACCCGAGATCCGCCGGTTTTGACACCGACACCGACCTTCAAGGCCGGTGGATGCCTTCCTCCATTACAGAAGAAGATGTGCTAAAGTTAAGAGACGCCAGGTATCTAACCGGCGAAATCTTGCATAGGCTGCCTGCTCAAGGACAGGTCATTCCCACTCCCAAGCCCGGCGAGAGCGTGGTGTTCGCGTCTCACTTCCTTCGGGGGCTAGGCTTCCCGATTGACCCCTTCGTGAGGAGGCTCATGTTTTACTACGGGATGGAATTCCACGACTTAGCTCCGGAGTCCATCCTCCATATCTCATCGTTCATTGTCGTGTGTGAGGCCTTCCTCCATATTACACCTCACTTCGGATTGTGGCTCAAAACCTTCAAAGTAGAGCCGAAGATGATCGAGGGGCAGACATGGAGTGCGGAGGTGCTGTTATAAGCAAGATTGCCGATGCTCCATAGCCCGAGGGCTCTTTTCAAGAGGAGTTCAGTTCATGGCAACAAGAGTGGTTTTATATCACAGCTCCCAGGGGCACCAAATGGGTGGCGTCACCTACCTTTTGCTCGGGTCCCCCAACACAGCTAGCATCATGGGTCAATAAAGGGCTTAACTGGGGGTCGTCCAAGGACGTGCCCTTTTTGCAGGGCCGCGTTCGAGATCTCCTAGAAAGAGATATCAATATGGCCGTGGCGACGCAGGTTATGTTGATTCGCCGCATCCTGCCCTGCAAACACCGCCCCCTCCGCTTGTGGGAATTTAATCTGGAAGGACCACGAGCCCTCCAACATTTTGCGAGCGCGACGCCCATGGAGATGTACAAATTGTTCTTCGGATCACAAGCAATGTGTCTGGACTCGTCCGAGGACGCAGGTCTGAAATGCAATCACCCGGATACTCAAGTAAGTAGCCCTGTACCCGACACGCTATCCATATATTTATCATAGAATTGCCCTTAAAAGAGCTATCCTTTAAACAGGAGTGGATAGAGAAAGCAAAATTAATTACGTGTCCGGCTCCCCTCCCTGAGACTACACTGGATCCCGTGTTAACCAGGATGCTGGAGGTTGCGCCTTTGGAAGAAGGCAAAGAGGGGAACAAGGAAGCTACCGCCTCCTCGAAGGAGGCTGTTAGGGAAGGAGGAATCGAGAATTCCTCCATCTAGGGGAAAAAGAGGACCGCCTCCGAATACCCGGAGGCCATGGCCTCGAAGCGGGGGAAGAAATCTTCATGAGAGGGTCCGGCGCCGGGAGGTGCCTCGGCCGCATTGCATCCCCAAGGGGATCAGCTCTCCACCGAGCCGTAAGTAGAAAAGGGGGGTTTAAAAATGAGAAACATCCCCGTTCTATTTCTGAGGAAGATAACCGAAATTTTACCTTGTAGTTCGGATCTCTGCCCTTCTCAGCAGAGCTCGTCTTCAGGGGATCTTCGTCCGGAGATGATGGAGAGCGCAACGCCTCCCCCTGCCGTACCGCCTTGCGAGGAGGGCAACCCTGAGGTGTCATCACGAAGGGTTTCTCCGAATCCGGCAGGGCCGGAAGGCAGTCGTATGGCCCCCCAAGGCCCTCCGTGTCCGGCCTTCGAAGAAGGCCATCGGACGAGTCCGGCACCATCCGGTGCGCGGTCGGAGGAGCTGAAGGATCTGCTCGGGCGAGCGTCCATCTCAGAAGAACACCGTGCGTTGATGGATACGGTGATTAGAAGGAGTTCGTCCGCAGAAAGCGGGTTGTACGAGGCCGTCAGGAGTTTACTGACAGGTTTTGAGCTACGTGAAACAATGTTCCTTTTGACAGATCCGCATATATAAGATGCGCCCTGTATAGATAGTAGCCCCTGAGACTCGGTGCGTTGTCAAGAAGGACAGCGCGCCGAGGATCATAATCCCAGGTATAATATTGCGCCTTTCCTATGTAGGTGGCGAAGTGTCCGGTGGCTGGCCGGACTGATGAATTTGCCGAGCTAAAGCGGCAACTTGACATGGCAGATGCCGACATCACGCTTGTCAACAAGCGGCTTGATGAGGCACAAGGTATATAATTTCTCCGAAGACACCTGGTAAGAGGAGCTTGATGCCCGTACCTTACAGCATATGTGCTTGATGCAGATGGTGCCGCTGCCATGGAGAACCTTCGGGCAGAACTTGCCCGAGCCAAGGAGCAGGCCAGGAAAAGCGATGCGGCTGCCTTAAAGGCGGCTGAAGAGCTGAAAGCCGAACAGGCTGCTCACTGCCAAAGCAAGAAGGAAATAGTTGAGATGGCTGAAAAGTTGAAGAATGATGCCGACCGCTGCAAGCTTCTTGAAAAAGAAGATCGGGTGGCACAGAAGGACCTAGAGAAGGTCACTACCGAGGCCAAGGATACTCGCTCTGCAATGAGAGCTATGAAGGAGGAGCTACATCAGGCCGGAGATGTCACGGCTGGAAAGCCCTATATGTTGCGGATGAAGTTCGGGGATCCTAAATATGCTCCGTTAGACCGGAAGTGGAGTGCGGCGAACCCTTACCTGGACTAGGCGGCGAGTGCTGCGGACGCGGCCGAACACTTCCGCGATCAAAATGATCACGGAGTGGAGAAGCTTTTTTGGTCGCAGTTCCTGTCACATCCCTAGCTGCTGGTAGTGCTCTAGGCTAGCTCATGTGTGCATCATGTTTAAATTCTGAAAATTTGAACTGAGGGAATTTTGGAAGCCTCAAAAACTTAAATAAAAGAGGGGCAAAAACCCTAGAAATCTCATTCATTGCTCCAAAATGCTCTTCTTAAATGTTTGATAATTTTTGGTAAGGGTTCTGGTCCCAACCAAAATATTGAACATTTTTAAGGAATTATTTTTGGGACTTTGGATTTAATTCATTAGCTATTTGAATTTGAGTTATATTCATATAATTAGAATATAATTTCAAATACCCCTGATATATTTTATAAGCTTTTGGAAAAGTCCATCTAGCAATATAAAATATTCAGAGGAGTTTTTGGCATTGTTTGAATTATTTTAAATTCAAAACAGTGGCAAAATAAATTAAATAAAAATAAACAGAACAGAAAATAAAAGAGCAGAAGCCTGCCTGGCGCTTACCTGTCCAGCCCAGCCGGCCCAGCTCCTCCCGCTGGCCCAGCCCACCGCCGCCTCCCTTCCCTGTCGTCTTCCTCCCTGCCAGGAGGACGGGCACGTGCCCGGCGCGCGCGGCCACGCTCCCCGGCCACCTCCTGCTTCCCGGCCACCTCCTGCTTCCCCCGGCCTCCCTAGCGACGCCACGACGAGGCCTCGTGTCCCCTCGCTCCTCTTCCTCCCCCGCTGCATCCCCTCTCTCCTCTGCTCCCTCTCTCTCGCCCGAACCCGAACGCAGCCATCGCCGCCGACTAGAACCACCGCGGCCACAGGCCCTCCCTCGCCTCGCCGACGTGTCCATGGCCTCCGCCTCAACGCCCTCGTCCTCCCCGTCGACTCACTCGACGCCGGACGCCTCAAAACACCGTCACCGGTCTCTTCTTCATCGCCGGCCGCCGCGGATCCCCATCGTCGACTCGTCACCGTCCGGCCTTCCCCGAGCCCGCTTCGACGTCTGCTGCAACTGCCGTGAGCCACCGAACCTTTTTCCCCTCTCCGTTCTCGCTCTCGTGCGCCGTAGCCGCCACCTCTTGCTCGCCCGTACGCGCCGCCGCCTGTGACCGCCGCCGACGAGTCTCCGGCCACCTAGCGGTCCGGCCGTCGTGCTCAACTCCCTTCCCGCGCCACGTAGAGCACATAGGTGCCCCGCACGAGTCTCCCCGGCCACCGTAGCGTCGACCCCGAGCTCACCCGACCTCCGGCGACCGCCAAGGTCGACGCCGGCGACAACTCCGGCCACCCCCGCACCCAACGCCTGCACCACTCGACGCGCGAGTCCACCAGCGTCACGTAGATGCCCTCCGCCGGCCGTTTGGTCGCCGGAGATGCAAACCCGAGGCTCGCCGCCGCGGTTGGCCTCGCCGGCGTCAAGTCGCCGGTGGGGTTGACCCCGTTAACAGTTGACTTGCTGGGCCCAGTTTGACCCTGTGTCACTGACGTGTGGGCCTCTGGCCACTAACTAAATTAGGATTAGCATTAATCGGATTAGTTAAACTAATTACCCCTGCTGACACTACTGTTTAATCCGTGTTTAACCCGTGTTTAACCCGTGTCACTGACGTGTGGACCCCACACGTCAGGTTTGACCTGGACCGCCCTGTTGACCTGATGACGTCAGGGTGAGGTCATGCTGACGCCATATTCCTTTTCTGGAATTTAGTTTATTTTATAATAATCAGGAAATTCCAGAAATAGCTAAAACTTCAATAAATCATAGAAAATTAACCGTAACTCCAAATTAAATAATTTATATATGAAAAATTATCAGAAAAATTCAAGGAATCCATCTGTACCATTTTCATGCATGTTTGAACAATGTTTGTCCTCTGTTTTGGACAAAACAAATAAAGGGCACTTAAATAATCATATATGGAGTTGGAATTGGAATCATGTATTCAAACCAACTTCATTTAAATCATAGCTAGGTGCATTAGCCCAAAACACATTCATATTGCCATGTCATAGCATGCATCATATTGTGCATTGCATTGATCGTGCTTCTTCTGTGTTTGTCGGTGTTGTTCCCCCTCGGTAGACGTTGTCCCGACGTTGTGATCGTTGACACTGATGAAGACTCAATGCTATCTTCAGAAGTGCCAGGCAAGCAAAACCCCCTTGTTCATTCCGATAAAATCCCACTCTCTCGCTCCTGCTCTCTTTTACTGCATTAGGACAACAACGACATATTTGTTACTTGTTGCAGTAGCTGAACCCCTTTATCCTCTGCATGACCTGTCATTCCACAGTAAATAGATGAAACCCACTAGTATGAGTAGGAGTTGTTTGAGCCCTGTTGTGCCTACTCATTCATGTTTGTTTGTCATGCCTGCTACTGCTTAGAGTTGAGTCAGGTCTGATCCATCGGGGATGAATCAGAGGCGTGTGAACATGTCCTACTGTGTGTGAGCTAAGTGTGTGAACACAATTTGGTAAAGGTAGCGGTGAGAGGCCATGTAGGAGTACATGGTGGGTTGTCTCATTGCAGCCGTTCTCAGGAACTGAGTTCTGTGTTTGTGATCCATGACCAGCTACTACCACACATTGGAATGCTTAAGTGCCCCTCTCGACTTATTAATCAACATGATCTCTGTCCAGGAGTTGCAACTAGTTTCTGGTGTTTGTAGGTAGTGTTAGTAGTCTACCAAGTGGCACCCGGTACAGGTGGGCTTGGGACAGACTAGGCACAGTGGCCCGGTGTACCAAGTGGCACCCGGTTGGTGGGCTTGGGAACCCTGCTCACATCGTTTGGGGCCGTAAGCGACACCCCGGCCGGATCTCCTTGCGGATGCAACCCGAATAGGCGATAAACCTGGACTAGAGACTTGTTCGGTTAGTCAGGTCATGGCCGACTCCCTCGCCCGGCTTCCGCTTGAAGGTTGCCGAGGTACATGATGTGTACAGGGCGATAAGTGGCGAAAGCGTGTGTGAAGAAGTACACCCCTGCAGGGTTATCAATATCTATTCGAATAGCCGGATTCCTCGGATATGGAAACTTGGACCCCTTGCATAGTTCATAGACAAGTGAAAGTGGATACTCTAAAATACGCAAGATAAGCGTGAGTGCTATGGATGGCGTTCTCGTAGGGAGACGGGAGCGGATCCATAGTGGTGTATTGATATGGTGAATATGTGGACTCGTGTGCGCCACCTCAAAAGAGTTACTTGCAGTCGTAGTTCAGGATAGCCACCGAGTCAAAGCTGGCTTGCTGCAGTTAAACCCCACCATCCCCTTTGTTGATAATGATGCATATGTAGATAGTTCTGATGTAAGTCTTGCTGGGTACATTTGTACTCACGTTTTCCTAATTATGTTTTTGCAGAGAGACTTCGGTCTCGTTAGTAGTTCCGCGTGGACTTCGACGTTTAGCTTGTTACCTCAGCTACGATCTTGTGCCCTCGGCAGGATCTGATAGATAGTCAGGCTTCTCAGCCTTTTTCATTTATAGATGTCCGTACTCAGACATGATAACTTCCGCTTGTGCTTTGACTTGTATGCTCTGATTGTTGGGTCATGAGAACCATGTTTGTAATATCTCGCTCCTCGGAGCCTAATGAATAAATTACTTGAGTCGTAGAGTCATGTTGTGATGCCATGTTGTATTTGCACATACCGAGCATATTGTGTGTATGTTATTGAAATGCTTGGTATGTGTGGGATCTGACCATCTAGTTGTTTATCTTTAGTAGCCTCTCTTACCGGGAAATGTCTCCTAGTGTTTCCACTGAGCCATGGTAGCTTGCTACTGCTCCGGAACACTTAGGCTGGCCGGCATGTGTCCTTCTTCGTTCCTATGTCTGTCCCTTCGGGGAAATGTCACGCGATGAATACCGGAGTCCTGTTAGCCTGCTACAGCCCGGTTCACCGGAGTCCTGCTAGCCCAGTGCTACAGCCTGGATTCACCGCTGATGACCGACACGTTCGATGCTGGGTCATGGATGCCTGTCCCTGTAAGTTTGTGCCACTTTGGGTTTACGACTAGCCATGTCAGCCCGGGCTCCTTATCATATGGATGCTAGCGACACTGTCATATACGTGTGCCAAAAGGCGCAAACGGTCCCGGGCAAAGGTAAGGCGACACCCGTGGGAATACCGTGCGTGAGGCCGCAAAGTGATATGAGGTGTTACATGCTAGATCGATGTGGCATTGAGTCGGGGTCCTGACAGCGTTGGTATCAGAGCTTGACTGCCTGTAGGATTACCAAGCCAAACTGGTCGAAGTTGAGTCTAGAAAGTCTTAGTTATATAAGGGAATTGATTGTGGGATGGAACGTAAGGCTCTTTTTACTCCTTATACCTCATGCCTTCTGATCTGAGTCATCATCTTCTCTTCTACGGGGATTAAGAACTAGGCTATCTCTTCTTTCTATTAGGATGACGTGTTACTAATCCGTGGACTTATAGATTGTTGGACTTAAGCCTCGTTTCAGTTCCTAGTACTTCTGTATGTTAATTATTGATCTCGAGACCTTGATATTGTGCTTCTGAGTGGTTATGCCACCATTTTTGTGAATGTCTCAAATCTTTTCTGAGCATTTACAGCCGTTATGCTGTCCGAGTCATCCCAGGTTTCTAAGTAGTCTGATGCATTTGCAAATCCTTTCTTCCCATTTCAATGTTCCCATGGGCCAGATTAACCACACTAATCAGCGAGTTGAGGTACTCCGTTACCTTGGCATATATGTTGGAGATATTATTATGACCCTAGGTGTCCTAGGGGATCACCTAGTAATTTAGCCATGATTGGTGTCCCAGTGTGATGATTCTGGCCTTTATCCTCGAAAGCATTCCGTGATGCTACTTAGTAGTAGGTATTCTACTCCTGGGTTCTGAACCCGAGATTCACTCTACCTACTTCATGTTGATAGTAATTGCTAGTGCCTTTAGGATATTAGTAACCTTTGCGATAGTCCTTGAAGTCCGTGGTATCTTCTTCTTCCAAATACCATGAACTACTTATGGTAGAAGTTCCTCGTTGAACTGAAATATCACAACAGGATTATTTTTGATGAGTTCTCCATTCATAAATCGTGACTCTGCCAGTTCTACCTTTCTGCATGGGTTATCCGGAAGAAATATGTTGAACTTGGTTCGACATACTAATCTATGCATCCACAACTCAGAAAAATTATATGTTCCTTTGAGATGTTCTCTTTAGTTGCATTCTGACCCTCGTCTATCAATTGATAGTCAAGAGTATGCGTGCGTTCGTTTATCGATGCCTATTACTCTTGTGGTCCGTCAAGCCATTCTATCGCGGAATGACTAGGAGAAACAAACTCCAGTACCTCTTCCATATCTAGGATTGGGTCAAAACAATTGTACTCCGCAGATCAAAATGCTAATCCAGCTTTTGCTCTGTTCTACCTTGGAGTATTACCATCTTTTATATCGGGATTGTTATAGGAATTGCACACCATCCTATGAACTCTTGGTACAGTGATACTTTTGCCATCATTGTTCATTCCTCGGTTCCTGTGTTATTGTAACCGGAATGCCGACAAATGAATCATGGCATGTGAAATCAATACTGCTAGCAACTCTGTTGCTTGGTAGTTAAAGGATAATAATTTCATTCTTAGCGTGTTGGTTCTTGAATCATCATTCTAAGACTGATCGTGCTATCTAGTCCTTATTTCCGGTGCACCCTTCGATCAATGAGTTAGGATTGTGTCAAGTCTTCACTCATTTGATCATATCATCTTGCCCTGAAAAGCAAGATTGTTCTCGATCTTAGTAACATATCGTTGGTTCGTGATTTGCCGAATATCTTCTCGGAAGTATTACCAGGTTGTCACCTGACTGCTATGTTGAGCTCGTGATCAAGTTGGTTTATCCTGTAAACCACCCTTTCTCCAAGAATCCGTGTTGGATACCCCTGAGCTAGTTGGTTAAGCTATGCATCAACTTGGAGAGTTGGAAGATAGAAGCTTGTCCGATATAGTTCATTATAAGGGATGTCTTGTATGTGTGTTGAAGAAAGTTGATATTTTCATCGACTGAACCTCGTGATCAGTTAATGGACCTATCATTTTATCCAACTTTTGATTAGAGTATGGGCTATCATCCAATCACACCAGAACCAACGATATTCGTAATGTTGTCTTACTCGTGGTTGATCCCTCGAGCATACACCATTATATCTTTTGGGTCTGACCAATGCTATCACTTGTTCACTTAACTATGGAATTCCTTTTAAAGGGAAACCCGGAAGAATTGTTGTTGAGCCCATTGACAACATCCTTATCTCCTCCATGATTTTGTTGAACATTAAGCTAGTGTTGGAAACTTTTGAAAGCATTTCTTCATGCTAACTCATGAAGTATTTGTTTGATGAAAGGAGTGACTTCCTCTTATACACGTGCATTTGGTGAAAGTTGCCGCCGTGGATTTGAGAAAGTTAGTTTTGCTTCCTCTGGAATCATCCTAAGTCAGTCATGCATACGTGCGAAGTATTCTGTGGTCTGGAGACTTGCAACCTTCATTCCATATGTGTTCCGAGCACACCAAGCCACTGATTGAGTTGTTCAAAGATAAAGGAGTCTGTCCAAGGTGAACTCTTTGGACTTCCACGCGTGGAGACTTCGATGTCATTAATGATGGTTCCCCCACCTGAACTCGGTAGTGTTTTATTATAAGACTACCACGTGGTCATGTTTGTCTGGGACAGCGTGTTCACATGTTTGTAGCAGAACCAGCTCATGTTTTGGAGCTTACTATCGTAGTTCATTCCCTGAGAATCTCGCAGCGTTGTCTCGTCGAATTGTGTTGCAACCTTTCATTTTTCTTCCTAGACTCGATGAGTCTGGAATATCCTGACACCAACCAGATCTGAATCTCAGGCAGATATGATGGTTGGAACATTTCCCTAAGAACTATAATATTGGTCTCTCGATAACCGGTAAGGTGGATGTCGTGGCCAACACACCCATCCGGTAGACCTATTATTATAGTATCTTGTTTGAGGAAGTTGGCCACCCCCCCATAGGGATTTCGTAGGATTTACTCCCTAGTTGCCCCTATGGATTTCTGAGATCCCGAAGTCCGACCTTTTTACTTGATGTTCTAGATATCAAACCATATCTATGAGTGGGTTACACTAGCACATCAAGGAGAACATTAGAAGCGGAGTGCTAAATGTCTCTCGGTCGATCATCCAGATTTTATTTCCTTGGCCCCGCCAAGGGTGAAATCTGAGAAGGTGTTATCTTCATTTGCATCTGCATCCTCCATCACCATTCATCATGGTAGTAAGTTGTGTTACCGGACCCTTGACACGGATGTTGGTAAAACCTTGATGATTATGGAATTGCTCAAGTTCTTGAGAGCACGCGCAAGTGCTAGGTTTGATCGTCGGCATTAACTGTACAGCGCTCTCAGTTTCCTCGGTTATGCTATAACCATTCCAATAGTGGGATAACTCTCTATTGTTGAGCCTCTTCCCCAGTTACCAGAATCATTCCCAGCATTTGCATTTTGTTCCCAGCTTGCACCACCAATGTGCCATTCTACCATGGGTCTCTTCCATTTCCGGTGGTAAGCAAATTCATCCATTACGTTGTCTTCAACAAGGTAATCCACATCATCCAAGTCCGAGTATGCCATTCTACCGAACCCCTCCAAACGATCGCTCGAGAATTGTCCTAGGCTGGTATAAAGAGTTTCAATGATCTCGGTATCAAAAGTAATTCTTTTTGCCACTTAAGGGGATATATCTTCGAGTCACCTTCCCTAAGGTGCATCATTATGGTGTCATGTCAACTTAACTCCTCGCTACGTTGACAATCGTTTACCACCTTCTTAAGTGTGGAATTATTGTCCACCTAGTGAACCTTCGTCATCCGTTTCTTTCCACCCCTCTTGATGTGTATCTCGTGTCTCAACCCGAGAGATGGTTCTAAGTCTCATTCCGTGAGTTAATCCTGAGTTGTTCGACCTTCGAGAAGACCGATCCTTCTAGAGTTTTCCTTTCCTCTTCTTGTCATGATTAGCTGAAGTTCTCAGAGAAAGACGACAAGACAAAGATGGTGTTCAAATCAACGTTCATTTGAAGTGCAACCTGGATCGTGAAGATTGTACTAGTTTGCGTTTCCCCTTCATCCTACCCTACGCTTGAATCTCGAGACGAGATTCTTTTTTAGTGGGGGTGAGTTGTCACATCCCTAGCTGCTGGTAGTGCTCTAGGCTAGCTCATGTGTGCATCATGTTTAAATTCTGAAAATTTGAACTGAGGGAATTTTGGAAGCCTCAAAAACTTAAATAAAAGAGGGGCAAAAACCCTAGAAATCTCATTCATTGCTCCAAAATGCTCTTCTTAAATGTTTGATAATTTTTGGTAAGGGTTCTGGTCCCAACCAAAATATTGAACATTTTTAAGGAATTATTTTTGGGACTTTGGATTTAATTCATTAGCTATTTGAATTTGAGTTATATTCATATAATTAGAATATAATTTCAAATACCCCTGATATATTTTATAAGCTTTTGGAAAAGTCCATCTAGCAATATAAAATATTCAGAGGAGTTTTTGGCATTGTTTGAATTATTTTAAATTCAAAACAGTGGCAAAATAAATTAAATAAAAATAAACAGAACAGAAAATAAAAGAGCAGAAGCCTACCTGGCGCTTACCTGTCCAGCCCAGCCGGCCCAGCTCCTCCCGCTGGCCCAGCCCACCGCCGCCTCCCTTCCCTGTCGTCTTCCTCCCTGCCAGGAGGACGGGCACGCGCCCGGCGCGCGCGGCCACGCTCCCCGGCCACCTCCTGCTTCCCGGCCACCTCCTGCTTCCCCCCGGCCTCCCTAGCGACGCCACGACGAGGCCTCGTGTCCCCTCGCTCCTCTTCCTCCCCCGCTGCATCCCCTCTCTCCTCTGCTCCCTCTCTCTCGCCCGAACCCGAACGCAGCCATCGCCGCCGACTAGAACCACCGCGGCCACAGGCCCTCCCTCGCCTCGCCGACGTGTCCATGGCCTCCGCCTCAACGCCCTCGTCCTCCCCGTCGACTCACTCGACGCCGGACGCCTCAAAACACCGTCACCGGTCTCTTCTTCATCGCCGGCCGCCGCGGATCCCCATCGTCGACTCGTCACCGTCCGGCCTTCCCCGAGCCCGCTTCGACGTCTGCTGCAACCGCCGTGAGCCACCGAACCTTTTTCCCCTCTCCGTTCTCGCTCTCATGCGCCGTAGCCGCCACCCCTTGCTCGCCCGTACGCGCCGCCGCCTGTGACCGCCGCCGACGAGTCTCCGGCCACCTAGCGGTCCGGCCGTCGTGCTCAACTCCCTTCCCGCGCCACGTAGAGCACATAGGTGCCCCGCACGAGTCTCCCCGGCCACCGTAGCGTCGACCCCGAGCTCACCCGAGCTCCGGCGACCGCCAAGGTCGACGCCGGCGACAACTCCGGCCACCCCCGCACCCAACGCCTGCACCACTCGACGCGCGAGTCCACCAGCGTCACGTAGATGCCCTCCGCCGGCCGTTTGGTCGCCGGAGATGCAAACCCGAGGCTCGCCGCCGCGGTTGGCCTCGCCGGCGTCAAGTCGCCGGTGGGGTTGACCCCGTTGACAGTTGACTTGCTGGGCCCAGTTTGACCTTGTGTCACTGACGTGTGGGCCTCTCGCCACTAACTAAATTAGGATTAGCACTAATCGGATTAGTTAAACTAATTACCCCTGCTGACACTGACATGTGGCCCTAGTGCCCTAATCTTTAATTAAACTAAACTAAACCCCCCTGTTTAACCCGTGTCACTAACGTGTGGACCCCACACGTCAGGTTTGACCTGGACCGCCCTGTTGACCTGATGACGTCAGGGTGAGGTCATGCTGACGCCATATTCCTTTTCTGGAATTTAGTTTATTTTATAATAATCAGGAAATTCCAGAAATAGCTAAAACTTCAATAAATCATAGAAAATTAACCGTAACTCCAAATTAAATAATTTATATATGAAAAATTATCAGAAAAATTCAAGGAATCCATCTGTACCATTTTCATGCATGTTTGAACAATGTTTGTCCTCTGTTTTGGACAAAACAAATAAAGGGCACTTAAATAATCATATATGGAGTTGGAATTTGAATCATGTATTCAAACCAACTTCATTTAAATCATAGCTAGGTGCATTAGCCCAAAACACATTCATATTGCCATGTCATAGCATGCATCATATTGTGCATTGCATTGATCGTGCTTCTTCTGTGTTTGCCGGTGTTGTTCCCCCTCGGTAGACGTTGTCCCGACGTTGTGATCGTTGACACTGATGAAGACTCAATGCTATCTTCAGAAGTGCCAGGCAAGCAAAACCCCCTTGTTCATTCCGATAAAATCCCACTCTCTCGCTCCTGCTCTCTTTTACTGCATTAGGACAACAACGACATATTTGTTACTTGCTGCGGTAGCTGAACCCCTTTATCCTCTGCATGACCTGTCATTCCACAGTAAATAGATGAAACCCACTAGTATGAGTAGGAGTTGTTTGAGCCCTGTTGTGCCTACTCATTCATGTTTGTTTGTCATGCCTGCTACTGCTTAGAGTTGAGTCAGGTCTGATCCATCGGGGATGAATCAGAGGCGTGTGAACATGTCCTACTGTGTGTGAGCTAAGTGTGTGAACACGATTTGGTAAAGGTAGCGGTGAGAGGCCATGTAGGAGTACATGGTGGGTTGTCTCATTACAGCCGTTCTCAGGAACTGAGTTCTGTGTTTGTGATCCATGACCAGCTACTACCACACATTGGAATGCTTAAGTGCCCCTCTCGACTTATTAATCAACATGATCTCTGTCCAGGAGTTGCAACTAGTTTCTGGTGTTTGTAGGTAGTGTTAGTAGTCTACCAAGTGGCACCCGGTACAGGTGGGCTTGGGACAGACTAGGCACAGTGGCCCGGTGTACCAAGTGGCACCCGGTTGGTGGGCTTGGGAACCCTGCTCACATCGTTTGGGGCCGTAAGCGACACCCCGGCCAGATCTCCTTGCGGATGCAACCCGAATAGGCGACAAACCTGGACTAGAGACTTGTTCGGTTAGTCAGGTCGTGGCCGACTCCCTCGCCCGGCTTCCGCTTGAAGGTTGCCGAGGTACATGATGTGTACAGGGCGATAAGTGGCGAAAGCGTGTGTGAAGAAGTACACCCCTGCAGGGTTATCAATATCTATTCGAATAGCCGGATTCCTCGGATATGGAAACTTGGACCCCTTGCATAGTTCATAGACAAGTGAAAGTGGATACTCTAAAATACGCAAGATAAGCGTGAGTGCTATGGATGGCGTTCTCGTAGGGAGACAGGAGCGGATCCATAGTGGTGTATTGATATGGTGAATATGTGGACTCGTGTGCGCCACCTCAAAAGAGTTACTTGCAGTCGTAGTTCAGGATAGCCACCGAGTCAAAGCTGGCTTGCTGCAGTTAAACCCCACCATCCCCTTTGTTGATAATGATGCATATGTAGATAGTTCTGATGTAAGTCTTGTTGGGTACATTTGTACTCACGTTTTCCTAATTATGTTTTTGCAGAGAGATTTCGGTCTCGTTAGTAGTTCCGCGTGGACTTCGACGTTTAGCTTGTTACCTCAGCTACGATCTTGTGCCCTCGGCAGGATCTGATAGATAGTCAGGCTTCTCAGCCTTTTTCATTTATAGATGTCCGTACTCAGACATGATAACTTCCGCTTGTGCTTTGACTTGTATGCTCTGATTGTTGGGTCATGAGAACCATGTTTGTAATATCTCGCTCCTCGGAGCCTAATGAAAAATTACTTGAGTCGTAGAGTCATGTTGTGATGCCATGTTGTATTTGCACATACCGAGCATATTGTGTGTATGTTATTGAAATGCTTGGTATGTGTGGGATCTGACCATCTAGTTGTTTATCTTTAGTAGCCTCTCTTACCGGGAAATGTCTCCTAGTGTTTCCACTGAGCCATGGTAGCTTGCTACTGCTCCGGAACACTTAGGCTGGCCGGCATGTGTCCTTCTTCGTTCCTGTGTCTGTCCCTTCGGGGAAATGTCACGCGATGAATACCGGAGTCCTGTTAGCCTGCTACAGCCCGGTTCACCGGAGTCCTGCTAGCCCAGTGCTACAGCCTGGATTCACCGCTGATGACCGACACGTTCGATGCTGGGTCATGGATGCCTGTCCCTGTAAGTTTGTGCCACTTTGGGTTTACGACTAGCCATGTCAGCCCGGGCTCCTTATCATATGGATGCTAGCGACACTGTCATATACGTGTGCCAAAAGGCGCAAACGGTCCCGGGCAAAGGTAAGGCGACACCCGTGGGAATACCGTGCGTGAGGCCGCAAAGTGATATGAGGTGTTACATGCTAGATCGATGTGGCATTGAGTCGGGGTCCTGACAGTTCCATAATCCAAAGCGCCCACTTTCAGTATCCGATCGTTTGGCCGCATGGGCGGAGCTGAACAGGTTATCCAGACTCGCCATGAATCATGTCGTGAGTCATCTGTGGCCGAAAAGGCCCGAGCCGAAGAGTTATTTTAGCTTGGTGCAGCAGTTCCTCGGTGTGGTGCCACATATTGATGCAATGAAGAGGTCGGCGTGCATAGAGGGTATGAAGGCCAGCGCTATTGCATCCCAAGATTCGGATGAAAGCCGAGTACCTGCTGAGCACTATTTTCAGGAAGTTCTGCAGGGCGCTCATTTAATAGAGACGCAGTGCTCAAAGGATGTTATGTTCGAATCACATGTATCATTGTAAAACAATGTTTTGATGGAAAAAGCTTTTTATACTTGTGCTTTCAAGAATTAAAATACCTCCTGTGCGGCCGTTAATGTATATGTGTATATAACCTAAAAGATGGCAGTCTTCGGCTTCAGCCCCCATGCATATAATGCGGGGGGGGGGGGTCACAGAAGTCGTATTTTCACACTTGATCCAACACCTTGGTCCTATAAAGGAGGTGATAGCGCAGCGAACTAGGCAACCAGACTATAATGCTTTATCACTTTCACTTAGCCATAGGAGTTTGACAATGGGGCTACTATATAGCCCCTAGGGGCACCGCACTCGCCCGAATTCGGGGTGCGAATGTGCCTGACCGGGAAATGGCCCTTCGTTAATGTGGAGGAATTCTAAAGATTCCGGCAGGTCTCGCGTTGTATCATGACAGTCAATTTTCGGCTTTCTCTACTGAGGTGCTCGCCTGGCCGAACCGGGGCACAATCGCAGTAGTTCTCCTGGTGCCGCCTTAGCTGATAGAGCGGAACATAAGGCAGCAAAACACAGGAGCCGAACAAACCCAACATTTGACCAAAGACATGATTCGGAGCTGATGCATATAAGGCCAAACTCGCGACGCCGAACACTCCCTAAGGTGTTCGGTCTTTTTTAAAACGGGCTGAACAACGCCCTTGGGAAGAAGCCCCTGGTGTCCTGGTATGCACAAAATTCTGACGTGGCCAAATGCCAAGACGCCAGCCTCCTCTTTGGTTATAAAAAGAAACCGGGGGTGTTGTCAACAAGAGACAGTAAAAAAGGTTTACGCAGGGTCTTAATCTAAAAATAATCCTTGGAACGGGTCCCTACTGCACGTCTGTGCATGTGTCTCCGTTGTGCCGTATCCTGGACGGGTGTAGCACGGTGCTCATTTGTAAAAGAGAGGAACTTAGTTGAAAACAATCATGTGAAAAGCTATGTTATACTAAATAAACAAAGTATAATTCGGAAAATGGGTAGAATTGAGCTTTATTGTCTCTTGTTGTATATGCGCGGAGCCCCTTATACGGGGGTGTGCAGCTAGTAAGCCTTTGTATGTTTACGCCGGACTCGTCTAGACATGTCTGGGGTCTGAACGACCTGTTCAGGTGATTTGACTAGTAAAGCTGGTTTAGTGTGTGGCTGTCAAGGCAGCCGCACAGTCTTCCGTGCTCGAGGAACACTCGATATTTCCATTTAGTGAGATGATGCCTCGTGGACCGGGCATTTTAAGTGTAAGGGATGCATAATGCGGTATTGCATTAAAGCGGGCGAAAGCTTCACGTCCCAGTAGTGCTTGATAGCTACTTGTATATGGGGCGATGTGAAAGGTTAGCTTTTTGCGGCGGAAGTTGTCGGGGAAGCCGAACATAACTTCCAGCAGGAGAGAACCCGTACAATGGGTATCTGGGCCTGGCGTTACCCCTTGAAAGGAAATGTTGCCATGGTGAATTTTTGTTGGGTTTATCCCCATTTTGCGGACTGTGTCCTGGTATAGCAGGTTTAGATCACTGCCGCCGTCCATTAGGAATTGTGTGAAGTGGAGTCCGTCAATTGTCGGATCTAAGACCAAGGCAGTCTAGCCTGCATTCTGGATACTTCTAGAGTAATCCTGATGGTCGAAGGTGATTGGTTGTAACAACCAGTGGCGGGACTCTTCTGGGACAGGCCGTATAGCGCGTATCTCTATAGGCGCCACTCTGTTCTTCCCTTTTATCACGTGAAGTGAGTTTACTCTTTTGACTTCTTGTGGGAACTTCTTTTGTTCTCCGGTGCTCTACTTGTGGGGTTCGTCATCGTCCTCGCTTGGTATGTCGAGCCCCTTGTGTCCGGTGTTAAGTTTGCTGGATTGCCTGAAGACCCAACAATCTCTGTGGGTATAGTTTGCAAGCTTCCCAGAAGTACTATGGATTTGGCATGTTTTGTCCAAGATGTTGCTTAGGTTAGATAGCTCATCCCTGCTATCCTTGAGGGGCAGCTTTTTCTGATTCTGCCGAGGGCTTTTGAATCCGGCGTTGACTGCCGCGCTCTTCAGGCTGTTTCCCTTAGTTCGGTGATGGTCCTTGCTATGTCGTGGTTTCCCATTTCCATCTCTGACTTCGGATGTACTTGGGTCGCGGGAGCTGCTTCTTGCCAACCAGCTATCCTCTCCTGCGCAAAAGCAGGTCATGAGGCTTGTTAATGCGGCCATTGTTCTTGGCTTTTCTTGGCCGAGGTGTCTGGTGAGCCATTCGTCTCGAACGCTATGTTTGAAAGCTGCTAAGGCTTCGGCGTCCGGACAGTCGACTATCTGGTTCTTTTTAGTAAGAAATCTGTTCTAGAGTTTCTGGGCTGACTCTCCGAGTTGTTGAGTTATATGACTTAGATCGTCTGCATCCGGAGGTCGGACATAGGTCCCTTGAAAATTTGCCCGAAAAGCATCCTCGAGCTCTTCCCAACTTCCGATGGTGTTTTCGGGAAGACTTTTAAGCCAGTGCCGGGCTGGCCCTTTGAGTTTGAGGGGTAAGTATTTTATAGCATGGAGGTCATCTCCTCTAGCCATGTTTATGTGGAGGATACAGTCCTCAATCCATACTCCATGGTCTGTTGTTCCGTCGTATGCCTCTATGTTTACGGGCTTGAATCCCACTGGAAATTCATGGTCCAGCACCTCATCGGTGAAACATAGGGGGTGTGCGGCACCCCTATATTTGGGTGTGCCGTGATGTTCGGATACTTGTTACGTTGTATTGCTTACTAGAGCTTGCTTTCTTGGCCCGTAGATAGATCTGGCTGGGCCATCTTTTTGATGTGAATCCTTGTGCGGATCGCGTGCCGACTTGGGTGCGGCGCCCCTTGCCGCTCTATGCTGGCCATGGGGTTGTTTATCCGACCGGGTGCCTTTCTTATTTTTTGATTGCGGGGGCTCTAAGGCCTCCTCATCAAATTCCGGTAGTAATTTTCACTTCTGATAGCTCTTTGTGTGACGACTGTCGCCGTACTTGTCTGTGGTGTTGAGTACTTTGCCCCATCTAATTCTGAGTGCATCTTCCGTTGTTTTGAGCTTCCGCTTCTGCTTTTTCAGGCTACACGCAGTGGCGACGAGCCTTTTGTAGAGGTTCTTCTGCTCCAGCAACTTGTCCGGCGTGAGGTCGTCCGGACTATTATCTTCACCGGGGGCGGGTTGTTCGGTTTGTTTACCCAGATTGCCCTGTTCGGACGGTTGCTCGATGGCTGGTCTCTGTCGAGGTGGGGTTTGGCGCGGCGCTTACGCCACCACTTTGATTTCTTTTCAAGGGAATGATCCCTCATTGCGTCCCTTTGTTCCTCGTCATCGTTTCTTTTAGGTGTGTCCACCATGTATACATCGTGGGATGAGGTGGTTATCCGGTGCCCTATAGGCGTTGATTCCTGTTCGTCTCCTGCATCGTCGTCCAGACCGTCGATGTCTTCGGAGTCGAAATCGACCATGTCGGTTAAGTCATCGACAATGCCTACCAAGTGGGTGGCGGGTGGGCTTTGAATTTCTTCGTCGTCCGCATCCCAACCTTGCTGACCATAGTCCGTCCAGGGCTCTCCTGATAAAGAGAGAGACTTTAGTGAATTCAGAATGTCGCTCAAGGGCGAATGTTGAAAGATGTCCGGGGCGGCGAACTCCATGATCGGCGCCCAATCGGGTTCGATCGGCTGGGGCGCGGAAGGTTCACAGTCCGGAAAGGAGTCCGGCACCTTGGAGTCACAAGATTCATGAAGGACAAGACTGATGTTCTTCTCGATCGCCGTAGAAATTGCAGCCCCCGAGGCGGCGTCCAGCCACCCGTCCTCGATTGGCGCAGTCGGCTCCGAGCTAAGGGTCGGAGCGGACACTAGGGCGGCCTCCTGGGCACTGTCCGGCGGCAGAGCTAGATCATGCCCATAGTGACAGTGCGGCGCGCTCAGCTGTGGCTCGAACCCGTCAAAGTTCAAGTCTCCGCGGATGTCAGCCGTGTAGTTCAAACTTCCAAACCTGACCTGATGGCCAGGGGTGTGTCATCAGCATACTATATGATTGGGAAGTCAAGATCATGGCTAGGAAACACAAGGAGTGTTACGAGTAGCATTTATGACAACTAGTTGTTCGTCAAGGAAGCTATCATCAATAGGTAGTGGGTCCTCAAGAATATTTTCTAACCTAGACAAGTTATCAGCTACGGGGTTCTCAGCTCCCTTCCTATCAGTGTGATATGCAAATCAACTTCTTGTAATAAGAGAACCCACCTAATGAGTCTAGCTTTAGCATCCTTATTTTCCACAACGTATTTAATAGCAACATGATCCGTGTGAACAATTCCTTTGGAATCAACAATGTAAGATCTGAATTTGTCACAAGCAAACACAACTGCTAAAAGTTCTTTTTCAGTAGTAGAATAATTTCATTGGGCACTATCTAGAGTTTTGCTAGCATAATGAATAACATTTAATTTCTTATCAACTCTTTGTCCTAGAACAACACCAACAACATAATCACTAGCATCACACATGATTTCAAAAGGCAAGTTCCAATTAGGTGGTTGGACAACAGGTGCAGAAGTTAAGGCTTTCTTAAGTGTTTCAAAAACAAATGGAACATCCTTTTGTAAAAGATTTGTAAGAGGCCTAGAAATTTTAGAGAAGTCTTTAATAAACCTCCTATAGGAACCATCATGACCAAGGAAACTATGATTAGCTTTAATATCTTTAGGACATGGCATTTTCTCAATTGCACCAACTTTAGCTTTATCCACCTTGGTACCTCGTTCATAAATTTTGTGCCCCAAGACAATACCTTCATTAACCATAAAGTGGCACTTCTCCCAATTCAAGACAAGATTAATTTGCTCACATCTCTACAAAACTCGATCAAGGTTTCTCAAGCAATCATCAAAAGAAGTTCCATATACATAAAAGTCATCCATGAAAACCTCAACAATCTTCTCACAAAAATTAGAGAATATAGCAGTCATACACTTTTGAAAGGTAGCAGGTTCATTGCATAAACAAAAAGGCATACGTCTATAAGCATAAGTTCCAAAAGGGCAAGTAAAAGTGGTTTTCTCTTGATCAGGTTGTGATATAGGTATTTGAGAGGAACTAGAATATCCATCAAGAATGCAAAAGTGTGTGTGCTTGGATAATCTTTCTAACATTTTATCAATAAAATACAAAGGGTAATGATCCTTTCTAGTGGCCTTGTTTAATTTTCTGAAATCAATTACCATTCCATAACCAGTCACAATTCTTTGTGGGATAAGTTCATTTTTATCATTAGGAACAACAGTAATACCTTCTTTATAAGTGTCGGAGTAATGGGCCACGGGTAGGCTAACCCGAGCCCCAGGACATTTCAAGACATCGGGGCAGGCCGCGCCCCTCAGGCCGAGTCCCAGGAGCGACCCCAGGATACGCCGAGTACCAGGCGGCGACTCCCAGATAAGCCGACTCCAAGCTGGCGACTCCCAGGAAGGCCGACTGTGGAGAGTCGGCCCAAGACTCCTCCCTTATCCTGAAGTACGACGCGGGGTACGGTTATGGCATGGTCGTTTCCCCCTGCCTACGAAGGGCCGGCATGGCTACAGTGAGCCGTACCGCTGGAAGATCTCCGGTGAGATACGGCACTGTTGCCATGCCTGCTCTGACCTCAGCCACAGTACGCAGTGCACTGTGCCCACGACGCCGGCCTGTACGACCCGAAGGCGGCAGGACCGCCTGTAAGTGGGAGGGTCGAAGCCGGCCTGGGCAACCCAAAGACGGGCCCGTGGGAGTCGGCCTCCCTAGAGTCGGCCGACTCCTCCCGGGCCCCACGAGCCATTAATCAGATAAGATGGGGAATGGCGACAGTGATCGCCCGATAGACGGCGGCACTGTTGCCACGACCCGATGACCGAGCCTGCGTCATCAGGAGTGCCGCTGCAGTATCAAGCCTGTCCGCGGGACCCGCCAGTCGGCGGGCCCCAGAAGCCGGCGGGAAGGATGGCGGCCTGAGACACAGACGGCTGGGACCCGCGCCCAGCCAGATTACTATTGTACCCCCGGGGGTAGGCCTATATAAACCCCCCGGGGCACCCATGCAAAGGGTTCGGACCTAGAGAGAGAGATAGACCAGACAGCCCAGGAAGGAGAGAGCTAGCCTTGCCCTCTCCTACCTCCCGAAATAGCTCCAGGAGCACCATTGTAGCCACTTTGCTTTAGTGATCATGCGGAGACCTCGCAGAGCAGCAGTAGGGGTGTTATCTCCTAGGAGAGCCCTAAAGCTGGGTAAGTTCCGCCGGCGTGCATGTCTTCACCTCATCCCGCTTCCAGGCACCAGCGATGTTCTACTCGCTCCCACCATGATAAGCCATCCTTTGGCATATGTCGTATCCAACCCCCGACATTTGGCGCCCACCGTGGGGCGAGGTGCACCGTCATCCGGAGATCTGCCCTGGACGGGAACCCTGTTCCTCCCCGGCGAGCACAGCCAGCCCGGCACACCGGACAACGTCTGTGCCGATGCGCTGTGCGGCGCTGAGATCGCCTGTGCAGCCAGCTGCCTCGCCGATCTTATCAGCGAGGTTTGCCTCTCCGACGAGCCTGCGCCCGATGCAGGCACGTGTGGCCTCGAGAGCCTCCTCGCGGGCCTCGTCGGCCAACTCCACGTCGCCGGCGAGCCTGCCGCGGACGTGGAGTCCATAGGATCCACCGACCCGATGCTGGTCGACTCCGACACCGCGTCGCTCGATGCGTTCCCCACCAATCTGGTGGTCTACGACGAGCCGCTCTCATACGTGGGGACCGGCGGAAGCACCGTCACTGAGGTCCTCATCCTCGAGCACGGTGAGCACTCCGGCGAAGGAGCGCATGACCCGTTTGACGCGGCCCTGCGAGACCTTACAGCACCGATTCCGGAAGACGCCGACGCCGGGACGCTGGAGGCGCTCCGCCTTCAGCTCATCAAGGGCGCGAAGAAGCTGGCAAGCATGAGGCGCTTGTAAGAAGCTTACCAACGAGAGATGGATCACGCCGTAGGCGGCTCGCCGGCTCCAACCGGGCCTAGCCGCCTAGGCGCGGTCCAACAGCGCGGCGCGGCAATCGCCAACCTCTTCGGAGCTGATCGCCCTGTGTATGCCACGCCCGCAGAGAATATCCATGCTGCCCTGGCGGCAGCAGACGAGCTCGACAACTTCGAAGGCGAAGAGCGCCGCATAATGACGGAGCCAGTTCAGTAGCTCCTCGACGCGGCTGCCGCGCAGAATAATGCCGGCTGCCGCGCCAAGGCGCCGCAGCGCCAAAACGACGACCCACCGCCTCGCCGAGACCAAGGTACGACGTCTCGAACACCGACTGGCGGGGCCCGTGGGAAGAAGGACAAGGAGCCGGCTGCCAGCCGCAGTCGGACTCACATCACCATCGAGCGCGACCAAGGCGGCCGCCCTAGAGTGGTGGAACGACGGGATGACTACTTACCTCCCCCTCCTCGCAGAGAAAGACAAGTCTCCCCGCCGCCCGTGGAACATCCGACTCTCAGCGACCGCCTTGGCCGCCAAGAGGGAGTCGGAGAGAACGACGCCCGCCACCGGATCGACCAACTCCACCGATCACTGGCGCTGGAAGAAGAAGACGAGTTGGGTCCCCCCTGCTTTGGACCCCGCATCCGGGACGAGCCCTTTCCCAAAGGGTTCACGCTCCCCCGAGACACGTCCAAGTATACCGGCACCGTGAAGCCAAAAGATTGGCTGATCGACTACTCCACGGCCGTCAACATAGCGAACGGCAACAAGCGTGTTGCCGTAAGATACGTCCCGCTCATGCTCCAGGGCTCGGCCCGGACATGGTTAAACAGTCTGAAGCCTCGCAGCATCAATAGCTGGGTTGACTTCACCGAGGCTTTCGTCCGCAACTTCACGAGCACGTACAAGCGACCTCCCAAGCCACGCCAGCTCTCCTTGTGCGTGCAAGGCCCTGGCGAGTCTACTCGCGACTACCTCACACGATGGGGCGAACTCCGGAACTCCTACGAGGGCGTGCACGAGGTGCAGGCTATCGAGTACTTTACTCAAGGTGTAGAGAAGGCACCCTCCTCAAGCACAAGCTCCTCTGCGACGAGCCGGAGACCCTCGATGAGCTACTGATCACAGCGGACAAGTACGCCACAGCCGACTCCTCCATGAAGGCGGAGATTCGGGTCAACACAACTGGCAAAGTCGCCCCTCAGGCTCCAAGAACTCCGGCTGGAGACACCAGTCGGCGGCAACAGCAGAATGACCAGAAGCGCAAAGCCCCGCAGCCGACTTCCAGCAGTCGGCAAGTGGCAACGGCAGAGGACCAGCAACTGGAGGGACCGCCTCCGGCGAAGCGGCAGAAGGGCGGCAAGTCCAACTGGCTGCCGGCCTTCTCCTATGAGCAGACTCTAGATGGTCCCTGCAAGTTTCACAGCGGCGCGAAGCCGTCAAACCACACCACCAGGAAATGACATTGGCTGACCAGAATCGCCAAGGGGGACGGCCTGCTCCCTCCAGCTCCTGCTGGGCCGCCTCCTCCACCACCGCCCCAGCAGCCGGCTGTCAGGCCAGTCGGCGCGATACAAGACGAGTTCCCAGATGAGCATGGAGCCTATGTGGTATTCACCAGTGTAGCGGATGACCGGCGCAGCAGGCGCCAACAGCAGCAAGAAGTGAATGTGGTTGCATCAAGCACTCCAGAGTTCATGCATTGGTCCGAGAAGCCTATCAGTTGGAGCAGAGCTGATCACCCAGAGGTGATGCCGAGTCCAAGCTCCTACGCCTTGGTCTTAAGCGCCACACTCGCCACGGATAGGCGGGCCGCTCGCTTCTCGCGAGTACTGATAGACGGAGGCAGCAGTATCAACATCCTGTACAAGGATACAATGGAGAAATTAGGAATCAAGCGAAGACAGCTTCAGAGCAGCCGGACTGTGTTCCACGGAGTCGTCCCTGGCCTTTCCTGCTCACCAATCGGCAAGATCCTGATAGATGTCCTCTTCGGAGACAAAGATCATTTCCGCCGAGAGCCGGTTTGGTTTGAGGTGGTGGACCTTGAGAGCCCATATCATGCACTATTTGGCCGACCAGCCTTGGCCAAGTTCATGGCGGTCCCCCACTACGCCTACCTCAACATGAAGATGCCGAGTTCCAAGGGAATCCTAACCGTGTCCGGCGACTATAGGAAGTCGTCCGCTTGCGCGGACGAAAGCAGTCGGCTGGCCGAGTCCTTGGTGATCGCAGCTGAGAAACGGCTCCTTGATCGGGTCGTGGTGATGGCCGGCAAGCAGCCCGAGTTATCACGCGACCCCAAGGAGTCGGAAGCAGAAGGATCATTCAAGCCGGCCAGAGAAACAAAGAAGATACCCTTGGACCCGGAGCACCCAGAGAGGTACGCTGTCATGGGCACAGGCCTTGACAGCAAATAGGAAGGCGAGCTCGTCGATTTCCTCCGTGAGAATCGCGACATCTTCGCATGGTCCCCCAAGGACATGCCTGGTGTCCCGACGGAATTCGCCGAGCACAAATTACACGTCCGATCCGATGTGAAGCCCGTCAGGCAGCCCTTGTACCGCCTGTCAGAAGAAAAAAGAAGAGTTGTTGGAGAAGAAATAGCCCGGCTCCTTGCAGCCGGCTTCATCATGGAAGTATTTTTTCCAGAGTGGCTGGCAAACCCAGTACTGGTGCTGAAGAAGAACAAGAAGTGGAGGATGTGCATTGATTACACAAGCCTCAATAAAGCCTGCCCCAAGGACCCATTTGCTCTGCCAAGAATTGATCAGGTGATAGACTCCACAGCCGGATGCGAGTTGTTGAGTTTCCTAGATGCATATTCAGGATATCATCAGATCAAGCTGAACCCGGCTGACAGACTGAAGACCGCCTTCATCACGCCGTTTGGAGCCTTCTGCTACCTGACCATGATGTTCGGCTTGAGAAACGCCAGCGCCACCTTTCAACGTTGCATGCAGAAGTGCCTCCTGAAGCAACTTGGCAGAAATGCCCACGTCTATGTGGATGACATGGTGGTGAAGACAGAGAAGCGTGGAACCTTGCTGGAGGACCTCAAGGAAACATTTGAGAATCTGCACCGATTCCAGATCAAGCTCAACCCGGAGAAGTGCGTTTTCGAAGTACCAGCCGTCCAGCTCCTCGGTTTCCTGGTCTCCGAACGCGGCATAGAGTGCAATCCAGTAAAGATCAAGGCCATCGAAAGGATGGAGGCACCCAGACGACTGTTAGATGTGCAGAAGTTCACCGGCTGTTTGGCATCCATCAGCCGATTCATCAGTCGGCTGGGCGAGAAGGCTCTCCCCTTGTATCAGCTCATGAAGAAGACGACCTTCTTTGAGTGGACTCCCAAGGCGGACGAGGCTTTTCTCCAACTAAAGAAGTTGTTGACTACTCCCCCTGTGCTGGCGGCTCCGACTCCCAAAGAGCCCATGCTCCTATACATTGCCGCCACCAGCCGAGTAGTCAACACGGTCATTGTAGTCGAGCGCAAGGAGGAAGGCAAGGCGCTACCCGTCCAGAGACCGGTATATTACTTGAGCGAGGTGCTGTCGACCTCCAAGCAGAACTACCCCCATTACCATAAGATGTGCTACGGCGTGCATTTTGCCGCCAAGAAATTGAAGCCTTACTTCCAGGAGCATCCAATCACCATGGTCTGCACAGCTCCACTGGCCGAGATCATTGGAAGCCGAGATGCTTCTGGCCGAGTGGCCAAATGGGCCATCGACCTGGCTCCCTACACCATCTACTACGAGCCCCGCACCGCCATCAAGTCACAAGCACTGGCCGACTTCCTCGTCGACTGGGCCGAGACCCAGTATCTGCCGCTAGCGCCTGACTCCACCCATTGGCGGATGCACTTCGACGGCTCCAAGATGCGCACCGGCCTGGGAGCCGGCGTCGTCCTCACTTCCCCCAGGGGCGACAAGCTCCGATATGTGCTACAGATCCATTTCGCCGCCTCCAACAACGTGGCCGAGTACGAGGCGCTCATCCACGGGCTCCGGCTTGCCAAAGAACTCGGCATTCGCCGGATCCTGTGTTATGGCGACTCTGACTTGGTGGTCCAGCAATCATCTGGCGATTGGGATGCCAAGGACGCAAATATGGCGAGCTACCGTTTCCTCGTCCAGCAACTCAGCGGATACTTCGAGGGGTGCGAGTTCCTCCACGTGCCAAGGAATGACAACGACCAAGCAGACGCCTTGGCACGAATCGGCTCCACCCGCCAGGCAATACCATCTGGTGTCGCCCTCCGGCGCCTCCTCAAGCCTTCTATCAAGCTGTCACCAGAATCAGATTCAATCTATGTGCCGGCTCCGCCTGAGGAGGACGGATCCAACTCCAAGAAACATACAGTCGAAGCCGTCCCGGGGACTTCAGAACCCGGCCCGGGGACTGCAGTAGCAAGACTGAAGACTCCAGAGCTCGACCCGGGGACTGCTCTAGTCGACCCTGGGACTTTGTCAAATCAGCAAGCGGCTGCGGACTCCAACCCGCCGCCTCCCAGCCCGGCCGCCCTTATCCAAGTCGCGCTAGTGGCAGTTGAAGAAATAGCACCACCTTCATGGGCCCAACCCATCCTCAGATTCTTAGTAAATAGAGAGCTGCCAACTGACGAAATCTTGGCTCGGCAAGTGCAACACCGAGCAGCAGCCTACACCATAGTCAATAGAGAGCTGGTCAGGCGCAGTGTTACCGGCGTCTTCCAACGCTGCGTCGAAGCAGAACAAGGTCAGGCAATCCTTAGAGACATCCACGAAGGCGAGTGCGGTCACCATGCGGCCTCAAGGGCACTCGTCGCCAAAGCCTTCTGGCACGGTCTTTTCTGGCCAACCGCTCTGGAAGAGGCCAAAGAGTTAGTCCAAAAGTGCAAGGGGTGCCAGATTTTTCGTTCCAAGCCACTTCAACCGGCTTCCGTACTCAAGACTATCCCCATCGCCTGGCCCTTTGCAGTTTGGGGCCTGGACATGGTGGGACCATTCAAGACGGCACGAGGTGGCTTGACTCACCTACTTGTCGCAGTGGACAAGTTCACCAAGTGGGTGGAGGTGAAACCCATCAAGAAATTGAATGGTCCGACTGCAGTGACCTTCATCGCTGACATCACAACTCGGTACGGCATCCCACACAGCATCATCACCGACAATGGCACGAATTTTGCCAAAGGCGCCTTGGCCCGTTTCTGCGCGACACAGGGCATCCGACTGGACTTAGCGTCCGTTTCCCACCCGCAGTCAAACGGTCAGGTGGAGCGAGCAAACAGCCTCATCTTATCCGGCATCAAGCCTCGACTCGTCATACCGCTGGAGCGATCTGCCGGCTGTTGGCTCGAGGAGCTGCCAGCCGTCCTCTGGAGTCTGCGCACAACTCCAAACAAGTCAACCGGCTTCACACCATTCTTCCTCGTCTATGGCGCCGAAGCCATCATCCCAACGGACATAGAGTTCGACTCCCCACGAGTCACCATGTACACTGAGGAAGAAGCAAAAGAAGCACGTCAAGACGGCGTCGATCTGCTGGAAGAGGGCCGGCTATTGGCACCCAGCCGGTCCAGCATCTACCAGCAGAGTCTGCATCGATACTACAACAGGAAGGTCAAGCCAAGATCCTTTCAAGAAGGTGACCTTGTGCTCCAGCTGATCCAACGAACGGCCGGCCAGCACAAGCTGTCGGCACCTTGGGAAGGCCCCTTCATCATCAGCAAGGTGCTAGGGAATGACGCCTACTATTTGATCGACGCCCAGAAGCCCCGAGTGCGCAAGAGGGACGATTCCGGCAAAGAGACAGAGCGCCCGTGGAATGCAAATCTTCTTCGAAGATTTTACAGTTGATGCAGTATGTATCACACTACCCCTTTGTATTAAAGTACTAAGACTTTGGGCCCCCCGAGACGAGCTCGGGGACTGCCCTTTTTTGTTATCTGTACGATAAGAATTATGCCTCCGAGTACATTACTTTCATTACAAGCCGCTTGGCACCGGGCTTCACTAGTCGGCCCGGGGACTCGCCGCCTTGCGCTATGAGAAGCTTCCCGCAGTCAGACAAGTAGTGTGCCGTGCCCAATCCGCCTCCGGGCAAAGCCGCAGCTCGCAGAGTGACTGTGAGGCAGGCAGGAGTGAGGAAGAACGGGCACCCACACGAAAAATGGCTAAGGACCTAAAGCAGGAACATAGCATAAGACGGCCTCCAGCATTTCTGAAGCGGAAGGCCGACTCATGAGTAGCCGGCTCGCCATCTTTATTAGCCTCTATTAAGGACGGCCGACTCTTGGGTAGTCGGCATGTCGCTTCCTATCTGACTTGCTAAAGAAACTCTAAACGGCCAAGTCCTTGCCTTCCCGAAGTAGCCAAGCACTTGACCTAGCGGCAGTCCGCAGAGCAGCTGCTCGACTGACAAGGCAGCGACTAAGGGAAGGCGGCAAAAGGAAAAGCCTAAAGAGCAGTAAGCAAGCAAAGACGGAAAGCAGATTAATATTTACATAGGCCCTTGGCCGAATCCTCGAATAGAAGTTCAAGATACACCCCGCGGGTGGAATTGTTCGAATCTAACAGAGTTTTCAGAAGATTACTAAGACAGACAAACAGAGGCGAAAAAGCAGCCTAGGAGGCGGCATCTGGGATCGGAGGATCGGAGGATCAGAGGAGACGGCGGTGTCAGGCGCTGGGGCAGTCGCCTGGGCGGTCTCGGTTTGATCGCCTCCGGCGGCAGTCGTTTTCTCTTGACGCGGCTCATTGCTGGAGGCGCGGTCAAGCTGAGGTTGGCCACCTGCTCCGTCTTCTGGCACCTCCGCCTCGCCTCCGGCCTCCGCCTCGTCCTCCTCCTCAGTGCTAGAGTCGATCACCTCCGCCGAGTCCTCGCCATACTCCGGGTTCATCCCGAACCACTCTGCCGGCACTTCCTCGCTGCCTTTAGCCCGCTCGGGCACGAAGATGCTGGTGTCCGTGTACTCGGCGATGTCCGCCGCACGCTCGATAAGGGCGCCCTCCACGGCCTCCAGTTCGGCCTGGGCTTCCGACCAGAACGCGGCCAGGCAGTCCAGGTCCAGCCCTGGACACCACGCCTTGACGAACTCCAAGGCCTGGCGCGCTCCGGCCCGGGCCCAGGAGCCCTTCTAGGCCTCAAGATGGCCGGCAGCGACTTCCAGCCAGTCGGCGGTCCGACTGGCGGTGCGCAGAGCCGGCATATCCGGCCACAAAGTGGCAACCGCCTGGGCGCCGGCACGCTAAAGACGGCGCATCTGCCGGTGGACCGGACGAAGACGGGCTTCAATGCTCAGGAGCTGTTCATCAACGGTTCGGGGGGCATTGGCGGCGATCTCCTCATCATTCGCCCTTCGCGCCTCACGAGCAGCCTCGATGGCCAGAGGGACCGCCTGCGAGTGACCAGGGAATAAGTCTGCCAAGACAAAAAAGAAGAAAGTCGAAAAATCAGAAGTCGGCCCGACACATAGTCGGAAGCGCGAAGAAGCGAAAGAAACGTACCATCCACAATATCCTCGATCTCGTGGAAGCCGGAGGTCAGCATCGCCTCCCTGTCATTCCAGGAGGAGCTCTCGCTCTCGAACTCGGCCAGGAGAGCGGCTTCCTTCTTCTCGGCCTCGTCCTGCGCCTTCTTGAGCATCTCCTTCTGCTCGGCCAGCTGCGCCGCCAGCAGGTCGCGCTCCGTGGCGAGCCTGCCACACTCCTCCTCCTTGGCGCGACGGGCGGTATTGGCCTCGCCCAGCTGCTCCTGAAGAGCGGCGTTGGCTCCTGAAAATCGAAAGAGAAAACAAATCAGTCATCAGCAAAGAAGATCGCCAGGAAGATCCGGCCCGACTGCTCAGCAGTCGGCCCGAATCTCGGGGACTACAGCCCGCGGGTGCGCCAGCGCGCCCCCGCGAAGAAGAAGAACTCACTCCGGCTTTCCGACAAGTCGGCAGCCCGCTTGCTCAACTCCTCAACATTGCGGTTGAAGGGAGTGGCGCGGAGGTTGTGATACTCCTGCAGTAAGTCATTAAAGACGAAGTTAGTGTTTGGAACTCGCCGGAGGGAGTTCTGAACCGCCTGCTCAGCAGCCGGCCCGGAACTCGGGGACTACATCCAGTGGGTGCGCTGGCGCGCCCCCACAGAGAAAAACAAGAATCAAGAAGGAGAAGAAACTTACTCGGACGGTCGTTCGCGCGGCCAGGTGCGCTCTGGTGCAGGCCTGAAGGGTGTCGCCTTCGGCCCGCAACTTTGCCTGGACTTCCAGGAGCAATTGATTTAGCGGCCCGGTGCCGCCTCCGCGCACCCACCTGGTGGGCACGGCGCTTGTGGCCTCGGCATCTAGAGCTGCCGAGCTGGCAGCGCCGATCTCCCGAGGTCGCGGCGCCGAGGTCTCCCTCTCAAGACGGCGACGCACCGGCGAGGCGACTTGGAGAAGCAGCCGTGCTTCGGCCTCGTTCATGGCCGGCGGCTCCGACGGATCCACCGGCTGTTTGCTGTGCGGCCTCCCAGACGGCGGTGGAGGCGGCGGCGGCACGAGAGCATCCGACATGCAGGCTTCGCCGCTCTCCTTATCCGCGATGGGGTTCTCGGTGCCGGCTCCCCCGGTCTGCCCCATGAACTCCGGAGGCGGCGGTGCAGACGATAGTGGGGGGACGAGCATCGCCGATCGGCGATGCGCGGCCTCCTCGGCGCGCCGTCTCGCCGCAAGGGTGGCTTCGGCATCATCCAGCTTTTTCTGGGCGGAGGCGGACGCCCTGTCGGCCTCCGCCTTCTCCAAACGCGCGGCCTCCTCCTCCTCGTGCTTCTCCCGCGCATTCCGCTCTGTCGCCTCCCGGAGGTCGGCGGCAGGGTCGGGCCGCCGAGTATTGGCGGATGTCTCTGCCGACCCCATGACGGAGGGGATGGCTACTCTCTCAAGGGAAAGAGGGGCCCTGAAGAAGAATGGAGGGAGTATATAAATGAAGACTCGGACAAGATTCAACGAAGGAAATAAAAGAGTGTAAAGACTTACGCGGATACTAACGGTGGCTTTCTCACTTCCCTTCGGAAGCGGTTGGCCTTCGCGGCCGCCTCCTCTCGTCTGGTCGTGGCGGCCGCCCCCTTGAACTTCTTCAATTTGCCGCCGGGCGCACTCGGCCCGGCGTGACGCCTCTTCGCGCCGCCTTGGCCGGCGGAGGAGCCGGCGCCCGACGGGCCGATCCTCAGCTGGTGGCGCGGAGCGACTTCGCCTTCGGCGTCGTCATCAGGCCAGTCGGTGAAGGTGGCCGAGGGCCTGAAGTCGCCTTCTGCCCCACTCCCTCGTCTTCGGTGTCGGCTTCCATCGCCGCCGCCCCCAAGTCGGGGTCGTCGACGTTGCTCTCCGCATGGTCAGGAACATACTCGCGGGGCTGCCTCGTGGCACCGGCGGTAGGCTGCATAAGAGAATTCTAGTTCAGAAGAAGCCAGCAAGAGTCAGAAGCCGGAGTCGACTGCGGAAAAAGATAAAAACAGCAAGGAGACGCGACTTACCACTGGTGGAGGGTTGACGCGCGAGTACGGCTCCTTGCCGAACTGCCAGTCCTCCTCGTACTCGTAGTGCGCGATGTAATTTACCATGTTCGCCACCTCCTTGCGGGGCATCTCCTTGGTGCTCATCCGACTTGGGTCTCGGAGGCCGCTCATCTGACAGATCAGGTGAGGCCGGCCTTGGAGGAGAACTCGGCGCGCCACGAAGGCGGCCAGCAAGTCGGCCCCGACGAGTCCCTTCGACTGCGTCAAGACTCGGAGTCGCGCCACGGCGGTGGCTCCGGCAGGAGTCAGCATCTTGACTCGGTGGGACCAGCTGGGGAGCCGCCCAGTCAGGGGAGCGGCGTTGCAAGGCGGGAAGTTGATCCAGTCGCCGTCGGAAGCGAGGTTCTTCACGTAGAAGTATGAGAGCTGCCACATCTTCACCGACTTGATCAGCGTTGGGAGGAAAGGGGTTGTCAGCCGTCGAGCGCCGCATCACGATGAAGGCGCCGCACTGGGCCGGCACGCCGGCGATATGCGTGCCGAGCTTAGAAGAGAAGAATTCTCCCCACAGCTCGATGATGGGGAGAACACCGAGGAAACCTTCGCACAGGGTGGCGAAGGAGGAGAGCAGCACCACCGTGTTCGGTGTGAGGTGGTGCGGCTGAAGGCTGTGGAACTCCAGGAACGAGCGGAAGAAGCCGCTCGCCGGCAGCCCCAGGCCACGCATAAGGTGCGAGCGGAAGATGACCCGCTCGCCCTCTTCCGGCGCCGGCCGGATTTCCCCCTCCAGTGCGGCGCGGGCGCGCACGAGGTCCGCGCTTGGAAGACGGCTGGTCTGGCGGAGGAACTCGATGTGTTCTTCCTCTACATCCGAGCCGTCCCATACGCCGGAGCGCACGGCAGAGGCCACGGCGGAGGAAGAGCTCATCGCTGCGGTAGGATGTGCTCCTGCTCAACGGGGGAGGAAGGAGGGAGAGAAAGCAAGATGAGGCAGGGGAGCAGGGAAGAAGGGCACGCGAGCTGTGCCGCTCCGTTTCCCCCCGCCTACTTATAGCCCTGCGGGCTGAGAAGCCAAGGGGGCGGGCGTGGGATTAACTGCGCACGATGCCCCACGCCGCCCCACGATTTACCCACGAAGTTACTGTGCGCAGTAACGACGTGGGAAAACCAACCGTCCTCAGCCACAACGGATCCGTCCGTATGCCGAGGCGCGGTAGTGGCGGGCCCCGCCTGACGGCCCGTCCCGTCGCGCGCATGGGCAGGCAGACTGTTCTCCCCATGTGGCGCCACGCGATAGGACCGCCCTGATGGCTGCGGGGAAGCGTATCAGGCATGCCGCCTGGCTTCCCGCCGCGACCTTCAAACTAAGGCTCTTCGCCGAAGCTCCGACTTTCGACAGTCGGCCCAAGGGAAGACGGCAGCCGAGCCCCAGAGTCTGCACCTTTAAAGATTGAAGCTGTTGAAGCCCCACAATGCAGCGACCGCAGGGTTTCACCAGCTTCGGGGACTACTGTCGGAGTAATGGGCCACGGGTAGGCTAACCCGAGCCCCAGGACATTTCAAGACATCGGGGCAGGCCGCGCCCCTCAGGCCGAGTCCTAGGAGCGACCCCAGGATACGCCGATCACCAGGCGGCGACTCCCAGATAAGCCGACTCCAAGCTGGCGACTCCCAGGAAGGCCGACTGTGGAGAGTCGGCCCAAGACTCCTCCCTTATCCTGAAGTACGACGCGGCGTACGGTTACGGCATGGCCGTTTCCCCCCTGCCTACGAAGTGCCGGCATGGCTACAGTGAGCCGTACCGTTGGAAGATCTCCGTTGAGATACGACACTGTTGCCATGCCTGCCCTGACCTCAGCCACAGTACGCAGTGCACTGTGCCCACGACGCCGGCCTGGACGACCCAAAGGCGGCAGGACCGCCTGTCAGTGGGAGGGCCAAAGCCGGCCTGGGCAACCCGAAGACGGGCCCATGAGAGTCGGCCGACTCCTCCCGGGCCCCACGAGCCATTAATCAGATAAGATGGGGAATGGCGACAGTGATCGCCCGATAGACGGCGGCACTGTTGCCACGACCCGATGACCGAGCCTGCATCATCAGGAGTGCCGCTGCAGTATCAAGCCTATCCGTGGGACCCGCCAGTCGGCGGGCCCCAGAAGCCGGCGGGAAGGACGGCGGCCTGAGAGACAGACGAATGGGACCCGCGCCCAGCCGGATTACTATTGTACCCCCAGGGGGTAGGCCTATATAAACCCCCAGGGGCACCCATGCAAAGGGTTCGGACCTAGAGAGAGAGAGAGAGACCAGACAGCCCAGGAAGGAGAGAGCTAGCCTTCCCTCTCCTACCTCCCGAAACAGCTCCAGGAGCACCATTGTAGCCACTTTGCTTTAGTGATCATGCGGAGACCCCGCAGAGTAGCAGTAGGGGTTTTATCTCCTAGGAGAGCCCTGGAGCTGGGTAAGTTCCGCTGGCGTGCATGTCTTCGCCTTATCCCGCTTCCAGGCACCGGCGACGTTCTACTCGCTCCCACCATGATAAGCCATCCTTTGGCATATGGCGTATCCAACCCCTGACAATAAGGGACACTATGAACATGACTTACCCATCTACTATCAGCTATAGGATAACTTATACCTGCTTCCAGAAGCTTTAATATTTCAGTTCTTACCACTTCCTCGTCTTACGATTTAATCGTCGCTAATGATCAACAACTGGTTTAACATCGGGTTCCATATTAATCGTGTGCTGATAGAGATTCAGACTGATGCCCTTAATATCATGAAGAGTGTATCTAATAGCAGCTCGGTGCTTCCTCGGAGTTTTTAATAATCTATTTTCTTCATGCTCTGTAAGGTTAGCACTAATAATAATGGGATAAATCTTCGTCTCATCAAGATAGGCATATTTCAAAGTATCAGGTAATTGTTTCAATTCAAACACATGATCACCCTTAGGTGGAGGAGGGCCCCCTAGAGTTTCAACACACAAATTATGTTTAATAATAGGTTGTTGATCAAAGAACATCCTATCTATTTCATTTCTTTCATGCAAGTGCATATCATTTTCATGGTCAAGCAAATATTGTTATAGTGGATCATTAGGAGGTACGACAATAGAAGAAAGACCTATTATTTCATCCTTACTAGGTAATTTCTTTATCATGAGGTTGCCTATGAAACTTAGAGAAATTAAACTCACGAGACACATCACCAAAATAAACACTGACGGTTTCTTTCTTGCAGTCTATCTTAGTGTCAACAACATTCAAGAAAGGTCTACCAAATATAATGGGACAAAAATCATCTTGTGGAGAACAAAGAACTAGAAAATCAGTAGGATATTTTATCTTCCCACAAAAGACTTCAACATCTCTAACAATCCCAAGTGGTGTGATAGTATCTCTATTAGCAAGTTTAATAGTGACATCAATATCTTCTATTTCAATAGGTGCAATGTCATTCAAAATTTCTTGGTATAAGGAAAAAGGGATAGAACTAACACTAGAACCATATATAAGCCATGATAACAATGATTTCCTATTTTAACCAACACAACAGGCATGCCAACAACAGTTTTATTCTTATTTTAGTATCTGGTTTGGCAATTCTAGCAGCTTCAGCATAGAAATAAATAACATGCCCATCAATATTATCAACCAAGAGATCTTTAACTATAGCGATACTAGGTTCTACTTTAATTTGCTCAGAGGGTCTAGGGGCTCTAAAATTACTTCTGTAAGCCATGGTTGAAACTTTAGCGTGTTCCTTTGTCCTAATAGGGAAAGGTGGTTTTTCAATATAAGCAGTAGGCACAACTTGATCAACATTGTAAATTATAGTTTCATCCTTAACTATAACTGGCTCCTCAATCTTTTCTTCAATAGGGGGATGGTATTTAAACCACTTCTCCTTAGGGAGATCAACATGAGTAGCAAAATATTCAAAAAAAGAGGCTACTATCTTAGAGCCAAGTCCATATTTAGTGCTAAAATTGTGAAAATCATCGGTATCCATAAAAGATTTAACACAATCGAACTTAAGTGTTATACCTAACTCATTACCTTTATCGAGTCCCCAATCTTCAGAGTTGCATTTAATTCTTTCAAGAAGGTCCCACCTGAATTCAATAGTTCTCTTCATAAAAGAGCCATTCGAAGAAGAATCGAGCATGGTTTGATTATCATGAGAAAGCCAAGCATAGATTTTTTTAAAGATAATTTCCCTTGATTGCTCATGATTGGAGCATGTATACATTATGTATTTCAGACTCCCCCAAGCTTGAGTGATACTTTATCCGTCACGAGGCCAAAAATTATATATATAATTCCGATCATGATGAACTAGATGCATAGGATAAAACTTTTGGTGAAATTCCAATTTCAATCGATTCCAGTTCCAAGCTCCAATATCATGACCATAGCCTACACCATCCCAATACTTTTTCCCCCAAAGATAAAGGGAAAATATTCTTCTTAACATCATCTTTGGGTAAACTCTATCATACCAGGATGTAATGGTCCATCTCCTGCATAAGGATTAGCTAGCAGTTTCTCTATCATACCCGAAGGAATCTCATAACCAATATTTTCAGTAGGTTGAGGAGCAACTCTTTGTGTTTCCGGTCGAGGTGAGGATACCCCGAACAAACTCCTTAAAGTAAGGTTTTCCATTGTAACAAGTGACAGTAAATTTCAGCACGTAATATACAATTTTCCTTACCAAAGGCGCTTCAATCCCCGGCAACGATGCCACTAAAGAGTCTTGATGACCCACATGTATAAGGGATCAATCATATTCCTTTTGATAAGTAAGAGTATTGAACCCAACGAGGAGCAGAAGGAATTGATACGTGGTTTTCAGCAAGGTATTTTCTACAGGCACTGAAATTATCGATAACAGGTAGTATGACAGCAAGATAATTTGTAACAAGTAATAATTAGCAATAGTAACAATAAGTGTAGCAAGGTAGCCCAATCCTTTATGTAGCAAAGGACATGCTGGAACGGTGTCTGATAATAGGTAAAACATTCTTGAGGAGACACGGGAATTTCATCTAGTCACTTTCATCATGTTTGTTTGATTCGCGTTCGCTACTTTGATAATATGATATGTGGGTGGAACGGTGCTTGGGTGTTGTTCGTACTTGAACAAGCCTCACACTTATGATTAACCGCTCTCACAAGCATCCGCAACAACGAAAGAAGAATTAAGATAAAATCTAACCATAATATTAAACTTATGGATCCAAATCAACCCCTTACAGAATAGCGCATAAACTAGGGTTTAAGCTTCTGCCACTCTAGCAACCCATCATCTAATAACTACTCCACAATGCATTCCCTTAGGCCCAAATATGGTGAAGTGTCATGTAGTCGACGTTCACATAATACCACTAAGGAAATCACAACATACATATCATCAAAATATTGAACAAATACCAAATTCACATTAATACTTATGACAAGACTTCTCCCATGTCCTCAAGAACAAAAGCAACAACTCATAAATAATATTCATGCTCATGATCAGAGGGATAATAAATAGGATAATGGATCTGGACATATAATCTTCCATCGAGTAAACCAACTAGCATCAACTACTAGATGTAATCAACACTACTAGTCACCCATAGGTACCAATCTAAGGTTTTGACACAAGATTGAACACAAGGGGTGAACTAGGGTATTGAGATGAGATGGTGTTGGTGAATATGTTGATGAAGATTGATCCTACCAAGGTGAGATGGTTGCTGGTGATGATGATGGGCTCGATTTCCCCCTCCCGGAGGGAAGTATCACTGGCTGAATCGCTCCACCGGAGAGTAAAAGTGCTCCTGCCCAAGTTCCGCCTCGAGGCGGCGACGCTCCGTCCCGAAAGTCCTCTCCTTATTTTCATTATAGGTAAAATGGGCTTATATACCAGAAGATTGGCACCAGAGGCTGGAAAAACCCCCCATGATAACCCACAAGTATAGGGTATCACAACACTTTTCGAGGGTACGTAGTGTATTCAACCCAAATTTTAATGATTCGGCACAAGGGGAGCTAAAGAATATTCGCGAGTATTAGCAGTTGGGTTGTCAATTCGACCACACCTGAAAGACTTAAGATTTGCAGTGCTACCTCTTGGGCTGGCGTTGGTTTTTCCCTTGAAGAGGAAAGGGTGATGCAACAAAGTAGAGTAAGTATTTCCCTCAGTTTGAGAACAAAGGTATCAATCCAGTAGGAGACAACGCACAAGTCACTAAATACCTGGACAAACAATCAACAACTTGCACCCAACGTGACAAAGGGGTTGTCAATCCCATCACGGTTACTTGCAAAAGTGAGATCTGATAGAGAGAGATAAACGGTAAAGTAAATATTTTTGGTATTTTTGGTTTATAGATTGGAAAGTAAAGATTGCAAAATAAAGAACAACGACAGAAATTGGCAAATTGATGGGAAACTAATATGATGTAAAATAGACCCGAGGGCCATAGGTTTCACTAGTGGCTTCTCTCAAGATAGCAAATATTACGGTGGGTGAACAAATTACTGCTGAGCAATTGATAGAAGAGCGCATAATTATGATGATATCTAAGGCAATGATCATGAATATAGGCATCACGTCTGTGTCAAGTAGACCGAAATGATTCTTAATCTACTACTATTACTCCACACATCGACCGCTATCCAGCATGCATCTAGAGTATTAAGTTCATAAAGAACGGAGTAACGCATTAAGTAAGATGACATGATGTAGAGGAATTATCTCAAGCAATATGATGAAAACCCCATCTTTTTATCCTCGATGGCAACAATACAATGCATGCCTTGCTACCCCTACTGTCACTGGGAAAGGACACCACAAGATTGAACCCAAAGCTAAGCACTTCTCCCATTGCAAGAAAAACCAATTTAGTAGGCCAAACTAAACCGATAATTCGAAGAGACTTGCAAATATATCAAATCATGCATATAAGAATTTAGAGAATAACAAAATAATATTCATAGATAATCTGATCATAAATCCACAATTCATCGAATCTCTGCAAACACACCGCAAAAGAATATTTCACCGAATAGATCTCCAAGAACATCGAGGAGAACATGGTATTGAGAATCAAAGAGAGAGAAGAAGCCATCTAGCTACTAGCTATAAACCCATAGGTTTGTGCTAAATTACTCACGCTTCATCGAAAGGGTAATGGTGTTGATGTAGAAGCCCTCTAGGATCGAATCCCCCTCCGGCAGGACGCCATAAAAGGCCCCTAGATGGGATCTCATGGGTACAGATGGTTGCGGCGGTGGAAAAGTGGTTTCGTGGCTCCCCTGGATGTTTTCGGGGTATAAGAATATATGTAGGAGAAGGAACTAGGTCAGAAGACCCACGAGGGGCCCACGAGGCAAGGGGTGATATGTCTCCAATGTATCTATAATTATTGATTGTTCCATGCTATTATATTATCTGTTTTGGATGTTTAATGGACTTTAATATGCTCTTTTATACTCCCTCCATCCCAAAATACTTGTCGGAGAAATTGATAAAAATGGTTGTATCTAAAACTAAAATATGTCTAGATTCATCCATTTCTATGACGAGTATATCCAGACGGAGGGAGTATTATTTTTGGGACTAACCTATTAACCAGAGGGCCAGTGCCAGTTTCTATTTTTTTCCTATTTTAGATTTTTGCAGAAAAGGAATATCAAATGGAATGAAACCTTCATGAGGACCTTTCTTGGACTAAAAGCAATCCAGAATACTTGGAGTTGAAGTATGGAACTCTACGAGGAGGCCACAAGGCAGGAGGGCACGCCCAGGGGGTAGGCGCGCCCCCACCCTCATGGGCCTCACGTAGCTCCACGAACGTACTTCTTTGGCCAATATATACTCTTATACCCCTAGAAACATCAGGGGGAGCAAGGAAACCAATTTTCCACCACCGCAACCTTCTGTACCCGTGAGATCCATCTTGGGGCCTTTTCCAGCAATATGTCGGAGGGGGAATCAATCACGAAGGGCTTCTACATCAACACCATTGCCTCTCCGATGAAGTGTGAGTAGTTTACCACAGACCTTCGGGTCCATATTTATTATCTAGATGGCTTCTTCTCTCTCTCTGATTCTCAATACAAAGTTCCCCTCGATGTTCTTGGATATCTATTTGATGTAATATTGTTTTGCGGTGTGTTCGCCGAGATTCGATGAATTGTGGATCTATGAACTTGATTATCTATGAATATTATTTGGTTCTTCTCTGGATTCTTATATGCATGATTTGATATCTTTGCAAGTATCTTTGAATTATCGATTTAGTTTGGCCTACTAGATTGATCTTTCTTGCAATGAGAGAAGTGCTTAGCTTTGGGTTCAATCTTGCGGTGTCCTTTCCAAGTGACAGTAGGGGCAACAAGGCACATATTGTATTGTTGCCATCGAGGATAAAAAGATGGGGTTTATATCATATTGCTTGAGTTTATCCCTCTACATCATGTCATCTTGCTTAATGTGTTACTCCATTCTTATGAACTTAATACTCTAGATGCATGCTGGATAGCGGTCGATGTGTGGAGTAATAGTAGTAGAAGCAGAATCATTTCGGTCTACTTGACACGGACGTGATGCCTATGTTCATGATCATTGCCTTAGATGTCTTCATAATTATGCGATCTTCTATCAATTGCTCGGCAGTAATTTGTTCACCCATCGTAATACATGCTATCTTGAGAGAAGCCACTAGTGAAACCTATGGCCCCGGGGTCTCTTTCTTATTATATTACATCTCTTTTATTTACATTACATCTCGTTTACTATTTTGCAATCTTTACTTTCCAATCTATACAACAAAAATACCAAAAATATTTACTTTACTATATTAGATCTCACTTTTGCGAGTGACCGTGAAGGGATTGACAACCCCTTTATCATGTTGGTTGCAAGGTTCTTGATTGTTTGTGCAGGTACTACGTTACTTGTGTGTCGTCTCCTACTGGATTGATACCTTGGTTCTCAAAACTGAGGCAAATACTTATGCTACTTTGCTGCATCACCCTTTCCTCTTCAAGGGAAAACCAACACATGCTCAAGAGGTAGCAAGAAGGATTTCTGGCACCGTTGACGGGGAGATCTACGCCAAGTCAAGACATACCAAGTACCCATCATAAACTCTTCTCCCTCGCATTACATTATTTGCCATTCACCTCTTGTTTTCCTCTCCCCCACTTCTAAATCTATTTTTTAAAACTTTTTCCTTTTCTTCGCCCTCTTTCATTCGTCTCTTTTCGCTTGCTTCTTGTGTGCTTGTGTGTTGGTGTGCCTATTTGCTTTGATGGCTTTGCCAAAAAGTGTTGATCCTCACCTCATGAGGTTGGAAGAAATTGAAAACAACATTAGAAGCTTTATGTCTTTGTAATTTGAGAACAATAATTTCTTTTGAAACGAGCTTAAAGAACAAAAAAAATTATGGAGTACATGAATAAAGAGCTCGATGATATGTCTAAAGAATTTTATGGTTTGAAATCTCAGTTTGCTCATTTTGAAAACTTAGTAGGCCAAATTTCGGATAAACAAACCACCTTATTTAATAAGATGACTGTAAAACCGGAAGATCTACATAATAATGATGAAGATCTTAAAGTGATTGATGTGACTCCTATTAAATCTTTGTTTTCCCATATGAATCTTGATAAAGATGAGACTGGAGATGAGTCAACTTTAGTTAAAAGGCGTCCCAATGATTCAGAGTTTCTAGATCTAGATGCAAAAATTGATAAAAGTGGGATTGAAGAGGTCAAAACTTTACATAGCAATGAACCCACTATTTTGGATTTCAAGGGATTTAATTATGATAATTGCTCTTTAATAGATTGTATTTCCTTGTTGCAATCCATGTTAAATTCTCCTCATGCTTACAATCAAAATAAAGCTTTTACTAAACATATCGTTGATGCTTTGATGCAATCTTATGAAGAAAAGCTTGAACTAGAAGTTTCTATCCCTCGAAAACTTTATGATGAGTGGGAACCTACTATTAAAATTAAGATTAAGGATTATGAATGATATGCTTTATGTGATTTGGGTTCTAGTGTTTCCACAATTCCAAAAACTTTGTGTGATGTGCTAGGTTTCCGTGAATTTGATGATTGTTCTTTAAATTTGCATCTTGCGGGTTCCACCATTAAGAAATGTATGGGAAGGATTAATGATGTTCTTATTGTTGCAAATAGGAATTATGTGCCCATAGATTTCATTGTTCTTGATATGGATTGCAATCCTACATGTCCTATTATTCTTGGTAGACCTTTCCTTAGAAGGATTGGTGCAATTATTGATATGAAAGAAGGAAATATTAGATTCTAGTTTCTATTAAGGAAGGGTATGGAACAGTTTCCTAGGAAGAAAATTAAATTGCCTTATGTATCTATTATGAGAGCCACTTATGGATTGCATACCGAAGATGGCAATACCTAGATCTATTCTTGTTTTTATGCCTATCTAGGGGCGTTAAATGATAGCGCTTGTTGGGAGGCAACCCAATTTTATTTTTGTTCTTTACTTTTTGCTCCTTTTTAGTAATAAATAATTCATCTAGCTTCTGGTTAGATGTGGTTTTATGTTTTAGTTAGTGTTTGTGCCAAGTAGAACCTTTGGGAAGACTTGGGTGAAGTCTTTGTGATCTTGCTGTAAAAATCAGAAACTTTTGCGCTCACGAGTGATTTTAGGTTGATTCTTTTTGCAGATGATTAATAGACAAATTCCTCAAGTCCACCAATTTATTTCAAAACTCTTTGGACTTACAGATTGCTACAGACTGTTCTATTTTTGACAGATTCTGTTTTTCATGTGTTGTTTGCTTATTTTGATGAATCT
>NC_041385.1:746967149-746994763 GCF_002162155.2 Triticum dicoccoides | reverse complement strand
GTTGGAATATAGTAGGTTTAACACCAATATAAATAAAGAATGAGTTCATTACAGTCCCTTAAATTGGTGGTTTATTTTCTTTTACTATCGGAGCTCATGAGATTTTCTGTTAAAGTTTTGTGTTGTGAAGTTTTCGAGTTTTTGGGTAAAGATTTGGTGGATTTTGGGGCCTTTTGTACCCATGAGATCCCATCTTGGGGCCTTTTCCGGCGATCTGCCAGAGGGGGAATCAATCACGAAGGGCTTCTACATCAACACCATTGCCTCTCTGATGAAGTGTGAGTAGTTTACCATAGACCTTTGGGTCCATAGTTATTAGCTAGATGGCTTCTTCTCTCTCTTTGATTCTCAATACAAAGTTCTCCTCGATGTTCTTGGAGATCTATTCAATGTAATATTCTTTTGCGGTGTGTTCGCCGAGATCCGATGAATTGTGGATTTATGAACCTGATTATCTATGAATATTATTTGGTTCTTCTCTGAATTCTTATATGCATGATTTTCTATCTTTGCAAGTCTCTTCGAATTATCGATTTAGTTTGGCCTACTAGATTGATCTTTCTTGCAATGGTAGAAGTGCTTAGCTTTGGGTTCAATCTTGCGGTGTCCTTTCCTAGTGACAGTAGGGGCAGCTAGGCACATATTGTATTGTTGCCATCGAGGATAAAAAGATGGGGTTTATATCATATTGCTTGAGTTTATCCCTCTACATCATGTCATCTTTCTTAATGCGTTACTCTTTTCTTATGAACTTAATACTCTAGATACATGCTAGATATCAGTCAATGTGTGGAGTAATAGTAGTAGATGCAGAATCGTTTCGGTCTACTTGACACGGACGTGATGCCTATGTTCATGATCATTGCCTTAGATGTCTTCATAATCATGCGCTCTTCTATCAATTGCTCAGAAGTAATTTGTTCACCCACCTTAATACATGCAATCTTGAGATAAGCCACTAGTGAAACCTATGGCCCCCAGGTCTCTTTCTTATTATATTACATCTCTTTTATTTACGTCGCATCTCGTTTACTATTTTGCAATCTTTACTTTCCAATCTATACGACAAAAATACCAAAAGTATTTACTTTACTATCTCTATTAGATCTCACTTTTGCGAGTCACCGTGAAGGGATTGAAAACCACTTTATCGCGTTGGTTCCAAGGTTATTGATTGTTTATGCAGGTACTAGGTGACTTGTGTGTCATCTCCTACTGGATTGATACCTTGGTTCTCAAAACTGAGGGAAATACTTACGCTACTTTGCTACATCAACCTTTCCTCTTCAAGGGAAAACCAAGGCATGCTCAAGAGGTAGCAGGGGGGGGGCGCCCTCCACCCTCGTGGCCTCCTCGTTGCGTCTCCGACTTCATCTCCAAGTCTCCTGGTTTATTCTGGTCCAAGAAAGATCATCGCGAAAGTTTCATTCCGTTTGGTATTCCTTTTCTACGAAACTCTAAAACAGACAAAAAATAGAAACTAGCACTGGGCTCTCGGTTAATAGGTTAGTCCCAAAAATAATATAAAATAGCATGTAAATGCCTATTAAACATCCAAAACAGATAATATAATAGCATGGAACAATCAAAAATTATAGATACATTGCAGACGTATCAAACATCCCCAAGCTTAATTCCCGCTCGTCCTCGAGTAGGTAAATGATAAAAACAGAATTTTTGAAGTGGAATGCTACCTAACATATATATCCATGTAATTTTATTTATTGTGCCATGAATGTTCATATCATAAAGATTCAAAACAAAAGTTTAATATTGACATAAAATAGTAATACTTCAAGCATACTAACAAAGAAATCATGTTTTCTCAAAATAACATGGCCAAAGAAGCTATCCCTACAAAATCATATAGTGTGTCTATGCTCTATCTTCATCACACAAAATATTTAAATCATGCACAACCCCGATGACAAGCCAAGCTATTATTTCATACTTTTGATGTTCTCAAACCTTTTCAATCTTCACGCAATACATGAGCGTGAGCCATGGATAGCACTATGGTGGAATAGAGTATGGTGGTTGTGGAGAAGACAAAAAGGGAGGAAGATAGTCTCACATCAACTAGGCATATCAACGGGCTATGGAGATGCCCATCAATAGATATCAATGTGAGTGAGTATGGATTGCCATGCAACGGATGGACTAGAGGTATAAGTGTATGAAAGCTCAAAAAGAAACTAAGTAGGTGTGCATCCAACTTGCTTGCTCACGAAGACCTAGGGAGTCATTGGAATATACAAGCAAAGTTCTATAATGAAAAATTCCCACTAGTATATGAAAGTGGCAAAATAAGAGACTCTCTATCATGAAGATCATGGTGCTACTTTGAAGAACAAGTGTGGAAAAAGGATAGTAACATTGCCCCTTCTCTCTTTTTCTCACATTTTTTTTATTTGGGCCTTCTCCCTTTTTTATGGCCTCTTTTTATTTATTTATTTATTTATTTTTCGTCTGGAGTCTCATCCCGACTTGTGGGGGAATCATAGCCTCCATCATCCTTTCCTCACATGGGGCAATGCTCTAATAATGAAGATCATCACACTTTTATTTACTTACAACTCAAGAATTACAACTCAATACTTAGAACAAAATATGACTCTATGTGAATGCCTCCGGCGGTGTACCGGGATGTGCAATGACTTAAGAGTGACATGTATGAAAGAATTATGAACGATGGCTTTGCCACAAATACAATGTCAACTACATGATCATGCAAAGCAATATGACAATGATGAAGCGTGTCATAATAAACGGAAGAGTGGAAAGTTGCATGGCAAAATATCTCGGAATGGCTATGGAAATGCCATAATAGGTAGATATGATGGCTGTTTTGAGGAAGGTATATGGTGAGTGTATGGTACTGGTGAAATTTGCACGGCACGAGAGAGGCTAGCAATGGTGGAAGGGTGAGAGTGGGTATAATCCATGGACTCAACATTAGTCATAAAGAACTCACATACTTATTGAAAAAATCTATTAGTTATCGAAATGGCATACTATGCGCATGCTCCTATGGGTATAGATTGGTAGGAAAAGACCACCGCTCATCCCCGACCGCCACTCATAAGGATGACAATCAATAAATAAATCATGCTCCAACTTCATCACATAACGGTTCACCATACATGCAAGCTACGGCAATCAGAAACTTTAACACATGTACCTCTCAAATTGACAACTACTCCACTAGCATGACTCTAATATCAGCATCTTCATCTCTCAAAACAATTGTAAAGAATCAAACTTCTCATAGTATTCAATGCACTTCATGTGAAAGTTTTTATTATATCCATCTTGGATGCCTGTCATATTAGGAGTAAATTTATAACCAAAGAAAATTACCATGCTGTTCTAAAAGACTCACAAAATAATATAAGTGAAGCCACCATCATGCTCTAAAAAGATATAAGTGAGGTACTAGAGCAATATTGTCTAGCTCAAAAGATATAAGTGAAGCACATAGAGTATTCTAACAAATCATGATTCATGCGTGTATCTCCAAAAAGGTGCGTACAACAAGGATGATTGTGATAAACTAAAATCAAAGACTCAAATCATACAAGATGCTCAAAGAAAAACACATATCATGTGGTGAATAAAAATCTAGCCTCAAGTAAAGTTACCGATAGACGAAGACGAAAGAGGGGATGCCTTCTGGGGAATCCCCAAGCTTAGGATTTTGGTTATCCTTGAATATTACCTTCGGGTGCCTTGGGCATCTCCAAGCTTAGGCTCTTGCCACTCCTTATTCCATAGTCCATCAAATCTTTATCAAAAACTTGAAAACTTCACAACACAAAACTCAACAGAAAATCTCATGAGCTCCGTTAGTATAAGAAAGTAAATCACCACTTTAAGTTACTATTGGAAATCATTCTTTATTTATATTGGTGTAATATGTACTGTATTCCAATTTTTTCTTGGTTCATACCCCTCGATACTACCCACAGATTCATCAAAATAAGCAAACAACACGCAAAAAAAAGAATCTATCAAAAATAGAACAATCTTTAGTAATGTGTAACTCTGGAATACTTCTGTAACTCAAAAAATCGTGGAAATTAGGAAATCCTGAGAAATTTGTTGTCCAATCCATAGCAAAAAGAATCAGATCAAAAGTATATTTCTATGAATTATGAAAACTAATTTACTGGATGCAAAAGTTTCTGATTTTCAGCAGGATAAACACAACTATCACCATAAGCTATCCTAAAGGTTTAACTTGGCACAAACACTAAATAAAACATAAAACCACATCTAAACAGAGGCTTGATGAATTATTTATTACTAAACAGGAACAAAAAGAAAAGAACAAAAAAAATGGTGTTGCCTCCCAACAAGCGCTATTGTTTAACGCCCTTAGCTAGGCATAAAAACGCGAATAGATCTAGGTATTGCCATCTTTGGTATGCAATCCATAAGTGGCTCCCATAATAGATTCATTTGGAAATTTAATTTTCTTCCTAGGGAAGTGTTCCATGCATTTCCTTAGCGGAAATTAGAATCTAATGTTTCCTTCTTTCACATCAATAATTGCACCAATCATTCTAAGGAAAGGTCTACCAAGAATAATAGGACATGTAGGATTGCAATCTATATCAAGAACAATGAAATCTATGGGCACATAATTCCTATTTGAAACAATAAGAACATCATTAATCCTTCCCATAGGTTTCTTAATAGTGGAATCCGCAAGATGCAAATTTAAAGAACAATCATAAAATTCACGGAAACCTAGCACATCACACAAATGTTTTGGAATCATGGAAACACTAGCACCCAAATCACATAAAGAATGGCATTCATAATATTTAATCTTATTCTTAATAGTAGGTTCCCACTCATCATAAAGTTTTCTAGGGATAGAAACTTCTAACTCAAGCTTTTCTTCAAAATATTGCATCAGGGCATCAACAATGTGTTGAGTAAAATCTTTGTTTTGATTGTAAGCATGAGGAGAATCAACATGGATTGCAACAAGGAAATACAATCTATTAAAGAACAATTATCATAATTAAATTCCTTGAAATCCAAAAGAGTGGGTTCATTGCTACTTAAAGTCTTGACCTCTCCAATCCCACTTTTATCAATTTTTGCATCTAGATCTAAAAACTCCGAATTATTGGGACGCCTTTTAACTAAAGTTGACTCATATCCAGTACCATCTTTATCAAGATTAATATTGGAAAACAAAGAATCAATAGGAGTCACATGAATAACTTTTAGATCTTCATCATTATTATAATGAAAACTAGAATAACACGCTTTTACAAACCAATCTTTTTAGCACGCATCTTAGCGGTTCTTTCTTTGCACTAACCAATGGAGGTTCTCATGGCTTTGAGAGACTCATTGATATCATGCTTAGGTGGGATAGATCTAAGTTTCAAAGAATTAACATCAAGAGAAATTCCATCCACGTTCCTGGCCAAATAATCAATCTTGAGAAAATTTTCTTTAATCAAAGCATTGAAATTCTTTTGCGAACTCATAAATTCTTTAACACTATTCTAAAAATTAGAGGGAGTCTTATTAAAATTTCCATAGGAATTGTTGTAGGAACTACCATAATTATTAGAGGAATTACTAGGAAACGGCCTAGGATTAAGATTACCTATATACGCGTTATTACCAAAAGTGTTCCTACAAATAAAATTCACATCCATAGATTCATTATTATTCTCAATAAAAGTGGACAAAGGCATATCATTAGGATCAGAAGAAACACTCTTATTAGCAAATAATTTCATAAGTTCATTCATCTTTCCACTCAAAACATTAATCTCTTCAATCACATTAACCTTTTTACTAGTGGATCTTTCGGTGTGCCATTGAGAATAATTGACCATGATATTATCTAGGAGATTAGTGGCCTCTCCTAAAGTAATTTCCATAAAAGTTCCTCCCACGGACGAATCTAAAATATTTCCAGAAGCAAAATTCAATCAGGCATAAAAATTTTGTATAATCATCAACAAATTCAAACCATGTGTAGGGTAATTTTGTATCATCAATTTCATCCTCTCCCAAGATTGTGCAATGTGATCATGATCAAGTTGCTTAAAATTCATAATATCATTCCTAAGGGAGATGATTTTAGCGGGAAATACTTAGAGATGAAAGCATCTCTACACTTATTCCACGAATCAATACTATTTTTGGGCAAAGATGAGAACCAAGTATTAGCACGAAGCAAAAACGGAAATAGCTTCAAATTAACAATATCATTATCCACATCTTTTTCCTTTTGCATATCACGCAAATCATCAAAATTGTTTAGATGGGATGCGGCATCTTCACTAGGAAGGCCATAAAATTGATCTTTCATAACAAGATTCTGCAAAGCAGCATTAATTTCACAAGATCCAGCATTAGTAGTGGGAGCAATCGGAGCGCTAATTAAATCTTTGTTTTTGATATTGGAAAAGTCACACAATTTGGTATTATCTTGAGACATCGTGACAAAGCAAGCAACCCAACACACAAGCACACAAGAAGCAAGCAAAAAAGACGAACAGAAAAGGGGCGAAGAAAAGGCAAATCTTTTCGAAAATCATTTTAGAGGTTGGGGAGAGGAAAACGAGAGGCGAATGGCAAATAATGTAATGCAAGAGAGAAGATTTTATGATGGGTACTTTGTATGGCTTGACTTGACGAAGATCTCCCCGGCAACGGCGCTAGAAATCCATCCTGCTACCTCTTGAGCTTGCGTTGGTTTTTCCCTTGAAGAGGAAAGGGTGATCCAGCAAAGTAGAGTAAGTATTTCCCTCAATTTGAGAACCAAGGTATCAATCCAGTAGGAGACCACGCAGAAGTCACCGAATACCTGCACAAACAGTCAACAACTTGCACCCAACGCGATAAAGGGGTCGTCAACCCCTTCACTACTTGCAAAAGCGAGATCTGATAGAGATAGATAAATGGTAAAGTAAATATTTTTGGTATTTTTGGTTTATAGATTGGAAAGTAAAGATTGCAAAATAAAGAACGACGACAGAAATTGGCAAATTGATGGGAAACAAATATGATGTAAAATAGACTCGGGGGCCATAGGTTTCACTAGTGGCTTCTCTCAAGATAGCAAACATTACGGTGGGTGAACAAATTACTGTCGAGCAATTGATAGAAGAGCGCATAATTACGATGATATCTAAGGCAATGATCATGAATATAGGCATCACTTTTGTGTCAAGTAGACCAAAATGATTCTGTATCTACTACTATTACTCCACACAACGACTGCTATCCAACATGGACCTAGAGTATTAAGTTCATAAAGAACGGAGTAACGCATTAAAAGTAAATGACATGATGTAGAGGAATTAACTCAAGCAATATGATGAAAACCCCATCTTTTTATCCTCGATGGCAACAATACAATACGTGCCTTGCTGCCCCTACTATCACTAGGACAGGACACCGCAAGATTGAACCCAAAGGTAATCACCTTTCCCATTGCAAGAAAAACCAATCTAGTAGGCCAAACTAAACCGGTAATTCGAAGAGACTTGCAAAGATATCAACTCATGCATATAAGAATTCATAGAAGAACCAAATAATATTCATAGATAATCTGATCATAAATCCACAATTCATCAGATCTCGACAAACACACCACAAAATAATATTACATCGAATAGATATCCAAGAACATCAAGGAGAACATGGTATTGAGAATCAAAGAGAGAGAAGAAGCCATCTAGCTACTAGCTATGTACCCGTAGGTTTGTGGTAAACTACTCGCGCTTCATCGGAAGGGTAATGGTGTTGATGTCGAAGCCCTCTGTGATCAAATCCCCCTCCGACAGGACGCCAGAAAAGGCCCCTAGATGGGATCTCACGGGAACATAAGGTTGTGGTGGTGGAAAAGTGGTTTCGTGGCTCCCCTGGATGTTTTCGCGGTATAAGAGTATATATAGGCGAAGGAACTAGGTCAAGAGACCCACGAGGGGCCCACAAGGTAGGGGGCATGCCCTACCCCCTGGGCGCGCCCTCGACCATCGTGATCGACTCGTTGCGTCTCTGACTTCATCTCCAAGTCTCCTGGTTTGCTTCTAGTCCAAGAAATATCATCGCAAAAGTTTCATTCTGTTTGGACTCCATTTGGTATTCCTTTTCTGCGAAACTTTAAAACAGGCAAAAAAACAAAAACTGGCACTGGGCTCTCGGTTAATAGGTTAGTCCCAAAAATAATATAAAATAGCATATAAATGCATATTAAACATCCAAAGCAGATAATATAATAGCATGGAACAATAAAAAATTATAAATATGTTGGTAACATATCATGCAACAAAGTGTTTGGTAGCAAAGTAGTAGGGAAGTAACGGTAACACTGGCAATAGTAAAAGTAGCAGTTTTGTAGTGATTGCAACAGCAGCAGGAATGGAAGTAACTTTAGCGAAGATCAATATGTGAAAAGCTTGTGGGCATTGCATCTGAGATGGATAATTGTGTTGGATAATATCATCATATAGCAGTCATAACCTAGGGTGACAGAAAACTAGCTCCAATTCGTCAATTTAATGTAGGCATGTACTTTGTATATAGTCATACATGCTTATGGAAAATAACTTGCATGACATCTTTTGTCCTACCCTCCCATGGAAGCGGGGTTCATAAGGAAACTAAGGGATATTAAGGCCTCCTTTTAATAGAGAACCAGAGCAAAGCATTAACACTAAGTGATCACATGGACTCCTCAAATTACGGTAATCACCGGAAAGAATTCCAATTATTGTCACCTTGGGGTATGCGGATCATAACTCGTAATAGGTTTCTACAACTTGCAATATAGGATCAAGAACACAAATATATTAATGAAAACATAATCGGTTCAGATCTGAAATCATGGCAGTCGGGCTCTAGTGACAAGCATTAAGCATAGCAAAGTCATAGGAACATCAATCTCAGAACATAGTGGATACAAGGGATCAAGCCCTAGAAACCTAACTCGATAACATGATAAATCTCATCCAACCCATCACCGTCCAGCAAGCCTACAAAGGAATTACTCACTCCCGGCGATGAGCATCATGAAATTGGTGATGGAGGAAGGTTGATGATGACAATGGCGACGGGTTCCACCCTCTAGAGCCCCAAGTGGACTCCATATCAGCCCTCCTGATGAAGAACAGGAGGTGGCGGCGGCTCCGTATTGTAAAACGCGATGAATCCTTCTCTTTGTTTTTTCTCCGCAAATAGGTATATATGGAGTTGGAATTAGGGTTGTTGGAGCTCCAGGGGGGCCACAAGCCTAGGAGGCGCGCCCTGGGGGTAGGCATGCCCCCAGAGCTTGTGGCTCCTGTGTGGCCCCCCTCTGGTCTCTTTTTTTGCCAGTATTTTTTATATATTTCATAAAAATTCTCTGTAAATTTTCAAGTCAATCCGAGAACTTTAATTTATGCAAAAAAACATGGCAATTCTGGTAAAAACAACATCAGTCGGGGTTAGTTCCATCCAAATCATGCAAGTTAGAGTCCAAAACAAGGGCAAAATAGTTTGGGAAAGTAGATGATGGAGACATATCAACTCCCCCAAGCTTAACCCATTACTTATCTTCAAGCAATTCAGTTGAAAAATTGAAAGTGATAAAGAAAAACTTTTACAAACTCTGTTTGATCTTGTTGTTGCAAATATGTCTATCCAATGTTCAGGTTTTCAACACAGATTATGAACTAACAATATTCACAATAACACTTAGGTCTCACATTTACTCATATCAATGACATAATAAACTAGCGAGCAATAATAAAATATCTCAGATGAAAACACCTTTTCAAAACAATCATGATATAATATGACATAATGGTATCTCGCTAGCCCTTTCTGAGATCACAAAATATAAATGCAGAGCACCTCTGAAATTCAGGCACTGACTAGACAATGTAATTCATGGCAAAAGAGATCCAATCACACTCATACCCAAAATCAATTAAAAACAAAGCATATAAATGACTCCTATCTAGCTGGTGCTTTAATAAGAAGAGGATGACTCAACAATGAAAGTAAATGGATAGGCCCTTCACAGAGGGAAGCAGGGATTTGCTGAGGTGCCAGAGCTCGAAGCTTTTAAAATAGAGATGAATATAATTTTGAATGGCATGCTTTCATTGTCAACATAACAACCGAGAGATCTCACTATCTTCCATGCTAGACACATTATAGGCGGTTTGCAAGAAGAATGGTAAAGTTTTACTCCACTTTCACCAACAAACACAAGCCATGGCTAGCCCAATCCACGGGTGCCTACCATACCAACAACAATCCGAGAGAGTGTTGTTTCATTATTATATTTTGATTTTGATTTTTATCATTGGACTGGGCATCCCGATTACCAACCACTTTCTCATGAATGACAAGTGAATAAACACTCATCGTGAGAATAACCCACTTAGCATGGAAGATACTGACAGCCCCCTGTCACTACATGAGCGATTCGGTCATACAAAACATATTATTATTTGAAGGTTTAGAGTTTGGCACATGCAAATTTACTTGGAACGGCAGGTAAATACCACATATGGGTAGGTATGGTAGACTCATATGGAATAACTTTGGGTTTAAGGAAGTGGATGCACAAGCTGTATTTCTGCTTAGTACAAGTGAAGGCCAGCAAATAGATTGAGGAGCGGCCAACTAGAGAGAAACAACGGTCATAAACATGCATTGAGATTAATCAACATTTAAATGCAAGCATGAGTAGGGTATAAATCACCATGAACATAAATATCGTGGAGGCTATGTTGGTTTTGATTGAACTACATGCGTGAACATGTGCCAAGTCAAGCCACTCGAATCTTTCAGAGGAGGGTGCCATCCTATCATACTACATCATAACCATTTTAAATGCATGTTGGCACACAAGATAAACCATTATCCAGTCCTAGATAATTAAGCATGGCATGAATAACTATAATCTCTAATTGTCATTGCAAACATGTTTCATTCATAATAGGATGAATCAAGAATGATGAGCTAATCATATTTACGAAAACAAAATAGGTCGAGTTCATACCAGCTTATCTTCATCTCAATCCTTTCACCAAATATCGACATTATTTCCTTTCACTTGCACGACGGAATGATGTGAATAATAATAAGAGTACACGTGCCTTGGACTAAGATGGAATCTCCAAACTATTTACACGGGAAAGCTCCCAATATGCAAAAGAAGAACGAGAAATATTTTTGTTTTTCTTTCAATATTACTAACTACTAAACAAAATAAATTAGAGATAAAAACTAAAAAGAAATGAGAAATATTTTTGGGTTGCAAATTTTTCAAACACACAAAAAGAAAGTAAGAAAAAGAAACTAACATGGATTATAGAATGAAAAAGTATGAACACCGACAAGTGGAATGGATGTGTGATGCATGAATGTAATGTTCGTGAGAGATACGTACTCCCCCAAGCTAGGCTTTTGGCCTAAGTTGGTCTATGGCCACAACTGGAAGTAACCCGCTCCTGGATACTTCGAAGGGTCCTGAGGGTTCCACTGGTTGGCGAGCTCCTGTGGCTCCCACTGATAGACAAGCTCCTGATATGGCTCAGGTGCTGGGGTTTGTGTAAGACCCAATACGCATAGATGTCATCGGGCATAATAGTGTACTTGCGTGAATAAATATTGAACAAAGAAGGTGCAGCCAAAGTAATAATCTCCTGAGTGCCCTAAATGAATACTAAGTTATAAAGGAGTCACTTTTGCTTATCATTGTCAATAAAGTGATGCGCTACCATACAAGCATAGTCTAAACATTTAATGGGTAGCCACATCTCCTCCTCCTCATCATGCCTAATAGGAATCTCAAAATGTTTAGCGAGGCGGTTTGTGTGTAACCGTCGAGCAACCATGGCGCTCAAACTAAAAGTTCTATCAGCATATAAAGCATGGCATAGAATGGCAAGGTCAGGTGCAGTGAGAGTTCCACTCTCCCCACGACCAGTCAAACATCTCCCGAAAAATAATGGCGAGTAACATAAAACAGGAAAATGTAAACTAGCCACTATCCCTTTCGACACTCCTCTCTCTCCCACCACAATAGTTTCAGTGATGAAATCCTCCATGTCTCTAGGACATGGATCACTGATGCTGCCCTCATAAGGTATTTTGCAACCATCACAAAAGTCATATAACGTCATTTCCTTAGGCACATCATACAAGTGAAATTCTACCATATGTGTTTCCTTCCTCGGATAAAAGTGAAAGTTTTGCACGGAGGTATTGGTCGCACTTATGTTGGAGGAAGGGGACGATGCCAGCATTGTTCGCCAAATAACAGAAATCTTCATAAATTCCCGCTTCCCTAAAAAGTGTGCTACTTGGCCAATCACAAGGCCGAACCTCCGTCGCACGTAGAAGATGGTATTTGGGCTTCTTCTTCAAAGTTTCCTCCGAATCACGGCTTGATGAGCCCCTTAGTTAACCACCTCCTCATGGCTTTCTTTTCTCTGAAAATTTCTGAAATTTTTAGTGACTCAAAATAAAAGTGAACAAAACTCAACAAAACTGATAACAACTACTCCTACAAGTGCCTAGAGGCTATATCATGCAATAAAACTACTTTGAACCATATAATTTTGACATGCAAACTCAAGAACATGGTCACCATAGCAGCAAAAATTTGAAATATATAAAGCACTAAAACAAAAACTAATTGGATCATTGGAGGAGTCACGTACCAATGAAACATCGCCCAAAACAATTTCAGAAATGGAGCTCTGAGCAAGGAGATCGAAAATGGCAGTAATATGAGCAAGAACACGGGTTTCAGCAAGGGTGTGATTTGTTCTGGAGGAAGAAGTGGATGGGTGGCTGGAATAAGTGATGGGGACTACGTGGGCCCCACAAACTTGCATGGCGTGCCCTGTGAGCTTGTGGCTCATAGGTGAACCCCCTAGGGTGTGTTCAGTGCCCAATTTTTTCAAATATTCTAGAAAAAATCATATAAAATTTTCAGGGCGTTTGGAGAACTTTTATTTTCTGGTTGATTTTTTATTGCACGGATAATTCAGAAATAAGCATAATTAGGGTATTTATACTTTATTAATTCTAATTAACAGAAAGTAAAAAGCGGGTACAGAAGGTTGTGTTTACTAAATTCATGCATTGCATGCCCGTCCAAAGGAATCCATTAATAAGATTGATCAAGTCTTATTAACAAACTTCTTTTGAATGACGTGAAACCGGAGAACTTGCATCTATATATAGGCATGTATTCCGTATATAGTCATACGTGCTTATGGAAAAGAACTTGCATGACATTTTTTGTCCTACCCTCCCATGGCAGCGGGGTCCACAAGGAAACTAAGGGATATTAAGGCCGCCCGTAAAATGTTCACTATGTTTTTAAAAAATGTTCAATGTGTAGTTGACAAGTGTTTAACATGTATAAAAAAAATGTTTGACCTATTTAAAAATGGTCAATGTGTGTTCAATAAAAAGCTGCATGTATTTGAGAAAAAAAGGAAAAACATAAGAAAAAACAAAGAAGATGAAACCTGAACTCCTTCCTTTCTCATTTTACTCCTCGCTTTTTCACCTTCCATAGGGTCCTTTAGTCTTTTGATTACAGTAGAGGTCGCGAGATAGCAGAGGGTATCACCCTAATTTAATGAGTTCACAGCTTTATCAAGGTCGGAGAAAGGGGATAGAGATAACCAAAGAAAAGAAGAAGAAGAAAACTAGGCGGTCCCAAAACAAGCCAAAACTAGGTGGAAGATTCTGCCAACCGGTCTTAAGAAGATTCCCAAAACTTCTTATTGGATTGGACCACTTCACTAACCTTGTTGGAGAAGCTATTGTGCGTCTTGCAGTAAGCAAGATATAGCACTGGCGAAAGAAGATCTCTTTCAAAATGGGCTTTCCATGACCCGATTGACACCATGGGCCATCCAATAGGATTTGTCGATTCCTCCTCGCTAGCCTGTCGTCCCGACACTGGTGCCATGTCGTCCTGACTCTTGTCACATATGATGATTTGTTGTCCGTGCATGCTAATATTCTTCTACTATCAGCCGGGGTTGCGACTCCGACATGACGACCCACTTGGTCACCGAGGCATGCGATCCATTAAAATTGTATCACTCTCACACTATCAATTATGCATAAGAATATTGTTGTTTTTATTGTAACCAAGAGAAGAGATAATCAATAACTTTGTGTCTTGGGCGCTTCAACCCTATTTGTGTTTTCGTCAGGGAGTGTTTCAGGAGCGAAAAATTTCCACAAGAAACAAACTCAAATTCTCCATTGTTCTTCAATACAAAGAAAAGCTTTCCGCCTTACTCAAACGAAGTATTTTCTATTACAAAGAAGAAATTTCTTTGCAAAAGGAGAGTTGGAAAATTTTCTTCACCTGAAATAGAGCACCCTCCTTGCTCCTTGTAATGTAGACTAGTGCTCTCGAGGCGACCCTCGCATGGTACAGAAGTAAAGAGGTTAAGAGTGGGAAGGCTTGCTTGTCGCGCCTCGTCCGAAGTTTCAGGATTGGTAGAATGTGTTGTTAGGGCATCTCTAACGGCAACCCAAAAAATACCTCCCGCATCCCTCCGTGGACAGGGGTGACCAATCCACAGACATGGATGTGAGAGTTCAACATCCAACGCTAGCCGCATACATATCAAACTTTTTTTAGCAAACTAGATGAAACTCATGCGAACACGGCTAGATTTCATACAAACATGAAGGATTTCATACAAACACGGTGAATTTAACTATATTTTGAACATTTAGAACGAAAAAGACCCACCCCTAAACCTATACTATGGCGGCGGCGCCTGGCGTCCAAGCCCGTGTCATCCTCCTTCCGTCGTTTCCATGAGCACTGGCGATAAGACCAATGAAGTGAAGGTGCAGTCTCCGGCGAGTAAGAGTATAACACAGAGACGGACCGGCCCACATGGGACACCAGGTCCTGCCGCCTGTCGTGGCCTACTCTTCCTCAGAGGAGTTTGTGCCTTGTCGGTAGCCGATGGACGTGAGGTCCACGAGGAAAATGGTGGCGCCTCGCAGTCATCGTCCCACTGGGACGACTGATGGTTCATTGGCGGCACGTAGGAGGCGCAACTAGCGTTATTCTCCTTCATGATCGCCTGCAGCTACGGCTGTGCGGCTGCTGCTTCCTGCCAAGCAACGACTTGAGCACGGACAATATCATAGATGACACGCTGCTCCGCGACGAAATTTGGGTTCACCGCGGCCATGGCCGCTACAGCCTCCTCGCTCACGCGCTCGCTGTAGATCTAGCCCTCCGCCAGTCGGTGCTGCTCCAGAAGGAACAGGTTGTACGAATGTTCCTCCTGCGCTAGTGCAGGCTACACCTCTGCCATGGCGGCATTGAACTGCGCATGCGCCTGCTCCATGGTGAAGCCAGCATGCATAGGAGGCGCGGGAGCCGGGGTGGAGTCGTCGAAGCCCATCTCCATCATGGTGTCGTCCTCGTCGTTGAAGATCTTGGGCGAGCTGGCCGGCAAGTCGGCCTCGATCCTCCTAGCACGAAGGCTATGCCAGGTGGCATCAAGGGCGGTCACGGCGTGCTTCATCTCCGACGATAGACTGTCCAATAATGCTTTCCCGTTGATGGTCATGGCAAAGGCAGTGCAAGGGAGGACGATGTGGAGGGGCTGGTGTTGTGGTGTGGAGTTAGCCGGGTGTGGCCGCCTTTATATAGAGAATTCTGGTGAGGCCAGGCGTTGTTGGGCCTCCAAGTGCAGAGCATTGTAGGACAGTGGCAATTTTCCCTCAAGTGGATGACCTAAGGTTTATCGATTCGTAGGAGGCATAAGATGAAGATGGTCTCTCTCAAACAACCCTGCAACCAAATAACAAAGAGTCTCCTGTGTAATATGGATAGTAGATATAGGTTTCGTAATATGATAATATAAAAATAGCAAGGTAGCAAGTAACGAAAGTGGGCAAAAACGGTATTGCAATGCTTGAAAAGAAGGCCTAGGGTTCATACTTTCACTAGTGCAAAGTCTCCCAACAATGATAACATAATTGGATCATATAACAATCCCTCAACATGCAACAAAGAATCACTCCAAAGTTTCTATCAGGGAACATAGGATGAAAACATGCCTCAACCCCTATACATAGATTACCCCACGTCACCTCGAGGGTCCGCGAGTTGAGTGCCAAAACATACATCAAGTGAATCAATAGAACATCCCATTGTCACCACAGATATCCCATCGCAAGACATACATCAAGTGTTCTCAAATCTAAAACTCAATCCAACATAACGAAACCTCAAAGAGCAAGACTCAATTCATCACAAGAAGGTAGAGGGGGAGAAACACCATATGATCCAACTATAGTAACGAAGCTCGCAGTACATCAAGATCATGCTGAATCAAGAACATGAGAGAGAAATCCAACACATAGCAACTGGTACATACCCTCAGCCCCGAGGGTAAACTACTCCCTCCTTGTCATGGAGACCGCCGGGATGATGAAGATGGCCTCCAGTGATGGTTTCCACCTCCGGTAGGGTGCCGGAACGGGCTCCCAATTGGTTTTTCCTGGCTACAGAGGCTTGCGACCGTGGAACTTCTGATCTAGGTTTCTTTCTGGAGGTTACAGTCGGTGTCAAAACCGGTAGATCTCGGATAGGGGGTCCAGAACTATGGATCTAAGGCTGATGGTAACAGGAGGCGGGGGACACAATGTTTACCCAGGTTCGGGCCCTCTCTATGGAGGTAATACCCTACTTCCTGCTTGATTGATCTTGATGAATATGAGTATTACAAGAGTTGATCTACCACAAGATCGTAATGGCTAAACCCTAGAAGCTAGCCTATGGTTATGATTGTTGTTGTCCTAAGGACTAAACCTTCTGGTTTATATAGACACCGGAGGGGGCTAGGGTTACACAAGGTCAGTTACAGAGAAATGAATCTACATATCTGAATTGCCAAGCTTGCCTTCCACGCAAAGGAGAGTTCCATCCGGACACGGGACGAAGTCTTCTATCTTGTATCTTCATAGCCCAACAGTCTGGACCACGTATATAGTCCGACTGTCCGAGGACCCTGTCGGTGTCAAAACCAGCGGATCTCGGGTAGGGGGGCTCGAACTGTGCGTCTAAGGCTAATGGTAACAGGAGGTGGGGGACACGATGTTTACCCAGGTTCGGGCCCTCTCGATGGAGGTAATACCCTACTTCCTGCTTGATTGATCTTGATGATATGAGTATTACAAGAGTTGATCTACCACGAGATAGTAGAGGCTAAACCCTATAAGCTAGCCTATGGTATGATTGTTGTTGTCCTGTGGACTAAACCCTCCGGTTTATATAGACATATAAGGAGGCTAGAGTTACACAGAGTCGGTTACAGAGAAGGAGATCTACACATACGAATCGCCAAGCTTGACTTCCACGCAAAGGAGAGTCCCACCCAGACACGGGACAAGGTCTTCAATCTTATATCTTCATAGTCCAACAGTCTGGCCAGAGTATATAGTCCGGCTGTCCGAGGACCCCCTAATCTAGGACTCCCTCAGTAGCCCATGAACCAGGCTTCAATGACGATGAGTCCGGCGTGCAGATTATCTTCGGCATTGCAAGGCGGGTTCCTTCTCCGAATACTCCATAGAAGATTTCGAACACAAGGATCGTGTCCGGCTCGGCAAAACAATTTCCACAGACCACCGTAGAGAGCACAATATTCCACAAATCTAATCTGCTGACATCTTTTCATAGCGTGACATCACGTCGCTGCCCGGTCATTATACGAATCATTTTTTCCCAGCCTGCTACTTCATGTATTGCAATGCGGTTTTATTGGCACGTCTTGTCGAAGTAGAGATCGTGTCCCCCTTATCATGGGATTCTCATCAATACAGATGTGGGTAACCCAACCGTGCTTGTTAGTATAACTCCTTGATTTTAGGCAAGTTCCAAACGGACACACAGAGGACGCTTGATATTCACCCTCTTTATAAAGGGGCCAAGACCTGTCCTTTTCTTTCCATGCTCGATCCTTCCCTTCTCCCACCTTGAGTTCCAACACCCAAGGTTCAAGCTAAGCGCTTCGGACCCCCAACCATGTCCCGATCCAACCTTCAAGGCTGGTGGATGGCCTCCTCTGTCACAGAGGAGGACATCAAGAAGCTTAGGGAGGCTAGGTATCTGACCGCCGAAATCCCCCACAGGCTACCTGCTCAAGGGCAGGTTATTCCTACTCCCGAACCCAACGAGAGTGTCGTATTTGTCTCCCACTTCCTCCGAGGGCTGGGCTTTAGTCTTGATCCCTTCGTAAGAGGGCTCATGTTCTATTACAAGCTAGATTTCCACGATCTAGCCCCAAATGTCATCCTTCACATCTCGTCATTTATCGTTGTGTGTGAGGCCTACCTCCACATTACCCCGCACTTCGGCTTGTGGCTCAAGACCTTTAATGTGAAGCTAAAGCTGATCGATGGGTGAGACATGGAGTGCGGAGGTGCTATAATAAGCAAAGGTGCCGAGGCCGCATGGCCAAAGGATTCCTTTCCGAAAGCGTCCAACCTATGGCAACGGGAGTGGTTTTACATCAAAGCGCCCCGAGGTACAACGTGGGAGGCCGCCCCAGCCTTCCGCCCAGGCCCTTTGCCCTAACTGGCATCATGGGTCAACAAAGGGTTGACTGGGGGCCAGTGACTGACGTACTGACATTGCAAAGACACATCTGAGATTTCCTTAAGAGGGACGTCAGCCTCGTCAAAGTAATTCAGGTAATGCTAGTTCGTCGGGTCCTGCCATGCAAACGTCGACTGAGGGAGTCCTGGATAAGGGGGTATCCGGACAGCCGGACTATATACATCGTCCGGACTATAGAAGTGTCAAAATACAAGAATCAAGACTTCGGCTCGTGTCCGGATGGGACTCTCCTTTGCGTGGAAGACAAGCTTGGTGATCGGGATATTATGTTTCCTTCCTTGTAACCGACTCCATGTAAACCCTAGCTCTCCGGTGTCTATATAAACCGGAGAGGATGGTCCTTAGAAGGCCGATCACAATTACAATCATACCATCATAGGCTAGCTCTTAGGGTTTAGCCTCTACGATCTCGTGGTATATCTACTCTTGTATTCCACATATCTTCAATATTAATCAAGCAGGAAGTAGGATTTTAGCTCCATCGAGAGGGCCAAACCTGGGTAAACATTGTGTCCCTTGCTTCCTGTTACCATCAGCCTAAGACGCACAGATCGGGACCCCCTAGCCGAGATCCACTGGTTTTGACACCGACATTGGTGCTTTCATTGAGAGTTCCTCTGTGTTGTCGCTTCGAGGCCTGATGGCGTCTTCAATCGTCAACAACACAGTCCAGGGTGAGACCTTTCTCCCTGAATAGATCTTTGTGTTCGGTCGCTTTGAACTATGGGCCAATTCGCTTGGCCAGTTGGAGCAGATCGACAGCTTCGCCCCTGGCCACCAGACCAGGTTCGGAAACTTGAACTACACGGCAGATGTCCGCGGAGACTTGATCTTCGGCGGATTCGAGCCTGCGCCAGGAGCGCCGGACAGCCACGACGAGCACGGCTTACACCTGCTGTCGGACAGTGCCCGGGACATCATCCCCAAAGCAGCCTTGGATCTAAATCCAGGATAGGTTGCATTGCCTATGGACGGAGGGCTGGACCCCGCTCCGCAGGCCGCACACTTATCGACGGTGGAGCCGAACACGGGTCCCACCTCTGTGGAGGCCTGTAACCCCGGACCCCCGGACTCATATCCGGCTGGTGGTCCTGTTCCGCTCACTCTCGAGCCAGCTGAGCCAGGTTGGGCTCCGGTAATGGAGTTTACCACCGCGGACATCTTTGGGCACTCGCCCTTTGGCGACATGCTGAACTCCTTGAATTCTCTCTCTTTGTCAGGAGACTCTGGGCCGAACTATGTCCGGCCCGAGTGGGAAGCAGGTGACGAAGGAATTCGGCACCCACCCACCACCCACTTCATTGCCACGATCGAAGAATTAACCGACGTGCTTGACTCCGAAGACATCGACGGTATGGACGATGATGCAAGAGAGGCTCCAGAATCCCTGGAGCGCGGGACTACTACCTTGTCACACGATATATACATGGTAGGTACGCCCAATAAGGCGGCATCCCGGACGATAAAACACCCGGGCAAAAGCCAAAGAGGCGGCGCAGACTCCGCTCTAAGTCCAGCAATGGCAAAAATAGCGACAAGAGCGCAAGAAGGGTTGATATATCCGCAAACTCCGAAACAATAATGACCACATGGACCTAGCGATGGAGTAGGACGAGCCAGGTCAAGCCAAATCAAGTTCAGAGCAAATACCCGATCACAATGATCTGGAGGGACGAGCTCAAGATGCCGCCCCAGAACAGGAAGACAGTCTGGACGACGATGCATGCATCATCCCGGATGAACAAGTGGAACGAGACAACCTCCACAGAAAGCTTATGGCCACCGCAAGAAGTCTGGAAAAGCAGATGCAACGGCTCAAGGCCGCACAAGAAAAGCTAAGTGGCTGATGGAATAAGGTGCTAGACACTGAAGAAAGATATGGCGATGACCGCCATACGAAAAGCTATCCGAAGCGCAAGCTACTGCCAGAGTTCGACGACGCAGCCGTTCCACCAAAAGAAAATTCGACCAAGAAACCAGACGTACCGCCTCACAACCATAACAGAGCGGCTGTGGACACTGCGCATGATCCACGCGAGCATCCGGATAAAAAGACCGGTGCAGCCAGGTCCATATATGGATCTAGAAGACACACCCCAGCACAGGACTATGGTCACCCAAATGCTTATAAAAGCCAGATACCAGTTCGGAATCAACCCCGGACACAACAACAGCCGACTACATGCCACAATGTGTCCAGATACAGAGGGGCTGCTCACCCCCTGTGTTTCACCGAAGAAGTACTGGACCATGAATTCCCACAAGGCTTTAAAACTGTGAACATAGAAGCATACGACGGCACGACAGACCCAGGGGTATGGATCGAGGATTTTATCCTGCATATTCACATGGCTCGTGGGGATGACCTCCACGCCATCAAATACCTTCCCCTCAAGTTGAAGGGACCAGCTCGACACTGGTTGAAAAGCCTCCCCGAAAACTCAAATGGGAGTTGGGAGGAAATCGAAGATGCTTTCAGGGCCAATTTTCAAGGGACTTATGTCCGGCCTCCGGATGCAGACGATCTAAGTCACATAATCCAACAGCCCGGAGAGTCCGCCCGCAAGCTTTGGAATAGATTCCTCACTAAGAAGAATCAAATTGTCGATTGTCCGGACGCCGAAGCCTTAGCGGCTTTCAAAGACAGCATCAGTGACGAATGGATCGCCCGACACCTCGGCCAAGAAAAGCCAAGGACAATGGCAGCCTTAACAAGCCTTATGACCCACTTTTGCGCGGGTGAGGATAGCTGGTTGGCCCGTAAAGGCACCAGCGACCCCAGCACATCCGAACTAAGGGATGGCAATGGGAAGCCACGGCGTAATAAAAATAAACGCCAAAACAAGGAAGAGAGCCCGGATAACACGACGGTTAACGCCGGATTCAGGGGCTCTCAACCTGATCAGAATAAGAAGCCATTCAAAGGCACTAAAGACGGATCGTCCAGTCTGAACAGAGTCCTGGACAGACTATGCCAAATTCATGGCACCCCGGAAAAACTTGCGAACCACACCCATAGAGAATGCTGGGTCTTCAAGCAGGCCGGAAAATTAAATGCCGAACACAAGGGGAGGGGCACACCAAGTGAAGACGAGGATGAACCTCACCAGTCAAACACTGGGGTACAGAAAAAATTCCCGCTAGAGGTTAAAACAGTAAACATGATCCACGCGACTCGCACATCCACGAGAGGGCATAAACGCGCACCCATAGAAGCGCACAATGTAGACCCCGTCGTACCCACGTCTCACTACTGGATGTCTTATCCGATCACTTTCAATCCCATGGACGGCCGAACTAGTATTCGGCGCGGCGGATCAGAGGCCTTGGTGCTTAACCCACTAATCGACGGATACCGTCTCACCCGTGTCCTCATGGATGGTGGCAGTGGTCTCAATTTAATATACGAGGACACTGTCCGCAGAATGGGGATAGACCCATCCAGAATTAAACAAAGCAACACCACCTTTGAAGGGGTGATACCAGGCGTTGCAGCCTGCGCTAGGGGCTCCGTCGTGCTGGAAGTAACATTCGGCTCCCCAGGCAACTCCAGAAGCGAAGAGATGCTGTCACGACCGGTTTTCCGGGTATTAATTTCTAGAAAATGATCGTTGTGCTCACCAGCCCCAGGATTACTGTTAGCTGATGAGGCACCAAACTGATACAGAAATTCCAAGCAAAATACAAAATATGTAGTACAAGACCATTCTGGCCTATGAGTACAACAAGTGATTTCTAGAGGTTGATGGCGGAAGCGGTTTGTAGATCATCGGTGTCTATGGGACTCCATTTGCCAACAGGAACAGCTGACCAGGTTAACTCCTATCTTCATGAGGCTACTATCACCGTTGCTTAGGTTCCGTGGCTGTCATCGCGTCGCTCCTATCCAAGCAAGAAATTTGGCCAAGACAATAGCCAGGGACAAGCCAGTGAGTACTTTGAATGTACTCGCAAACATTATGAACACGGGTATAATATAAATGATAATTGTGCGTTGAAATATTCTATGATAACATCGTCAGTCATAAAATAAAATCTCTGATGCATGTAAGCAGGTTATTTATGAAAATGCAATAACGTATTAATAATTAAAAGGCACCGATCGGGTGTCTGAAGCGACGCCGCGAAAGGTCAGTAAATAAAGAGGAATACCTCAGTCGGGCGTCTGAGCGACACCACATAAAGGGCTTATAAAAGAAATGCCACAGTCGGGCGTCTCTGCGACACCACATAAAGGTCTTTAAAAGAAATGCCGCAATCGGGCGTCTTAGCGACACCACATAAAGGGCTTTAAAAGAAATGCCGCAGTCGGGCATCTTAGCGACACCACATATAGGGCTTTAAAATAAATGGCACAGTCGGGCGTCTTAGCGACACCACATAAAGGGCTTTAAAATAAATGCCACAGTTGGGCGTCTTAGCGACACCACATAAAGGGCTTTAAAAGAATCACAGTGAATATCCAGGAGGTAGAACCGTCCCAGGGATATTCGATAATACCAATAATATCACGGGTTAGTCCACAACAAATAATAATACTCATAATTATCATATGTCACAAGTCGTAATACCAGTTCTGGTTTAACAGTTTCACCTCCGAAGACCGACACTAAGACCGACAGTTGACCCATCCCAGACTGTAGTCCTTAACCATGGACATGGCTATTCGAATAGGTTTAATCTCTGCAAAGGGTGTACTCTTTACCCACGAGTAACGGATTCCTTTAGTCCATTGGGACTAATTCCGTCTACGGTCTTTTTGTTGAAAACACACCTAACTTGCACACACCAGCTTAACTCACACGTGTCTGGAATCACCCACGACACCTGTCAAGCAAACTCTAAGTGGGGAGGCTACAACCTCGCGTAGCATGGGATCAAATTTATATTGCGCGCTCTAAGGGGTGGCCTTCCCTCTCGGTCTCAACCGGAAACACCCATGCCCCCGGACCAGGTGGCCTGCCTACCAGCTACAACCGGTATCTTCCACCATGGCCTCTCTGTATGGTGTGTGCTAGAAAGAGGTTGACAACTTACTGAACCGTACTCTACTTGTTGTAGGGACAAGTGGTAGTACGAAACAAGTATGGGGGTTACTGGAACAAGACTCGATCTACGGTCGACTCAGGAGGTTTATAATTTCCCTGCATGACATGTATAACAAATATATATCAACCAACACAATCAACACTCATTATACCTTACTATGTCATATCGGACACTACCGTCCCGACGGAGACCGGCGACAAGCTCACGCCTACCCAAGGTAGAGGCTTTCCCGGATTCCTTCCGGCATGCATGCAAGGCACATGAGGATGATTACCATCACAAGTGTGTTCATTTCCAACAGCATGGAAATCACTAATATGCATCCATGCAAATGACCATATCACATGAAATAACAAGTTCCCGAAATGAGATGGTGTTATAAACGTGTCGACGAACACACAAAAAATATTATGCCTGGGTTCAGAATGCTTGCCTTCAAGTTGTGTAGAGGCAGGGTGCATTCTAAAAACTTTTGAAAGTTTCCTTCTCTCTCTCCAAGATCCTATTTTAAATAAATTTGAATTAATTCACATTTTCAAAACAGCACAAAAAATTTGTCTAAATTTTTTTCAAATAAATCTTAAAATAAACTAGACTAAATTTGAGAGAGGTAGGATAAAGAATCAACTCATTTGGAGTTTTCTTTTAAAAGATATAGCCAGTCAAAACTTAGTCAAATTCTGATTTTAAATAAAACAGAAAAAGAAAAGAAAAACGCTTCGAACCGGTACACGTCGAAGACGTACTTTGTAAATACGTTACCACTTAACCCACGTGTACTGGAGCGGGGTCACTGACAGTGGGTCCAAGGGCCCACTGGTCAGGTTTGACCGGTCTCCCCCGCCTCCTTCCTCCTCTGGCCGGACAGAGGCGGGGGCTCCGGCGACCAACGCCGGCGAGCGGCGGCTCCTCGCGGCCTCTGGAGGGCGGGGATGGATCCGCCAGACTAGGGCGGTCCTCCCGGTGGTCGAGGGAGTGATGGGGATGGAGGGAGTCGTCGGCGACGAGCCTTGCGGCGGATGGCGGCCTCGGTTGGATTTGGGGCCGCGGCTATGGTGGTTCCCGACCAAAATTGAGCGTCGGGGTGCACTCACGAGAGGGAGGGAGAGCTCCTGGTGAAGAGAGTGGAGGGGGAGGCCCTGGTGGTGCCGGAGTGGCCGGGGCAGTGGTGGCAGCAGGAGTTGACGGAGAGGAAGAAGACGGCTCCCCTGGTCTTCCTACTTCTATGGGTGGGTCGGTGAGGGAGTGAGAGAGGCTGCGCGAGGCCTGGACGAGCTCGGGTGCTTCTTATATAGCGTGGCCATGGCGGTTCCGCGGCCGAGGATAAGGTCACCGGCGAACCAATGTTCTGTAGCTTGCAGGGCAACGTGGAGGCGACAAGAGCTAGCCGACGAGCGAGGGGATAAGCTTGCACAGCTCCCAGGGGCAGGTGGCGAGCCGGGATGGCTCGGGCGGCGCCGACCGTGGCAGAGACGTACTGCGGACGCTGGCGGGCCGCCAAGAGTGCCCTGACGACGGCGCTGTAGGGTGCCAGGGGTGGTCGTGGTGGCGTGGCAGTGCAGGAGGATACGTGGCGTGCTGGCTGCGGTTGGCCAAGGGCCATAACGGGTGCGAGGCGAGATGCGGTGGCTCGGGCGCACGTGCGTGCCAAACGCACGCTCTGGGCGCGCCCAGAGCACGCCCACCAGCTGCTCGGCGAAATGCCAGTGCATGCTAGAGGTCGCGGGTGAGGTTGGGAAGAAACAAGGCTAGGCTAGGGTTAGTCAAAAGGTAAATGGACATGGTGGTTAGGTCAGGTAGCCAAGTTCATAATGCAAACAAAAACTCATGCTAATTCTGTCCATGCACTCCAGGTGTTTGATAAAATGCCACAGGCACCTAGGCTTTTCTTGGAGTGGCCAAATTCTCCAGATCAGTGTCTCTTTGGATGGACAAGAGGGTGGTGAGGTTAGTTTGTACAAAGAAAAAACTTGTTAGTGCAAGTTGTGCAAAACTTCAGTTTTTGACAGAAAGAAGAGGGCATGAATGCAAGCACTTAGAATCATCCAATGGGTCCACTCTCCTGGACTTAAGGGTTTGGCAAAGTGCACTACAAGCAGGAGAAAGCTCAAGGGTAAAGGAGCAAGTTAGAAGATGGTTGCAGTACAAATCACCAAGTTGTACCAGAATGAAGATGAGGATGATTCACTCAAATTTTTTGAAGAACATCACTGGATTTTTGCATAAAGTTGAATCATAAGCTACTACCAGCATCCCATAATTTTGGTGGAGGCTAGAAAGAAGTATTTAAATGAGTTACAATGCAAAATTGCCCACTGGACCAGAGAAGAAAATTGGGTGCAGAGCTCAAAATATTTTATGAATAAAAGATATTTTTGCATAAAAGTGATTTAAAAACATCACCTGACATCTCCAAATTTTGGTTGGAATTTTAAGTGGATTTATCAAATGGTTGTAGTTCAAATATGGCCATATAACCTTGGAAAACCATTTTTCAAGAAAATCAAGATCAAGCAAATAATTATGTAATTAGTTCTACTAATAAAAGAAAAGTTTTTCTTGAGAGGTTAAACAAGTCCAATAACATATTTGAAAAGTTTTCACTAGGAAAAAAAACTCCACAACTTAGGGAAAGAGGGAGGTCCTGAGATCAAGAATGAATCCAAAAAATAAAAAAAATTGGGGTGTTACAACACTACCCCCCTTAAGAAAAATCTCGTCCTCGAGATTTGATAAGGGTTGTTTTGAAAATATCATTCCTGTGAGATGGAACCAAAAGATTTATTCATATCACAAACTTGCGTCGTCGAGGTTGGCAGCTACGCCCGGGATAAAAAAATGCAATCGCACATCAACATACTCATGCATGGCTACTATTAAAAACAAGAGCGCACAAGCAAACAGCATTTAACTATGGCGATACAGGGTCACAAGATTACAAGGCGAGGTCATTCTAAGACTCGGTATCATTCGAGTGATTTTAGTCTACCTCGTTCATATCTAAGCGGGCTTGCCTCGCGGACGTCGAGGTTTCTCCATGGTTTTCACCGTCGTGATCTGCTGGAGGGGGTTGAGGGGCTACAAGGTCGGGGCAGTGTTGGGGGTTGGATACGACATATGCCAAAGGATGGCTTATCATGGTGGGAGCAAGTAGAACGTCGCCGGTGCCTGGAAGCGGGATGAGGTGAAGACATGCACGCCGGCGGAACTTACCCAGCTTCAGGGCAGTCCTAGGAGATAACACCCCTCCTGCTGCTCTGCGGGGTCTCCGCATGATCACTCAAGCAAGGTAACTACAATAGTGCTCCTGGAGCTGTTTCGGGAGGTAGGAGAGGGCAAGTCTAGCTCTCTCCTCCCTGGGCTATCTGGTCTATCTTCCTCTCTAGATCCGAACCCTTTGCATGGGTGCTACGGGGGGTTTATATAGGCCTACCCCCCGGGGGTACAATAGTAATCCGGCTGGGTGCGGGTCCCAGCCGTCTGTCTCTTAGGCTGCCGTCCATCCTGCCGGCTTCTGGGGCCGCCAACTGGCGGGTCCCGCGAACAGGCTCGAGACTGTAGCGGCACTCTTGATGACGCAGGCTTTGTCATCGGGTCGTGGCAACAGTGCCACCGTCTATCGGGCGATCACTGTCGCCATTCCCCATCTTGTCTGATTAATGGCTCGTGGGGCCCGGGGGGAGTCGGCCGACTCCCACGGGCCCGTCTTCGGGCTGCCCAGGCCAGCTTCTGCCCTCCCACTGACAGGCGGTCCTGCCGTCTTTGGATCGTACAGGTCGGCGTCGTGGGCACAGTGCACTGCATACTGTAGCTGAGGTCAGGGCAGGCATGGCAACAGTGCCGTATCTCACCGGAGATCTTCCAGTGGTACGGCTTACTGTAGCCATGCCGGTCCTTAGTA
>NC_041385.1:746951991-746967027 GCF_002162155.2 Triticum dicoccoides | reverse complement strand
GGAAACGGCCATGCCGTAACCGTACCCCACGTCGTGTTTCGGGATAAGGGAGGAGTCTTGGGCCAACTCTCCATAGTCAGCCTCCTTGGGAGTCGCCAGCATGGAGTCGGCTTATCTGGGAGTCGCCAGCTTGGACTCGGCATATCTTGGAGTCGCTTCTGGGACTCGGCCTGAGGGGCGCGGCCTGCCCCGATGTCTTGAAATGTCCTAGGGCTCGGGTTGGCCTACCCGTGGCCCATTACTCTGACAGTAGTCCCCGAAGCTTGTGAAACCCTGCGGTCGCTGTATTGTGGGGCTTCAACAGCTTCAATCTTTTAAAAGCGCAGACTCTGGGACTCGGCTGCCATCTTCCCTTGGGCCGACTGTCGAAAGTCGGAGCTTCGGGGGAGAGCCCCAGTTCGAAGGTCGCGGCGGGAAGCCAGGCGGCGTGCCTGATACGCTTCCCCGCAGTCATTAGGGCGGTCCTATCGCGTAGCGCCACGTGGGGAGGACAGTCTGCCTGCCCACGCGCGTGACGGGACGGGCCGTTAGGCGGGGCCCGCCACTACCGTGCCTCGGCATACGGACGGATCCGTTGTGGCTGAGGACGGTTGGTTTCCCCACGTCGTTACTGCGCGCAGTAACTTCGTGGGTAAATCGTGGGGCGGCGTGGGGCATCGTGCGCAGTTAATCCCACGCCCGCCCCCTCGGCTTCTCAGCCCGCAGGGCTATAAGTAGGCGGGGGGAAACGGAGCGGCACAGCTCATGCGCCATTCTTCCCCGCTCCCCCGCCTCATCTTGCTTTCTCTCCTTCCTTCCTCCGCCGTTGAGCAGGAGCACACCCTACCGCGGCGATGAGCTCTTCTTCCGCCGCGGCCTCTGCCGTGCGCTCCGGCGTATGGGACGGCTCGGAGGTAGAGGAGGAACACATCGAGTTCCTCCGCCAGACCCGCCGTCTCCCTAGCGCGGACCTCGTGCGCGCCTGCGCCGCGCCAGAGGGGGAAATCTGGCCGGCGCCGGAAGAGGGCGAGCGGGTCATCTTCCGCTCGCACCTTATGTGCGGCCTGGGGCTGCCGGCGAGCGGCTTCTTTCGCTCGTTCCTGGAGTTCCACAGCCTTCAGCCGCACCACCTCACACCGAACACGGTGGTGCTGCTCTCCGCCTTCGCCACCCTGTGCGAAGGTTTCCTCGGAGTTCTCCCCACCATCGAGCTGTGGGGAGAATTCTTCTCTTCTATGCTCGGCACGCACATCGCCGGCATGCCGGCCCAGTGCGGCGCCTTCATCGCGATGCGGCGCTCGACGGCCGACAACCCCTTTCCTCCCATCATGCTGATCAAGTCGGTGAAGATGTGGTAGCGCTCGTACTTCTACGTGAAGAACCTCGCCTCCGACGGTGACTGGGTCAACTTGCCGCCTTACAATGCTGCTCCCCTGACTGGGTGGCTCCCCAGCTGGTCCCATCGAGTCAAGACGCTGACTCCTACCAGAGCCGCCGCCGTGGCGCGACTCCGAGTCTTGACGCAGTCGGAGGGACTCGTCGGGGCCGACTTGCTGGCCACCTTCGTGGCGCACCGAGTTCTCCCGCTCCAAGGCCGGCCTCACCTGATCTGTCAGATGAGCGGCCTCCGAAACCCAAGTCGGATGAGCACCAAGGAGATGCCCCGCAAGGAGGTGGTGAACATGGTAAATTACATCGCGCACTACGAGTACGAGGAGGACTGGCAGTTCGGCAAGGAGCCGTACTCGCGCGTCAACCCTCCACCAGTGGTAAGTCGCGTCTCCCTGCTATTTTATCTTTTTCCGCAGCCGACTCCGGCTTCTGACTCTTGTTGGCTTCTTCTGAACTAGAATCCTCTTATGCAGCCCGCTGCCGGTGCCACGAGGCAGCCCCGCGAGTATGTTCCTGACTGCGCGGAGAGCGACGTCGACGACTCCGACTTGGGGGCGGCGGCGATGGAAGCCGACGCCGAAGGCGGAGCAGGGGGGCAGAGGGCGACTTCAGGCCCTCGGCCACCTTCGCCGACTGGCCTGATGACGACGCCGAAGGCGAAGTCGCTCCGCGCCACCAGCTGAGGACTGGCCCGTCGGGCGCCGGCTCCTCCGCTGGTCAAGGCGGCGCGAAGAGGCGTCACGCCGGGCCGACTGCGCCCGGCGGCAAATTGAAGAAGTTCAAGGGGGCGGCCGCCGCGACCAGGCGATAGGAGGCGGCCGCGAAGGCCAACCGCTTCGGAAGGGAAGTGAGAAAGCCGCCGCTAGTATCCGCGTAAGTCTTTATGCTCTTTTATTTTCTTTGTCGAATCTTGTATGAGTCTTCATTTATATACTCCCTCCATTCTTCTTCAGGGCCCCTCTTTCCCTTGAGATAGTCGCCGTCCCCTCCATCATGGGGTCGGCAGAGACATCCGCCAATACTCGGCGGCCCGACCCTGCCGCCGACGTCCGGGAGGCGACGGAGCGGAATGCGCGGGAGAAGCACGAGGAGGAGGAGGCCGCGCGTTTGGAGAAGGCGGAGGCCGACAGGGCGGCCGCCTCCGCCCAAAAAAAGTTGGAAGATGCCGAGGCCTCCCTTGCGGCAAGAGGGCGCGCCGAGGAGGCCGCGCGTCGCCGATCGGCGATGCTCGTCCCCCCACTATCGTCTGCACCGCCGCCTCCGGAGTTCACGGGGCAGACCAGGGGAGCCGGCACCGAGAACCCCATCATGGAGAAGGAGAGCGGCGAGGCCTCCATGTCAGATGCTCTCGTGCCGCCGCCGCCTCCACCACCGTCTGGGAGGCCGCACGGTAAACAGCAGGTGGATCCGTCGGAGCCGCTGGCCATGGACGAGGCCGAAGCGTGGCTGCTTCTCCAAGTCGCCTCGCCGGTGCGTCGCCGTCTTGAGAGGGCGACCTCGGCGCCGCGACCTCGGGAGATCGACGCTGCCAGCTCGGCAGCTCTAGACGCCGAGGCCACAAGCGCCGCGCCCACCGGGTGGGTGCGCAGAGGCGGCACCGGGCCGCTAAATCAACTGCTCCTAGAAGTCCAGGCGAAGTTGTGGGCCAAAGGCGACGCCCTTCAGGCCTGTACCAGAGCGCACCTGGCCGCGCGAACGGCCGTCCGAGTAAGTTTCTTCTCCTTCTTGATTCTTGTTTTTCTCTGTGGGGGCGCGCCAGCGCACCCACTGGGTGTAGTCCCCGAGTTCCGGGCCGGCTGCTGAGCAGGCGGTTCGGAACTCTCTCTGGCGAGTTCCAAACACTAACTTCGTCTTCAATGACTTACTGCAGGAGTATCACAACCTCCGCGCCACTGCCTTCAACCGCAATGTTGAGGAGTTGGGCAAGCGGGCTGCCGACTTGTCGGAAAGCCGGAGTGAGGTCTTCTTCTTCACGGGGGCGCGCTCGCGCACCCGCGGGCTGTAGTCCCTGAGATTCGGGCCGACTGCTGAGCAGTCGGGCCGGATCTTCCCGGCGATCTTCTTTGCTGACGACTAATTTGTTTTCTCTTTCGATTTTTAGGAGCCAACGCCGCTCTTCAGGAGTAGCTGGGCGAGGCCAATACCGCCTGTCGCGCCAAGGAGGAGGAGTGTGGCAGGCTCGCCATGGAGCGTGACCTGTTGGTGGTGCAGCTGGCCGAGCAGAAGGAGATGCTTAAGAAGGCGCAGGAAGAGGCCGAGAAGAAGGAAGCCGCTCTCCTGGCCGAGTTCGAGAGCGAGCGCTCCTCCTGAACTGGCAGGGAGGCGATGCTAACCTCCGGCTTCCACGAGATCGAGGATATTGTGGATGGTACGTTTCTTTCGCTTCTTCGCGCTTCTGACTTATGTGTCGGGGCGACTTCTGATTTTTCGACTTTCTTCTTTTTTGCCTTGGCAGACTTCTTCCCTGGTCACTCTCAGACGGTCCCTCTGGCCATCGAGGCTGCTCGTGAGGCGCGAAAGGCGAATTGTGAGGAGATCGCCGCCAATGCCCCCCGAACCGTTGATGAACAGCTCCTGAGCATTGAAGCCCGTCTTCGTCCGGTCCACCGGTAGATGCGCCGGCTTCAGCGTGCCGGCGCCCAGGCGGTTGCCGCTTTGTAGCCGGATATGCCGGCTCTGCGCACCGCCAGTCGGACCGCCGACTGGCTGGAAGTCGCTGCCGACCGTCTTGAGGCCTGGAAGGGCTCCTCGGCCCGGGCCGGAGCGCGCCGGGCCTTGGAGTTCGTCAAGGCGTGGTATCCAGGGCTGGACCTGGACCGCCTGGCCGCGTTCCGGTCGGAAGCCCAGGGCGAATTGGAGCCGTGGAGGGCGCCCTTATCGAGCGTGTTGCGGCCATCGAAGAGTACACGGACACCAGCGTCTTCGTGCCCGAGCGGGCTGAAGGCGGCGAGGAAGTGCCGGCAGAGTGGTTCGGGATGAACCCGGAGTATGGCGAGGACTCGGCAGAGGTGATCGACTCCAGCACTGAGGAGGAGGACGAGGTGGAGGCCGAAGGCGACGCGGACGTGCCAGAAGACGGAGCAGGCGTCCAGCCTCAGCTCGACCGCGCCTCCAGCAACGAGTCGCGTCAGGAGAAAGCGACTGCCACCGGAGGCGATCAAACCGAGACCGCCCGGCCGACTGCCCCGGCGCCTGACACCGCCGTCTCCTCCGATACTCCACTCCCAGATGCCGCCTCCTAGGCTGCCTTTCTCGCCACTATTTTTCTGTCTTAGTAATCTTTTGAAAACTTTGTTAGATTCGAACAATTCCACCCGCGGGATGTATCTTGAACTTCTATTCGAAAATTTAGCCAAGGGCCTATGTAAATATTAATCTGCTTTCCGTCTTTCCTTGCTTACTGCCCTTTAGGCTTTTCCTTTTGCCGCCTTCCCTTAGTCGCTGCCTTGTCAGTCTAGCAGCCACTCTGCAGACTGCCGCTAAGTCAAGTGCTTGGCTACTTTGGGAAGGCAAGGACTTGGCTGTTTAGAGTTTCTTTAGCAAGTCGGATAGGAAGCGACATGCCGACTACCCAAGAGTCGGCCGTCCTTAATAGAGGCTAATGAAGACAGCGAGCCGGCTACTCATGAGTCGGCCTTCCACTTCAGAAATGCTGGAGGCTGTCTTATGCTATGTTTGTGCTTTAGGTCCTTAGCCATTTTTCGTGTGGGTGCCCGTTCTTCCTCACTCCTGCCTGTCTCACAGTCGCTCTGCGAGCTGCGGCTTTGCCAGGAGGCGGATTGGGCACCGCACACTACTTGTCTGACTGCGGGAAGCTTCTCATAGCGCAAGGCGGCGAGTCCCCGGGCCGAATATTCAGGCCCGGTGCCAAGCGGCTTGTAATGAAAGTAATGTACTCGGAGGCATAATTCTTATCGTAAGCGACTGCCACCGGAGGCGATCAAACCGAGACCGCCCGGCCGACTGCCCCGGCGCCTGACACCGCCGTCTCCTCCGATACTCCACTCCCAGATGCCGCCTCCTAGGCTGCCTTTCTCGCCACTATTTTTCTGTCTTAGTAATCTTTTGAAAACTTTGTTAGATTCGAACAATTCCACCCGCGGGATGTATCTTGAACTTCTATTCGAAAATTTAGCCAAGGGCCTATGTAAATATTAATCTGCTTTCCGTCTTTCCTTGCTTACTGCCCTTTAGGCTTTTCCTTTTGCCGCCTTCCCTTAGTCGCTGCCTTGTCAGTCTAGCAGCCACTCTGCAGACTGCCGCTAAGTCAAGTGCTTGGCTACTTTGGGAAGGCAAGGACTTGGCTGTTTAGAGTTTCTTTAGCAAGTCGGATAGGAAGCGACATGCCGACTACCCAAGAGTCGGCCGTCCTTAATAGAGGCTAATGAAGACAGCGAGCCGGCTACTCATGAGTCGGCCTTCCACTTCAGAAATGCTGGAGGCTGTCTTATGCTATGTTTGTGCTTTAGGTCCTTAGCCATTTTTCGTGTGGGTGCCCGTTCTTCCTCACTCCTGCCTGTCTCACAGTCGCTCTGCGAGCTGCGGCTTTGCCAGGAGGCGGATTGGGCACCGCACACTACTTGTCTGACTGCGGGAAGCTTCTCATAGCGCAAGGCGGCGAGTCCTCGGGCCGAATATTCAGGCCCGGTGCCAAGCGGCTTGTAATGAAAGTAATGTACTCGGAGGCATAATTCTTATCGTACAGATAACAAAAAGGGCAGTCCCCGAGCTCGTCTCGGGGGGCCCAAAGTCTTAGTACTTTAATACAAAGGGGTAGTGTGATACATACTGCATGAACTGTAAAATCTTCGAAGAAGATTTGCATTCCACGGGCGCTCTGTCTCTTTGCCGGAATCGTCCCTCTTGCGCGCTCAGGGTTTCTGGGCGTCGATCAAATAGTAGGCGTCATTCCCTAGAACCTTGCTGATGATGAAGGGGCCTTCCCAAGGTGCCGACAGCTTGTGCTGGCCGGCCGTTCGTTGGATCAGCCGGAGCACAAGGTCGCCCTCTTGAAAGGAGCTTGGCCTGACCTTCCTGTTGTAGTATCGACGCAGACTCTGCTGGTAGATGCTAGACCGGCTGAGTGCCAATAGCCGGCCCTCTTCCAGCAGATCGACGCCGTCTTGACATGCTTCTTCTGCTTCCTCCTCGGTGTACATGGTGACTCGTGGGGAGTCGAACTCTATGTCTGTTGGGATGACGGCTTCAGTGCCATAGACGAGGAAGAATGGTGTGAAGGCGGTTGACTTGTTTGGAGTCGTGCGCAGACTCCAGAGGACGGCCGGCATCTCCTCAAGCCAAGCGCCGGCAGATCACTCCAGCGGTATGACGAGTCGAGGCTTGATGCCGGATAAGATGAGGCCATTTTCTCGCTCCACCTGGCCGTTTGACTACGGATGGGCAACGGACGCTAAGTCCAGTCGGATGCCCTGTGTCGTGCAGAAACAGGCCAAGGCGCCTTTGGCAAAATTCGTGCCATTGTTGGTGATGATGCCTTGTGGGATGCCGTACCGAGTTGTGATGTCAGCGATGAAGGTCACTGTAGTCGGACCATTCAATTTCTTGATTGGTTTCACCTCCACCCACTTGGTGAATTTGTCCACTGCGACAAGTAGGTGAGTCAAGCCACCTCGTGCCGTCTTGAATGGTCCCACCATGTCCAGGCCCCAGACTGCAAAGGGCCAGGCGATAGGGATAGTCTTGAGTGCGGAAGCCGGCTGAAGTGGCTTGGAACGAAAAATCTGGCACCCCTTGCACTTTTGGACTAACTCTTTGGCCTCTTCCAGAGCGGTTGGCCAGAAAAAACCATGCCTGAAGGCTTTGGCGACGAGTGCCCTTGAGGCCGCGTGGTGACCGCACTCGCCTTCGTGGATGTCTCTAAGGATTGCCTGACCTTGTTCTGCTTCGACGCAGCGTTGGAAAACGCCAGTGACGCTGCGCCTGACTAGCTCTCTGTTGACTATGGTGTAGGCTGTTGCTCGGTGTTGCACTTGCCGAGCAAAGATTTCGTCAGTTGGCAACTCTCTGTTTACTAAGAATATGAGGATGGGCTGGGCCCATGAAGGTGCTGCTATTTCTTCAACTGCCACTAGCGCGACTTGGATAAGGGTGGCTGGGCTGGGGGGCGGCGGGTTGGAATCCGCAGCCGCTTGCTGATTTGACAAAGTCCCGGGGCCGACTGGAGCAGTCCCCCGGTCGAGCTCTGGAGTCTTCGATCTTGCTACTGCAGTCCCCGGGCTGGGTTCTGAAGTCCCCGGGCCGGCATCGACTGTATGTTTCTTGGAGTTGGATCCGTCCTCCTCAGGTGGAGCCGGCACATAGATTGAATCCGATTCTGGTGACGGCTTGATAGAAGGCTTGAGGAGGCGCCGGAGGGCGACACCAGATGATATTGCCTGGCGGGTGGAGCCGATTCGTGCCAAGGCGTCTTCTTGGTCGTTGTCGTTCCTTGGCACGTGGAGGAACTCGCACCCCTCGAAGTATCTGCTGAGTTGCTGGACGAGGAAACGGTAGCTCGCCATATTTGCGTCCTTGGCGTCCCAATCACCAGATGATTGCTGGACCACCAAGTCAGAGTCGCCATAACACAGGATCCGGCGAATGCCGAGTTCTTTGGCAAGCCGGAGCCCGTGAATGAGCGCCTCGTACTCGGCCACGTTGTTGGAGGCGGCGAAGTGGATCTGTAGCACATATCTGAGCTTGTCGCCCTTGGGGGAAGTGAGGACGACGCCGGCTCCCAAGCCGGTGCGCATCTTGGAGCCGTCGAAGTGCATCCGCCAATGGGTGGAGTTGGGCGCTGGCGGCAGATACTGGGTCTCGGCCCAGTCGACGAGGAAGTCGGCCAGTGCTTGTGACTTAATGGCGGTGCGGGGCTCGTAGTAGATGGTGTAGGGAGCCAGGTCGATGGCCCATTTGGCCACCCGGCCAGAAGCATCTCGGCTTCCAATGATCTCGGCCAGTGGAGCTGTGCAGACCATGGTGATTGGATGCTCCTGGAAGTAAGGCTTCAATTTCTTGGCGGCAAAATGCACGCCGTAGCACATCTTCTGGTAATGGGGGTAGTTCTGCTTGGAGGTCGACAGCACCTCACTCAAGCAATATACCGGTCTCTTGACGGGTAGTGCCTTGCCTTCCTCCTTGCGCTCGACTACAATGACCGTGTTGACTACTCGGCTGGTGGCGGCAATGTACAGGAGGATGGGCTCTTTGGGAGTCGGAGCCGCCAGCACAGGGGGAGTAGTCAACATCTTCTTTAGTTGGAGAAAAGCCTCGTCCGCCTTGGGAGTCCACTCAAAGAAGGTCGTCTTCTTCATGAGCTGATAAAAGGGGAGAGCCTTCTCGCCCAATCGACTGATGAATCTGTTGATGGATGCCAAACAGCCGGTGAACTTCTGCACATCCAACAGTTGTCTGGGTGCCTCCATCCTCTTGATGGCCTTGATCTTTACTGGGTTGCACTCTATGCCGCGTTCGGAGACCAGGAAACCGAGGAGCTGGCCGGCTAGTACTCCGAAAATGCACTTCTCCGGGTTGAGCTTGATCTGGAATCGGCGCAGATTCTCAAATGTTTCCTTGAGGTCCTCCAGCAAGGTTCCACGATTTTCTGTCTTCACCACCACATCATCCACATAGACGTGGGCATTTCTGCCGAGTTGCGTCAGGAGGCACTTCTGCATGCAATGGTGAAAGGTGGCGCCGGTGTTTCTCAAGCCGAACGTCATGGTTAGGTAGCAGAAGGCTCCAAACGGCGTGATCAAGGCGGTCTTCAGTCGGTCAGCCGGGTTCAGCTTGATCTGGTGATACCCTGAATATGCATCTAGGAAACTCAACAGCTCGCATCCGGCTGTGGAGTCTATCACCTGATCAATTCTTGGCAGAGCAAATGGGTCCTTGGGGCAGGCTTTGTTGAGGCTCGTGTAATCAATGCACATCCGCCACTGCTTGTTCTTCTTCAGCACCAGCACCGGGTTTGCCAGCCACTCTGGAAAAAATACTTCCATGATAAAGCCGGCTGCAAGGAGACGGGCTATTTCTTCTCCAACAACTCTTCTTTTTTCTTCTGACAGGCGGCGCAAGGGCTGCCTGACGGGCTTCATATCAGATCGGACGTGTAATTTGTGCTCGGCGAATTCCGTCGGGACACCAGGCATGTCCTTGGGGGACCATGCAAAGATGTCGCGATTCTCACGGAGGAAATCGACGAGCTCGCCTTCCTATTTGCTGTCAAGGCCTGTGCCCATGACAGCGTACCTCTCCGGGTGCTCCGGGTCCAACGGTATCTTCTTTGTTTCTTTGGCCAGCTTGAATGATCCTTCTGCTTCTGACTCCTTCGGGTCGGGCGATAACTCGGGCTGCTTGCTGGCCATCGCCACGACCCGATCAAGGAGCCGTTTCTCGGCTGCGATCACCAAGGACTCGGCCAGACGACTGCTTTCGGCCGCGCAAGCGGACGACTTCCTATAGTCGCCGGACACGGTTAGGATTCCCTTGGAACTCAGCATCTTCATCTTGAGGTAGGCGTAGTGGGGGACCGCCATGAACTTGGCCAAGGCGGGTCGGCCAAGCAGTGCATGATATGGGCTGTCAAGGTCCACCACCTCAAACCAAATTGGCTCTCGGCGGAAATGATCTTTCTCTCCAAAGAGGACATCTATCAGGATCTTGCCGATTGGTGAGCAGGAAAGGCCAGGGACGATTCCGTGGAACATAGTCCGGCTGCTCTGGAGCTGTCTCCGCTTGATTCCTAACTTCTCCATCGTGTCCTTGTACAGGATGTTGATACTGCTGCCTCCGTCTATCAGTACTCGCGAGAAGCGAGTGGCCCGCCTATCCATGGCGAGTGTGGCGCTTAAGACCAAGGCGTAGGAGCCTGGACTCGGCATCACCTCTGGGTGATCAGCTCTGCTCCAACTGATAGGCTTCTCGGACCAATGCATGAACTCTGGAGTGCTTGACGCAACCGCTTCACTTCTTGCTGCTGTTGGCGCCAGCTGCGCTGGTCATCCGCTATACTGGTGAACACCACATAGGCTCCGTGCTCATCTGGGAACTTGTCTTGTATCGCGCCGACTGGCCTGACAGCCGGCTGCTGGGGCGGTGGTGGAGGAGGCAGCCCAGCAGGAGCGGGAGGGAGCAGGCCGTCCCCCTTAGCGATTCTGGTCAGCCAGTGGCATTTCCTGGTGGTGTGGTTTGACGGCTTCGCGCCGCTGTGAAACTTGCAGGGACCATCTAGAGTCCGCTCGTAGGAGAAAGCCGGCAGCCAGTTGGACTTGCCGCCCTTCTGCCGCTTCGCCGGAGGCGGTCCCTCCAGCTGCTGGTCCTCGGCCGTTGCCACTTGCCGACTGCTGGAAGTCGGCTGCGAGGCTTTGCGCTTCTGATCATTCTACTGTTGCCGCCGACTGGTGTCTCCAGCCGGAGTTCTTGGAGCCTGAGGGGCGACTTTGCCAGTTGTGCTGACCCGAATCTCCGCCTTCATGGAGGAGTCGGCCGTGGCGTACTTGTCCGCTGTGATCAGCAGCTCATTGAGGGTCTCCGGCTCATCGCAGAGGAGCTTGTGCTTGAGGAGGGTGCCTTCTCTACACCCGGCAGTAAAGTACTCGATGGCCTGCACCTCGTGCACGCCCTCGCAGGAGTTCCGGAGTTCGCCCCATCGCGTGAGGTAGTCGCGAGTAGACTCGTCAGGGCCTTGCACGCACAAGGAGAGCTGGCATGGCTTGGGAGGTCGCTTGTACGTGCTCATGAAGTTGCGGACGAAAGCCTCGGTGAAGTCGACCCAGCTATTGATGCTGCGAGGTTTCAGACTGTTTAACCACGTCCGGGCCGAGCCCTGGAGCATGAGCGGGACATATCTTACGACAACACGCTTATTGCCGTTCGCTATGTTGACGGCTGTGGAGTAGTCGATCAGCCAATCTTCCGGCTTCACGGTGCCGGTATATTTGGGCGTGTCTCGGGGGATCTTGAACCCTTTGGGAAAGGGCTCGTCCCGGATGCGGGGTCCAAAGCAGGGGGGACCCAACTCGTCTTCTTCTTCCAGCGCCAGGGATCGGTGGAGTCAGTCGATCCGGTGGCGGGCGTCGTTCTCTCCGACTCCCTCTCGGCGGCCAAGGCGGTCGTCGAGAGTCGGATGTTCCACGGGCGGCTGGGAGACTTGTCTTTCTCTGCGAGGAGGGGGAGGTAAGTAGTCGTGCCGCCGTTCCACCGCTCTGGGGCGGCCGTCTTGGTCGCGCTCGATGGTGATGTGAGTCCGACTGCAGCTGGCAGTCGGCTCCTTGTCCTTCTTCCCACGGGCCATGCCAGTCGGCGTTCGAGACGTCGCACCTTGGTCTCGGCGAGGCGGTGGGTCATCGTTTTGGCGCTGCGGCGCCTCAGTGCGGCAGCCGGCATTATTCTGCGCGACAGACGCGTCGAGGAGTTTCTGAACTCGCTTCGTCATTATGCGGCGCTCTTCACCTTCGAAGTTGCCGAGCTCGTCTGCTGCCGCCTGGGCAGCACGGATATTCTCTGCGGACGTGGCATACACAGGGCGATCGACCCCGAAGAGGTTGGCGATGGCCGTGCCACACTGTCGGACCGCGCCTAGGCGGCTAGGCCCGGTTGGAGCCGGCGAGCCGCCTACGGCGCGATCCATCTCTTGTTGGTAAGCTTCTGACAAGCGCCTCATGCTTTCCAGCTTCTTCGCGCCCTCGATGAGCTGAAGGTGGAGCGCCTCCAGCGTCCCGGCATCAGCGTCTTCTGGAATTGGTGCTGCGAGGTCTCGCAGGGCCGTGTTAAACGGGTCATGCGCTCCCTCGCCGGAGCGCTCACCGTGCTCGAGGACGAGGACCTCAGTGACGGCGATTCCGCCGCTCCCTGCGTACGAGAGCGGCTCGTCGTAGACCACCACATTGGTGGGAAACGCGTCGAGCGACGCGGTGTCGGAGTCGAGCAGCATCGGGTCGGTGGATCCTATGGACTCCAGGTCCGCGGCAGGCTCGCCGGCGACGTGGAGTTGGTCGAGGAGGCCCGCGAGGGGGCTCTCGGGGCCACCCGTGCCTGCGTCGGGCGCAGGCTCGTCGGAGAGGCGAACCTCGCCGATAAGATCGGCGAGGCAGCTGGCTGCACATGCGATCTTAGCGCCGCACAGCGCGTCGGCATAGACGCCATCCGGCGTGCCGGGCTGGCTGTGCTCGCCGGGGAGGAACAGGGTTCCCGTCCAGAGCAGATCTCCGGATAACGGTGCACCTCGCCCCATGGTGGGCGCCAAATGTCGGGGGTTGGATACGACATATGCCAAAGGATGGCTTATCATGGTGGGAGCGAGTAGAAAGTCGCCGGTGCCTGGAAGCGGGATGAGGCGAAGACATGCACGCCGGCGGAACTTACCCAGCTTCAGGGCTCTCCTAGGAGATAACACCCCTACTGCTGCTCTGCGGGGTCTCTGCATGATCACTCAAGCAAGGTAACTACAATGGTGCTCCTGGAGCTGTTTCAGGAGGTAGGAGAGGGCAAGGCTAGCTCTCTCCTCCCTGAGCTATCTGGTCTATCTTCCTCTCTAGATCCGAACACTTTGCATGGGTGCTACGGGGGGTTTATATAGGCCTACCCCCCGGGGTACAATAGTAATCCGGCTGGGCGCGGGTCCCAGCCGTCTGTCTCTCAGGCTGCCGTCCTTCCTGCCGGCTTCTGGGGCCCGCCAACTGGCGGGTCCCGAGGACAGGCTCGAGACTGTAGCGGCACTCTTGATGACGCAGGCTTGGTCATCGGGTCGTGGCAACAGTGCCACCGTCTATCGGGTGATCACTGTCGCCATTCCCCATCTTGTCTGATTAATGGCTCGTGGGGCCCGGGGGGATTCGGCCGACTCCCACGGGCCCGTCTTCGGGCTACCCAGGCCGGCTTCTGCCCTCCCACTGACAGGCGGTCCTGCCATCTTCGGATCGTACAGGCCGGCGTCATGGGCACAGTGCACTGGGTACTGTGGCTGAGGTCAGGGCAGGCATGGCAACAGTGTCGTATCTCACCGGAGATCTTCCAGCGGTACGGCTTACTGTAGCCATGCCGGACCTTAGTAGGCGGGGGGGAAACGGCCATGCCGTAACCGTACCCCGTGTCGTGCTTCGGGATAAGGGAGGAGTCTTGGGCTGACTCTCCACAGTCAGCCTCCCTGGGAGTCGCCAGCATGGAGTCGGCTTATCTGGGAGTCGCCAGCTTGGACTCGGCATATCTTGGAGTCGCTTCTGGGACTCGGCCTGAGGGGCGCGGCCTGCCCCGATGTCTTGAAATGTCCTGGGGCTCGGGTTGGCCTACCCGTGGCCCATTACTCCGACAGGTAGCGATGATGACCATCTCGGGGATTGTTGGCCACAATCCCGTTGGAGCGTGTTCTCAAAAGGCGACGAAGCACTTCTGGGGTCATCAAGGCATTTTGGTTGATGGCCGGGGTTGTGCTGTGTTGCGGCTAGCATGCCCTTTTATAGAAAAAGGGAACGGAGTCTTCCTTCGCATGCTTGCGAATAAGATAGATTATTTGTCGGTCACTGGCGCGTGATCGACAGGCTAGGCTGATAGGTTGGGCACCAACTGCCAAAAGTGTCGGGGTCATTGTGTGGCTATCTTGTGTGGGAAGCTTGGCTGGGGTTTTGGTTAGGGTCTGGTGGGTTGGTTTTCCTAGGTTTGTCGACCTGGCTAAGATAGGATTAGCCAATGGACAGCCTGGCTCTGATACCAAGTTTGTCACGACCGGTTTTCCGGGTATTAATTTCCAGAAAATGGTCGTTGTGCTCACCAGCCCCAGGATTACTGTTAGCTGATGAGGCACCAAACTGATACCGAAATTCCAAGCAAAATACAAAATATGTAGTACAAGACCATTCTGGCCTATGAGTACAACAAGTGATTTCTAGAGGTTGATGGCGGAAGCGGTTTGTGGATCATCGGTTTCTATGGGACTCCATTTCCCAACAGGAACAGCTGACTAGGTTAACTCCTATCTTCACGAGGCTACTATCACCGTTGCTTAGGTTCCGTGGCTGTCATCGCGTCGCTCCTCTCCAAGCAAGAAATCTGGCCAAGACAATAGCCAGGGACAAGCCAGTGAGTACTTTGAATGTACTCGCAAACATTATGAACACGGGTATAATATAAATGATAATCGTGCGCTGAAATATTCTATGATAACATCGTCAGTCATAAAATAAAATCTCTGATGCATGTAAGCAGGTTATTTATGAAAATGCAATAACGTATTAATAATTAAAAGGCACCAATCGGGTGTCTGAAGCGACGCCATGAAAGGTCAGTAAATAAAGAGGAATACCTCAGTCGGGCGTCTGAGCGACACCACATAAAGGGCTTATAAAAGAAATGCCACGGTCGGGCGTCTCTGCGACACCACATAAAGGGCTTTAAAAGAAATGCCGCAGTCGGGCGTCTTAGTGACACCACATAAAGGGCTTTAAAAGAAATGCCGCAGTCGGGCGTCTTAGCGACACCACATAAAAGGCTTTAAAATAAATGCCACAGTCGGGCGTCTTAGCGACACCACATAAAGGGCTTTAAAATAAATGCCACAGTCGGGCATCTTAGCGACACCACATAAGCTCCTGGGTTTGCCGCCTTACGTTCCGCTATCATCCGGCTAAGGCAAGCCAAAGGAGAACTACTGTGATTGTGCCTTGGTTATTC
>NC_041385.1:746876294-746951315 GCF_002162155.2 Triticum dicoccoides | reverse complement strand
CAGTCGGGCGTCTTAGTGACACCACATAAAGGGCTTTAAAAGAAATGCCGCAGTCGGGCGTCTTAGCGACACCACATAAAAGGCTTTAAAATAAATGCCACAGTCGGGCGTCTTAGCGACACCACATATAGGGCTTTAAAATAAATGCCACAGTCGGGCGTCTTAGCGACACCACATAAAGGGCTTTAAAATAAATGCCACAGTCGGGCATCTTAGCGACACCACATAAGCTCCTGGGTTTGCCGCCTTACGTTCCGCTATCATCCGGCTAAGGCAAGCCAAAGGAGAACTACTGTGATTGTGCCTTGGTTATTCCGGATGAGCGCCTTAGTAGAGAAAGCCGAAAACTAACCGTCATGATATAGCGAGAGACTATTCAACCACTCGAAGACTCACCGGAATCCTTAAAGATTCCTCTGCCTTAACGAAGGGCCGTTTCCCGGCCATGTACACACGTGCCCGTATTCGGATGCACGTGGAGGTACCAGGGGCTACATAGTAGCCCCACCATTAGACTCCCATGGCTAAGCGAAAGTGTTACAGCTATATAGTCCGGTTGCCTAGTTCGGCGTGCGATCACCTCCTTAACGGACCAAGACGTTGGATCAAGTGTGATTATGCATATTTTTCGCCAACACCCCCGCATTGTCCGCGAGGGGGCTGAAGCCAACGACTGCTATCTTTCAGACTACTTATGCATATAAGAATAGCCACAACGGGAGGACAATCATACTTCCGGGCAAAAGTATAAACATAGCCTCGTAATTAAACTAAACATTGTTTTTTATAATGATTTGACTTATCACTCGAATACAACACTCTTCGAGCATTGCGCCTCTATCAGGCGGGCACCTTCTGTGACTTGCGCCAAGTAGTGCTCGGCCAGATGTTGGCCCCCCGCCGGATCCTAGCTAGCTATTACAGTGGACTCCATATCCGTCCAATAGGATTTAACACGGGCTAGAGCCATCCGCACACCCTCTATGCACGCCGACCTTCCCATGGTGTCAATCCGAGATACGGCGCCAAGGAATTGTTGCACCAAACCAAAGTAGTTGTCCCGCTTAGGCCCCTTCGGCCAAAGATGGTCTATTACAGACCGCATTGCAAGTTCGGACAGCCTGTGGAGCTCCGCCATAGCAGCCACCTTCTCATTCAGTGGCAGCGGGCGAGTGGGAGCATTAAACTGCGACCAGAAAATCTTCTCCACTTCTTCATCGCCTTGACCCTCGAAGAACTTGACAGCGACAGTTATACTATTCGGCAAGTTCACATATGCATCCGCAGGACTCATGCGACCCGCCAGGGGAGCATACTTCGGATCCAAGAACTTCGTCCGCAGTAAGTACGAGTCCCCAGCAACGATTTTGTCAGCTTGTTGGAGCTCCTCCCGCATACTCCGGATCTCGGTACGCATCTCCTTGGCAGCATTACGTGCCTTGTCCAGCTCGGCCGAACTAGCCTTATTCTCCTTTTCAAGGAGTACGTACCAATCGGCGGCATTTTTTAACTCTTCAGCCATTTCGGCTATCTTTTCCTTGCTTCGGCGATGAGCAGCCTATTCGGCTCTCAACTCTTCAACCGCCTTTAGGGCAGCCGCATTGCCAGCTCGACCTTGTTCCTTGGCTTGAGCAAGTTCCGCCCTCAGCGCCTCCACGGCAGCAGCACCATCTGTAGTGCCAATACATTGCATTAATATTATGCCTCTTTGGCATTTTCCTATACATTATAATAAAAACCAAGCACATACCCTGGGACTCCTCAAGCCGTTTATTCACCAGCGTGATATCGGCATCGATGGATCCGATTGCCTCCTTAGCTCGGCAACTGCGACAGACTGGTCAGCTGCCGGACCCTTGTATACCTGCGCACATGTACGGCGCAGCCTTCAGTATATTATCCCCTGTTTGCCACCTATGGCGGGTAACCAGAGTCTCAGGGGCTACTATATATAGGGAGCACACCAAGCGCGTGCTTCATAACCAAAAAGTTGTGCATTTTTTCACTACATACCTCAAAGCCTTTGAGCAGGCTTGTAAATGCCTCATTCAAGCCGCTAGTAGCGGATGAAATCTTCGTAAGCACCGTGCTCATTAAAGAGCGGTGCTGCTTCGAGAGCGCGGCTCGCTCCAGACGGCCCGTCAGTACGTCCGGCCGGACACTAAACTGCGCCGGACCCTTCTAATCGCCCCCCGTGGGAGCCAAACGCTCCGAGCTCAGGGCGGCTGACGTACTAGCCTCCGGCTTTGGCATATCCGCACTCCTCAGTGACGACACCTCCGTGTCGCCCACCTCATGAGGCGGAGAGTTGGGTGAGGTTTCGCTCTCCATCATCTCCGGGCGAAGATCCCCCGAAGACGAACTCTGTTGAGAAGAACTGCTCGCCGGACTACAAGAAACGAAGTCCTGGTTATGGATCTCGGAGTAACATCTCACCTTAGAATTAATGAATGACTTACGGCTCGTTGGAGGGCTGGCCCGTTGGTGGGCATGACGTGGTGACGGCGCCTGTTGCTGCAGAGCCCCTTGGTGATGCTTTCTTCCCTTGCTTGGGCGTCTCCGCCTCCAAATCTTCGGAGGCGGCCCTCTTCTTCCCGCGTGGGGAGGAGGATTTGACCTTCCCTTCCCGACTATCCTCCATGGGAGGGTTAACGATTTTCCCGGTCTGGATGCGCAGCGTGTGAAGTTTGGCTTCACTGCCCTTTCCTTCGTCCATCTCTGATGGGATTTTCCTGAGCGCCCGGTCCAACATCTTCGCAATGGTGGGACCAGGCGAGCCCTCAGGAAGTGGTCCCGGACACCTGATTCTCTTCGCCTTGTCAAGCCACTCCTGGCCACGGAGGGGATGTTAGAATAATAATCATGATAAATATAAATGAAGTGTCCGGCTTTAAGGTTACTTACTTGGGCATCTAGGCGATTGCAGCTTAGGCCCGCATCCTCGATGGTGCCCGGACACCTTGCTTCTGGTCCGAAGAATAATTTACACATTCCTTCGAGCGTCAAGCTGAAGAAGTGCTTAATATTCCGTGGGCCTTCCGGATTAAACTCCCACATACGAAGAGGCCGATGTTTGCATGGCAATATCCGCCGGACTAGCATTACTTGAATTATGCTGACAAGATTTATGTCCCTCCTAATAAGCTCCCGGATGCGATTCTGCAGTTCTGGTACATCGCCAGCAGGCCCATAGCTTTGTCCCGCATCGGTCCAAGACGCCAACTGTGATGGAGGGCCTGAGTGGAACTCGAGGGCAGCTACCCACTTTGTGCCTCTAAGAGCGGTGACATAGAACCATCTCCGTTGCCATATGTCGGACACTTCAGGAAAAGAACCCTCTAGCCATGGGGCATCGGCGTTCCTGCTTATTATGGCGCCTCCGCACTCCGCATGTCGCCCCTCGATCATCTTCGGCTTCACAGTGAAGGTCTTTAGCCATAAGCCGAAGTGTGGGTTGACGCTGAGAAAAGCCTCGCACACGATAATGAATGACGAGATATGGAGGATGGCGTCTGGATCCAGATCGTGGAAATCCAGGCCATAGTAGAACATAAGCCCCCTCACAAAGGGGTCAAGGGTGAGGCCTAGGCCTCGAAGGAAGTGAGGAGTAAACACGACGCTCTCATTAGGCTCCGGCGTGGGGATGACTTGCCGCGGAGCGGGAAGCCTGTGCTGGATATCGGCAGTCAGGTATCCGACCTCCCTAGGCTTCTCAATATCCTCCTCCTGAATCGAGGAGGCCACCCACCGGCCTACTGCGTTGGATCCGGACATACTGGAGGATCTGGGGTGTTGGAGCTTAGGCTTTGGGCGATGGATCTCGAGGTATGAGAAGGAGCAGGAGAGGTGGAGACGAGGCGTAGGCCTCGACCCCTTTATAAAAGGGATGAATGCCAAGAGTCCTCAGCATGACCGCTTGAGACTCATCTAAAAAGAAACACGGAATTATACTAATAGTCGCCATGGGGTCGCATATGCCCATATTGATGAAAGATCCCGTATTAAGAGGGACACGATCTCTGCTTTGGCGGGACCTGCCGATAAAACCGCCTTGCAACGCGAGTCGAGGTGGAGCAGGAAACATTGGTTCGTGTTGGACCAGGTAACAATGCAAGGGCACGATGTAGGAAGATTGCCAGCAGAACAGATTTATGCTAAGGGTGTGTGAAGATCATCTTGCAGATCCGGACACAACCTACATGTTCGATAATCACCTTGGAGTATTCAGAGGAGGAACCCGCCTTGCAATGCCGAAGACAAGACCGCGCGCCAGATTCATCGTCATTGAAGCCTGGTTCAGGGGCTACTGAGGGAGTCCTGGATAAGGGGGTATCCGGACAGCCGAACTATATACATCGTCTGGACTATAGAAGCGTCAAGATACAAGACTCAAGACTTCGGCTCGTGTCCGGATGGGACTCTCCTTTGCGTGGAAGACAAGCTTGGCGATCCGAATATTATGTTTCCTTCCTTGTAACCGACTCCATGTAAACCCTAGCTCTCCGGTGTCTATATAAACCGGAGAGGATGGTCCTTAGAAGGCCGATCACAATTACAATCATACCATCATAGGCTAGCTCTTAGGGTTTAGCCTCTACGATCTCATGGTAGATCTACTCTTGTATTCCACATATCTTCAATATTAATCAAGCAGGAAGTAGGGTTTTACCTCCATCAAGAGGGTCCGAACCTGGGTAAACATTGTGTCCCTTGCTTCCTGTTACCATCAGCCTAAGACGCATAGATCGGGACCCCCTACCCGAGATCCGCCGGTTTTGACACCGACATCGACCTCTCCGGATGTGGGAGTTCAACCCAGAAGGACTGCGAACTATTCAGCACTTCTTCGGCGTGACGCTCGAAGGGATGTATTGATTATTCTTCGGATCACGAATAAAGTGTCCGGACACCACCGAGGATGCGGGCCTGAACTGCAATCGTCCAGATACCCAAGTAAGTAACTCCGCAACCGAACATGTTGTTTTTATATTTGTCACAACATTATTCTGAACAATTACCCTCGGCCAGGACTGGATAAGAAAGGCGGAGAGGATCAAGTGTTCGGCCCCTCTTCCCGAAGGCTCGCCGGACCCTGTACTAACCAGGATGCTTGAGCGCGCACCTTATCAAGTGCCATCAGGAGAAGATGAAGGGAGGCATAGAGAAGCCGAGAGCGGGCTTCATACATTACACATCCAAACCGGGGGAATTAGTGCCTCCGCAAAGGAGGGTGATCGGGGAGGCGAATCTGAAATACCCTCTCCCCACGGGAAGAAAAGGGGCGCCCCTGAAGATGTGGAAACGGAGGCTTCCAAACGAGGGAAGAAACCTTCGCCAGGGGGCCCTGGCCCGGAGGGTGTTCTTGCCACACAGCGCCCACAAGGGGGCCAGCCATCAACTGAGTCGTAAGTGAACAAAGTCACTTTGATAAATATATCTTGTTTTTTCTCTGAGAATCGCAACCGAAACATATGTTTTACAGTCCAGCTCATACCCCTTCTCAACAAAGTTCGTCTTCGGGGGATCTTCTTCTGAAGATGATGGAGAGCGAAACGCCTCCCCCTGCTTCCCCGCCTCATGAGACAGACAACCCTAAGGTGTCGTCGCAGAGGATTTCTCCTGGTCCGCAAAGGCCAGCAGGTAATTCTTCGGCCGCCCGAAGTTCGGGGTCCTTAGCTCCTGAGGAGACCAATAGAAAAAGCCCGGGACTATCCGGTGTACAATCGGACACATTGATGGGTCTTCTGGAGCAAGCGGCTATCTCAGAGGCACATCGTACCTTGATGGGTATGGTGGTTGAGAGGATTTCATCCGCGAAAAGCGGGTTAAGTGAAGCTTTTACGAGCCTACTAAGAGGCTTTGAGGTACGCATCCGATATATATTTTTGGTTGTACTGCACATGCTAGGTGTGCTCTGTATAGATAGTAGCCCCTGAGACTCTGGTTGCCGTCTAGAGGCGGCAAACGGAGGATTATAGTCCCAGGTAATGATCGCCCTGCTTTTATATGCAGGCGGCTGAATGTCCGGTGGTTGACCGGACTGCAGATTTTGCCAAATTGAGGCGGCAGCTTGAACTGGCAGATGCCGACATCACGCTTGTGAACAAGCGGCTTGACGAAGCACAGGGTATGTATATTTTGGTGGTCAACAAATATTAAGAGGAACATGATGCTAGTATCTATAGCATGCTTTGATTTCAGATGGAGCTGCCACCGTGGAGACCCTTCAGGCGGAGCTTGCCCGAGCCAAGGAACAAGCTAGGAGAAGTGATGCGGCCGCCCTGACGGCGGCCGGAGAGTTAAAAGCCGAATAGGCCGCTCATAATCGAAGCGAAGATAAAATAGCCAGTATGGCTCTTGAGCTGCAAAATGCTGCTAGCCGTTATGAGCTCCTCGAAAGGGAAAGCCAAACAAAAGCGGGTGACTTGAAGAAGGCTTTGGAAGCAGCCAAGCAAACGCGCTCTGAAATCAGAGCTGCACGGGAGGAGCTTTGTCAAGCCGGAGATATCACGGCTGGGAGGCCCTTTTTATTGCGGACAAAGTTCGGCGATCCGAGTTATGCCCCTCTTGATCAATTATGGAGTTCAGCAGACAAGTACTTGGATTTAGCGAAGAGTGCTGCTGATGCGACTGAGTATTTCAAAGATCAAAAAGATTATGAGGTGGAAAGATTGTTCTGGTCGCAATTCAGCGCTTCAAACCATCTGCTGCTGTTGAATGAGCAAATGGCCGAGTGGGCCAAGCTCCATAGGTTGTCCGGGCTTGCCATGAGGTCTATCGTGGATCATCTTTGGCCAAAGGAACCAAGTCCGGATAGTTACTTTGGTTTAGTGCAACGATTTCTTCGTGCTGTGCCGCATATCGATGCTGTAAAGAGGTCGGCGTGCATAGAGGGTGCGTGGATGGCTCTTGCACGTGTTAAAACATATTGGGCAAGGATGGAGGCCACCGCAATTGCAACCAGGGGCCCGACCGGAGGCCAGGACTCGCCCGAGCACTATTTTGAAGAAGTGCTAGAAGGCGCCCGTTTAATAGAGGCTCAGTGCTCGAAGAGTACCATGTTCGAGTGACATGTATCTTGATTGTAGAAACAATGCTATTTTGACTATAAAGGTTGTGTTTATACTTTTTCCAGAAAGTATTATAATGCCTCATGTGCGGCCGTTTATGTATGTATGTATATAACCTGAAAGTTTGCAATCATCGGCTTCAGCCCCCACGCATATAGTGCGGGGGTGTTCGGTAAAGCGTGTAATCACACTTGATCCAACGTCTTGGTCCATTAAGAAGGTGATAGCGCAGCGAACAAGGCAATCAGACTATATAGCTTTAACACTTTCACTTAGCCATAGGAGTTTGACGGTGGGGCTACAATATAGCCCCTGGTACTTCCGCATTCATCCGAATATGGTGCACGTAGGTACATGACCGGGAAACTGGTCCTTCGTTAATGCGGAGGAATCGCGAAGATTCCGATGAGTCATCGAGTGGTTGACCAGTGTTGCGCGTTATCATGACAGTCAGTTTTCGGCTTTTCTACTGAGGTGCTCATCCAGATGAACCAAGGCACAATCACAGTAGTTCTCCCGGTGCCACCTTAGCCGATAGAGTGGAACGTAAGGTAGCAAAACACGGGAGCCAGGAAAACCCAACTATTGACCAAAGACATGATTCGAAGCTTATGCATATAAGGCCAAACTCGCGATGCCGAACACTCCCGAAGGTATTCAGACTTTACAACATATACTGGGATGAGTAACGCCCTCGATAATGAGCCCTGAATTTCCAGGTACATGCATTAATCTGGCGTAATGAAATACCAATAACGCCAGTATCCCTCTCGGTTGTGTTAAGTTCCCGGAGGGTGTTGTCGGTGTAAAAACCAGCGGATCTCGGGTAGGGGGTCCCAAACTGTGCGTCTAAGGCTAATGGTAACAGGAGGCTGGGGACATGATGTTTACCCAGGTTCGGGCCCTCTCGATGGAGGTAATACCCTAATTCTTGGTTGATTGATCTTGATGATATGAGTATTACAAGAGTTGATCTACCACGAGATCGTAGAGGCTAAACCCTAGAAGCTAGCCTATGATTATGATTGTTGTCCTTGTCCTACGGACTAAACCCTCCAGTTTATATAGACACCAGAGGGGGCTAGGGTTACACAGAGTTGGTTACAGAGAAGGAGATCTAACATCCAAATCGCCAAGCTTGCCATCCATGCAAAGGAGAGTCCCATCCGGACATGGGACGAAGTTTTCAATCTTGTATCTGCATAGTCCAACAGTCCGGCCAAAGTATATAGTCCGGCTGTCCGGATACCCCCTAATCCAGGACTCCGTCAGTAGCCCCTGAACCAGGCTTCAATGACGATGAGTCCGGCACGCAGATTGTCTTCGGCATTGCAAGGCGTGTTCCATCTCCGAATACTCCAAAATAAATTTCGAACACTCGAATCGTGTCCAGTTCTGCAAAACAGAGTTCACATACCACCATAGAGAGAACAACATCCCGCGAATCTAATCTGCTGACAACTTTACATAGCGTGACATCACGCCACGGCCGGGTCATTATTCGAACCGTTTTCTTTTCAACCAGTCACCGCACATATTGCGAGGCGGTTTCTTTGGCACGTCTTGTCAAAGCTGAGATCGTGTCCCCTTATCACGGGATTCTCATCAATACGGGTATGGGTAACCCAACTGTGCCATCAATCGTGGCACTTTGGAAAATAAGCAATTTTAACAGGCAAGTGGGGAGGTGCACAGTTTCTACCGTGAAGGGGTGGCAATCGGGGTGGTTCTATATCACCGAGCCGCGCAATGCCAACTGGGCGGCAGCCCTCGAATTCTGGTCCGGCATCCCCATGCGGCTCACCTCCTAGGAAAAGAAGGGTCTGGCCTGGGGCGTACCTGCAGAGCTGACCGGACTCCAGAAATGCATCAAAAATATGATAGACAAGAAGATCAAACTTGTGAACATGGTCCAGGTCATGCTCTTCCGCCGGATCCTCCCGTGCCAAAGACGGGCGTTCAATATGTGGGAGTTCGATCCGGCCGAACACCAGATGCTGCGAGAGCTCTTCGACACAACGCATAAAGACGTCTGGAAGGTGTTGTTTAAGGCCGCCGAAATACCTCCTCCCACTTCCGAGGACCGCGGACTCAGCGCAAAGTGCCCTGCCAATCCAGTAAGCTCTCTAAATATTACAAAACATGCCTTTCCCAGTATATTTGTGGGAGGGTTTTAAGCCACCATGCTGACAAAACAGAAATATGTGGCAACGGCGGAGCGGATCGACTGTCCATCTCCGCTGCCCAAAGATACAACCACCGCACTCCTGACGGAGATGTTGGTTCCGACGCCTTACAAGGTGCCAGAGAAGAAGGCCAAAAAGAAGGCTACGGGGACCAGGAAAGGTCTCCGGTGCAAGGCCACATCGGATGCCTCGTCCGAAGACGAGGGGGAGGGAGAGGAAATGCCTCCCCAGACCAGGAAGGAGAATAGAAGGAAGACCGCCCCATCTGGGGAGGCCGATGGGTCCAAGAAGGCAGCCACGGGGACCAGAAAAGGTCTCTCGCACAGGGCTGTAATAGACTCGTCATCCGAGGACGCCGAGGCAGATTCCTCCCACGGAGACGAGGAGGAGAAGAAGAGAAAAGCCACCCCGCGGGGGGAGGCTAGGACGCCGAAGAAGGGAAAGACATCCCTTCTGGACTACTCCACCATGGCCGCCTATAGCTAGGAGGAGTGGTTGCCCAGGGGCAAGCCCCTGGCGAAATCGTAAGCATCCATACTCTATAGTATGTTTAATGCATTTTAGCTTCATTGTTTGTTATAATGCCGAACACGCATATGCAGTCCGGCTGGGTCCCACCTCGAGGTATCCTCTTCACATGGGTCCTTGAGTGAATCGAAGATGAATAGCAATTCACTCCCGATGGCCACCTCCCCATGGCCTGCGGATGACACCGAGGTGTTGTCCCAAAGGATACTGGAATAGGGGGTGACGGTTCTGGAGATGCCCCAAGGTGAAATCCCAGACGCCGGGCACATGGGGGGTAAGATCCCCATGGATTATGTTGACGGGAGCCGCAGCAAGTCTGGCTCCTAGTCGGATACTGCGCCGGAACCCCCAAAGGTTCCGGATTCAAGTAGGCAGCCCCTTGCTAAGGAGGGTGAGTCGGCCGTGCCGATGACCTCCATCCAGCCGGAGGCATTGGATAATTTGTTGGAAGTGCTTTGGGGCGCTTCCATTGATGAAGAGCATAGTACTCTTATGAGTACAGTGATTGAGAAGGTTCGGTCCGCCAAAAGCGGATTGATCGAAGCCTGCACTAGCCTCCTAACAGGCTTTGAGGTAAGTAATCAAAAGTGTAAGAAAATATCACTCGATAGGCAATAGCCCCTGATACTCTGTTTGGTGTTCAGAAAGAAAATCCAAACCGAGGGTCAACTCTTATCCGTAGGAGTCTAATAGTAAATGTCTAAATGAATAAGCAGGCGTTGTTGCTGGCCGCTGCCGCCCGTACTGCGGAAGTCGCCGGACTCAAGTAGGACCTGAAGCAGGTCGAAGAAGAGCTCAGCCTCACGAAGAGGCAGCTCGAAGAGAACAAAGATAGGTGATACCCCGTCCATGTGTCATATAAAGGAAGAAAAATTGGTGATGCTAACAAAAGCATCATGATGTTTAATAGGGGCCATGACCGAAGTGGTGGCCCTGAAGAAAACGCTATCCGAGGCCAAAGACAATGCGGCCTAGGAGCGCACCGAGCGTGAAAAAACAGATGCTCGGGTAGGCGAGGTACAACAAGAGCTCCAGGACTTCGGCAAGAAATTCAAGTCCTTGGAGCATGACTTCAAGACGCAAGAGTCTGAGCTTGCAAAGGCCCTCCAGATCATGAAAGATGCCAAGGCCGAAGCCCAAAAGGCACTCCAGGAGATCTAGGCGGCCAAAAACATAGCGGTGGGTAAGGCATTCGTTATGCAAAGCGAGCATGTGGAGGAGACATTTCTTTTACTTACCCGAATTCAGAGCTCTCCAGGGGCATTTGCAGATCTGCCACGCAGCATATAAGATGCCGCGGAGTTCTACCGTGCCGAAGAGGGGAGCTCTACGAAAAAGTTTTTCTAGTCCCAGTATGCTGGGGCCGAACACCCAATGCCCTTGAGTGACCAACTGAAACAATTGGTCAAACTCCATAAGGCGGCCGAACTGGCCATGAAGGACTTCATAGTCCGGCTGTGGCCTGGCGAGCCCCTGCCCGACAGCTACTTCAGCCTTATAAAGCGGATGGTAAATGCGTGTCCGTGGCTGGAAGTTATTAAGCACTCCGTCTGTATTGAGGGTGCCCGCCGGGCCTTTGCCCGCATGAAAATGCATTGGGCCAAAATGGATGCAGAGAAGCTAGAGAAGGATGGACCGCCGGAGGGCAAGGCGCATCGTTACCCCGAGAAGTATTATGACGGCATTATGAAAGGCGCCCGCCTTGTGGCCGATGAATGTACCAAGGATGTAATGCTCGAGTGAATGTACTCATGTCGCCTTGTAATATGAAAACTAGTTCATGTGCGCTATATAACGCTTTTTGATTTAAAATATTACCTTCTGTGCGGTCATTTATAAAATTCTGAAAGTTGGCCAGTCGTCGGCTTCCGCCCCCGTGTAACTAGTACTGGGGTGTTCGTGGAAAACCCAAACACTCTTTATCCAAATTTTTGGTCCTTTAAGGAGGTGTTTAGCAGCGAACAAGGCAATTGGACTATTCAGCTTTATCACTCTCACTTAGCCAAAGAAGTCTCCAATTTTAAATTTCAGTGAAGCCCCTAGTATTCGGAAGGCCAAACTTGGGGCGTTATACATGCCTAAATCAGACAAGGCTGATTCCTCGCCTGAAGCGGAAAAAATCTTTAAGGATTTAAGACCTCTCAAACAGTGACCAGCTCTCGCCGCATCATGACAGTCAGTTTTCGGCTTTCTCTATTGAGGTGCTCGTCTGGAAGAACCGGGACACAATCGCAGTGGTTCTCCCTGCGCTACCTTAGCCGATATAACGGAACGTAAGGTGCCAAAACAAGGGAGCCGGGCAAACCCAACTATTGACCCAAGACATGATTCGGAGTTGATGCATATAATGCTATAAATTTGGGGTGCTACACTGTCGAAAGTGTTCGGACTTTTCTTGTCGTGTTATGGGGCACAGTAAATCCCCTCACAAAATGAACGTACCAAAGTGTACGGGTGCAATATTAAATAAACAACCAAGGGAAATTATGAGGAAAGTAATAGTAAGCTGATGATGTATATTGTTTCCCATTGTTATTTAAATAATACGTCAAAGCGTATCTGTACAAGTAATGCGATAAGCAAAAATAGGACTATTTGACATGTCCTATCCAAGGGCAGGCTGTGTGTGGGTATGTAAAGCAGGTATAACGACCGTTAACAAAGACCACCTGGGTATTCCCTTATATGGAAAGCCTCTTGCCTCCTTGATTTTCCTTCCCCTGATTAATCCGATGATCAGGTTCTCTGAAGGGGCTGCCTGAAAGTAAGGTCCTGAAAAGAAAGAAGATGTTGAGGGTATGCGGGTCTAGTGACGATTGAGCCGCACTGTGGACCGCATCGTCGTCGTGCCTCCGCCTATGCCCATGGTATTTTGAGTGCGTAATTGTGTATGCGCGGCACAGATGCCGCCTGGATGGGACTAGGACGGAGGCTGAATTTCTAGTCAAGTTGTAGTTGCGCCGGACGATCCTGTTACAGAGTACTCTGGACTCGCTTAACGGTGTCCGGGGCTTTTATCACCGAGTTAACGGTCTGCCGAAGAAGGCTACTTTGTACTTTTGATGCGAGGGCCGCAGTGTGCTCCTCCGTACGGAGAGAGCGGTCTGTGTTTCCATTGACAGTTATAACCCCGCGAGGTCCTGGCATCTTGAGCTTGAGGTATGCATAGTGTGGTACCACATCGAATCGAGCAAATGCGGTTCGTCCAAGTAGTGCATGATAGCCACTAGGGAAAGGGACGATATCAAAGATTAACTCCTCGCTCCAGAAGTTATCTGGAGATCCAAAGACCACTTCCAGTGTTATTGAGCCCGTACAACAGGCCTCTACACCTAGGATTACACCTTTAAAGGTGGTTTTGGTGGGTTTGATCCTTGAGGGATCGATGCCCATTTTGCGCACTGTGTCCTGGTAAAGCAGGTTCAGGCTGCTGCCACCGTCCATGAGGACTCGCATGAGGTGGAATCCATCAACGATTGGGTCGAGGACCAATGCGACTAAACCGCCATGACGGATACTGGTGGGATGATCTCTGCGATCAAAACTGATCAGACAGGATGACCATGGGTTGAACTTTGGGGCGATTGTCTCCATCGCATAGACGTCTCGTAGTGCACGCTTTCGTTCCCGCTTGGGAATGTGGGTGGCATAGATCATATTTACCGTTTTCACTTGGGGAGGAAATTTCTTCTGTCCCCCTATGTTCGGTCGCCGGGGCTCCTCGTCGTCCTCGCTATGCAGCCCCTTGTCCTTGTTTTCGGCATTCACCTTGCCGGCCTGTTTGAAGACCCAGCAATCTCTGTTAGTGTGGTTGGCTGGTTTATCAGGGGTGCCGTGAATTTGACACGAGCGGTCGAGTGTGCGGTCCAGACTGGACGATCCAACATTGTTTCTTTTGAATGGCTTTTTCCGCTGACCGGACTTGGAGCCGCTGAATCCGGCATTGACTGCCGTGTCTTCGGTGTTGTCGCCATTGTTCCAATGCTTATGTCTGTTGCGCCATGGCTTGCCGTTGCTGTCAAGGATATCTGAAGTGCAGGAGTTTCTTGGCGTGGTGCTGCTGCGAGCTAGCCACTTGTCCTCGCCCGCGCAAAAGCGGGTCATGAGTGTCGTGAGGGCTGCCATGGACCTTGGCTTTTCTTGGACGAGGTGTCGGGCGAGCCACTCGTCGTGGATTTTATGCTTAAAGGCTGCTAGGGCTTCGGCATCCTGATAGTCGGCGATTTGGTTCTTTTTAGTTAGGAACCGAGTCCAGAATTTCCTGGCTGACTCTCCGGGCTGTTGGTTTATGTGACTTAAGTCATCGGCATCCGGTGGTTGCACGTAAGTGCCCTGGAAGTTGTCGAGGAATGCGTCCTCCAGGTTTTCCCAACTGCCAATGGAGTTCGCCGGCAAGCTATTCAGCCAATGTCGGGTCGGTCCTTTGAGCTTAAGGGGAAGGTATTTGATGGCATGTAGATCATCGCCGCGGGCCATGTGAATGTGGATAAGGAAATCTTCAATCCATACCGCGGGGTATGTTGTGCCATCGTATGATTCGACGTTTACGGGTTTGAACCTTTCTGGGAATTCATGATCCATTACTTCATCAGTGAAGCAGAGGGGGTGTGCGACGCCTCTATGGCAGGCTATGTCACGACGTAGTTCAAATAAGTTTGGTCGTTTGTGTTCGGCCCAGACGGACTTGTTGTTAGTATATCCGGTATGACGATCATCATCACGTGTTGTGGCGCACCCCCGCGATCCATAGATCGATCTTGGCTATCCTACTTTGTTTTCCAGTATGTCTCGCAGGTCCTGTGTATTGCCGCGGGCCGTAGTGTATTGGCGTCGGGGTGCGGGCTGGTGTTCGGGTTGATACGCCGCTTTGTCTCGGCCACGAGGTGGCCGGTCAGCCTCGTCCTGTGCTGGTAGTGTAGGCTCTAGGGCCTCCTCCTCGAGTTGAGGTAGCAACTTGTGCTTTGGGTAACCTTTGGTTGGGTGCTCAAGTCCGTATTCCTCGGCTGCCAGGACCTCAGTCCATCTATCTGTGAGTAGATCTTGATCAGCTTGGAGCTACTGCTGCTTTTTCTTTAGGCTTATTGCAGTGGCTATAAGTCGGCGCTTGAAGTGCTCCTGCTCGACGGGATGCTCAGGCACGACAGATTCATCATCGTCGAGGCTCACCTCATCTTCGGAGAGAGGCATATAGTTGTCATCCTCCAAGTCTTTGTCTGTCACCTGTTTATCTGGGCTAGCTTGCCCGTCCTCTTGTTTGGACTGCTCGAAGTTAGGCTGATCGGGGTTGTGTTCATCTTCTGCACCATCCGGATTGCTATTGTCTCCTGTGCCGGTATTGCTGTGGCGGGGCTTAGAGCGGTGCCGATGACGCCCATGCTTTGACTGCTTCCCTAAGGGGTTATCCTATGTTGCCTCATCGCCATTGTTTTCTTTGGGGGTGTCCACCATATATATATATCATATGAAGAGGTGGTTATCCAGAGCCCTGTGTGTGGTGGTTCCTGTTCTTCTCCTGCCTCGTCGTCCATACCGTCGATGTCTTTGGAGTCGAAGTCGAGCACGTCGGTTAAATCATCGACAATAGCGATTAAGTGGGTGGTGGGTGGGTAACGAATTTCTTCGTCATCCGCTTCCCACTCGAGCCGGACATAGTCCGGCCAAGAGTCTCCCAACAAAGAGAGAGACCTTAATGAATTTAGCATGTCACCGAACGGTGAGTGTTGAAAGATGTCCGTGGCGGTGAACTCCATGATCGGTGCCCAATCAGATTCGATGGGCACGGATGCACGCGGTCCAGAACCTAAGACCGGAGACAAGTCCGGGGGTCTGGTGACACAGATTTCCTTAGAGGTGGAGTCTGTGTTCGGCTCCAACGCCGCTGAATGTGCGGCCTCCGTGGCGGGGTCCATCCGCCCGTCCTCGGATGCCGCAATCTGCTCCAGATTGAAGTCCGAAGCTGCAGCAGGTGCGATATCCTGAATATTGTCCGACGACAGCTCTAAGTCATGCTCGTCGTGACCATTCGGCGCTCCTGACGCAGGCCCGAAACCGTCGAAGATCAAGTCTCCGCGGATGTCGGACGTGTAGTCAAGTTTTCGAACCTGACCTGATGGCCAGGGGCGTAGCTGTCGATCTGCTCCAGATGTCCAAGCGAGGTGGCCCGTAGTGCGAAGCGGCCGAACACGAAGATTTTTCCGGGGAGAAAGTCTTACCCTGGACCGTATTGTTTTTGATGATTGAAGGAGCCATCAAACCTTGCAGCGACGACACACAGGAACTCTCAATGAAAGCACCAATGTCGGTGTCAAAACCGGCGGATCTCGGGTAGGGGGTCCCGAACTGTGCGTCTAAGGCTAATGGTAACAGGAGGCTGGGGACATGATGTTTACCCAGGTTCGGGCCCTCTCGATGGAGGTAATACCCTACTTCTTGATTGATTGATCTTGATGATATGAGTATTACAAGAGTTGATCTACCACGAGATCGTAGAAGCTAAACCCTAGAAGCTAGCCTATGATTATGATAGTTGTCCTTGTCCTACGGACTAAACCCTCCAGTTTATATAGACACCAGAGGGGGCTAGGGTTACACAGAGTGAGTTACAGAGAAGGAGATCTAACATCCAAATCGCCAAGCTTGCCTTCCACGCAAAGGAGAGTCCCATCCGGACACGGGACGAAGTCTTCAATCTTGTATCTTCATAGTCCAACAGTCCGGCCAAAGTATATTGTCCGGCAGTCCGGATACCCCCTAATCCAGGACTCCCTCGGGTGTCAAGCAACAAGAGACATTAAAAAGGGTATACACAGGGGCTTACTCTAAAAAGTAACCTTTGAGCGGGGCCCTGCTGCATGTTTGCGCCTGTGTCTCCATTGTGTCGTATCCTGGAAGGCTGTAGCACGATGATCATCTGTAAAAAGGAAAACCCCAGGTAAAATAGTCAGGTGTGATCGTGAGAAAAGTTGGTTATTCTTAATGAACCATGAAAATGCAGTCTATTGTTTTATTAATAGGGTCGAGCCAAACTATGGGCCTTTTTTACATGCGGGCAGCCCCTAGCACCACCTGTTGGGGTATATCCGTCCGCCCAAGCTCAGGCTTATCTGGGCTGCTACAATTAGTGGTGCGCCGGACACTTCTAACCGTGTTTGTTGTCTTGACGACTGATCAGTTATTCTAGTTGGAGAGGTCGTTCGGCTGCTAGAGCCGCCACGTATTCTTCCGCATGTAGAGAATGTTCTGTATTTCTGTTAATTGTGATGACAATACGTGGACCGAGCATCTTGACTTTAAGATGAGCGTTATGCAGAACTGCATTGAAATGGGCGTAGGCCGTTCTTCCGAGTAATGCATGGTAGCCGCTTCGGAATGGGGCGATGTCGAAGATTAGTTCTTCGCTTCGGAAGTTGTCGGGCGAATCGAATACAACCTCTAGTACTAGAGAGCCCGTGTAGCGGGCCTCTACGCCTAGTATTACTCCTTTAAAGGTAGTATTGTTTTGGCTGATTCTTGACGGGTCTATCCCCATCTTGCGGACAGTGTTCTGATATATCAGATTAAGACTACTTCTGCCGTCCATAAGGACTCAGGTGAGATGGTATCCGTTAATTATTGGGTCGAGCACCAAGGCAGCCGATCCTCCATGCCGGATACTAGTCGGATGATCCCTGCGATCAAAAGTGATCGGGCAGGCCGACCAAGGGTTGAACTTGGGGGGCGACGGGCTCTACAGCGTATACGTCTCGGAGTTGCGTAAATCATGTTCACTGTTTTAACCTCTGGTGGAAAAAATTTATGTCCCCCAGTGTTCGGCTGGCGAGGCTCATCCTCGTCTTCATGTGGCGTCTCCCTCCCCTTGTGTTCGGCGTTTAGTTTGCCGGCCTGCTTGAAAACCCAGCCTTTTCTATTGGTATGGTTTGCAGGTTTTTCGAGGGTGCCATGAATTTGACACAATCTGTCTAGAATCTTGTTTAGGCTGGACGGTCCATCTCTGCTGCCTTTAAATGGCTTTTTCCGTTGACCGGGTCGAGAGACCTTGAATTCGGCGTTGAGCGCTGTGTTGGCTGGGCTGTCTTCAGTATTACGACGCTTGCTTTTATTGCGTCGCGGCTTCCCATTGCCATCCCTGACTTCGGATGTGCTTGGTTCGCTGGTGCCGATGCGGGCCAACCAGTTGTCCTCGCCTGCGCAAAAGCGGGTCATGAGGCTTGTTAAGGCTTCCATTGTCCTTGGCTTTTCCTAGCCGAGGTGTCTGGCTAGCCATTCGTCCCGGATACTATGCCTAAAAGCCGCTAAGGCTTCGGCATCCGGGCAGTCGACGATTTGATTCTTCTTACTTCTTAGTGAGAAATCTGTTCCAAAGCTTATGGGCTGACTCTCCGGGTTGTTGGATTATGTGACTTAGGTCGTCAGCATCCGGAGGTCGGACATAGGTCCCTTGAAAACTAGCCCTCAAAGCGTCCTCAAGTTCCTCCCAACTTCCAATTGAGTTTTCGGGGAGGCTTTTCAACCAGTGTCGAGCTGGTCCTTTGAGCTTGAGGGGCAGGTATTTGATGGCGTGGAGATCATCTCCTCGAGCCATATGGATGTGAAGAATAAAGTCCTCACCAGACCGTAGGGTCTGTCGTTCTATCATATGCCTCGATGTTTACAGGTTTAAACCCCCCTGGAAATTCGTGATCCAGCACCTCATCAGTGAAACACAGGGGGTGTGTGGTGCCCCTATACTTAACTGTGTCGTGGCATGGGTCCGACGGCTGTAGTGTTTGGTGCTGATTCCGAACTAGTGGTCGATCCATATAATTGGTTTTGAGGCCATGGTCTTGCATAGGGACATGTTTCCATATATGAACCTGGTTATGCCGGCTCTTTTGTCTAGGTGCTCGCGTAGATCGTGTTCCTGGTACGTGCTTGCAACCTCCTTTACTTTACTGGGAGGGGGTGCTAATTTATGTTTCGAGTTATTAGCATCTCTGTCTCGGCCACGGGGTGGTCGGTCTGGCAGATCAGCTGTATTGTTTTTTGGTGGTATGGGCATGATAGCCTCATCGTTGGATTCGGGCAGCAGCTTGCGTTTTGGATAACTCTTTGTTTGGCGGTCACCATCGTATTTTTCCTCAATGTCGAGCACTTCGTTCCATCTTTGGTTGAGTGTATCCTGCGTGGCTTTAAGCCGTTGCTTCTGCTTCTTTAAGCTCCTCGCTGTGGCAATAAGTCTATCATGGAGGTGCTCTTGTTCCAACTGTTTTTCTGGGATGATGCGTGTATCGTCATCCAGACTGTTCTCCTCTTCGGGGACAGGTTTATAAGCTTTGTCTTCGGCATCACTGTGATTGGACAGCGGCCCTGGACTGTGTTCGCCATCTCCTTGCTCGTCCTGCTCTATCGCTGGATCTGCGGGGTTATCGTCGTTTTCGGCGGCGTCCAGGGTGTTATTCTTTCTTGAGCCGGTATTGTTGCTTTTGCTATGGCGGGATTTAGAGCGGTGGCGCTTACGTTGGCGCTTTGGCTGCTTCTCAGGAGGATTATCCTCCGTTGCATCCGTTTGATCATCGCCATTTTTTTGCTAGGTGTGTCCACCATGTATATGTCATACGACGAGGTGGCTGTCTAGCACCCTGTGGGTGGTGGTTCTTGTTCGTCTCCGGCGTCGTCATCCATACTGCCGATGTCCTCGGAGTCGAAGTCAAGCATGTCGTTTAATTCATCGACAGTGGCTGTTAAGTGGGTGGTGGGAGGGTAACAAATTTCTTTGTCGTCCGCTTCCCACTCGAGTCGGCCATAGTTCGGCCGAGAGTCCTTTGACAGGGAGAGATATTTTAATGAATTTAGCAATTCGCCCAAGGGTGACTGTTGAAAGATATTCGTGGAGCTAAATACCATGATCGACGCCCAATTAGGTACGACGGGCGCGGATGTACATGGTTCGGAACCTGTGGCTAGAGACGAGGCGGAGGGTCCGATGACACAGACCTCACTAGAGGCGAAGTCTGTGTTCGGCTCTATCGCTGATGAGTAAGCGGCCTCCAAGGCGGGGCCATCCACCCGTCCCCGGATGGTACGATCTGCTCCGGACTCGGAGCCGGAGCAGCTGTAGATGCGGTCTCCTGGGCACAGTCCGACGACAGATCTAGGTCATGCTCATCGTGACCGTGCGGTATACCTGTCATGGGCTCGAATCCGTCGAAGATCAAGTCTTCGCGGATGTCAGCAATGTAGTTCAGGCTTCCAAACCTGACCTGATGGCCAGGGGTGTAGCTATCGATCTACTCTAGATGGTCGAGCGAGTTGGCCAGCAGTGCGAAGCCACCAAATATGAAGAGTTGTCCGTTGAGGAAAACCTCACCCTGGATCGCATCGTTCTGGATAATCGAAGGAGCCATCAAGCCTTACCGTGAAGACACAGTGGAACTCTCAATGAAAGCACCAATGTCGGTGTCAAATTAAACTGGCGGATCTCGGGAAGGGGGTCCCGAACTGTGCATCTAAGGCTAATGGTAACAGGAGGCGGGGGACACGATGTTTACCTAGGTTCGGGCCCTCTCGTTGGAAGTAATACCCTGCTTCTTGCTTGATTGATCTTGATGATATGAGTATTACAAGAGTTGATCTACCACGAGATCGTAGAGGCTAAACCCTAGAAGCTAGCCTATGGTACGATTGTTGTTGTCCTATGGACTAAACCCCCCGGTTTATATAGACACCGGAGGGGGCTAGGGTTACACAGAGTCGGTTACAGAGAAGAAGATCTACACATCTGAATTGCCAAGCTTGCCTTCCACGCAAAGGAGAGTCCCATCCGGACACGGGACGAAGTCTTCAATCTTGTTTCTTCATAGTCCAACAGTCTGGCCAAAGTATATAGTCCGGCTGGCCAAGGACCCCCTAATCCAGGACTCCCTCAGACCCCATAATCCAGGACTCCCTCAGTAGCCCCCGAACCAGGATTCAATGACGATGAGTCTAGTGCGCAGATTGTCTTCGACATTTCAAGGTGGGTTCCTTCTCCGAACTCTTCAAAGCACCTATTGTAAAAAGCAGTATTCGGCTTCCCATTTAATGTCACGCTCATCGGCTTTTGTACCTTCATGGTTTCAGCTTTCACGTGTCGAGCGAATACGAAAGGTCGATGCATTTTTACACTTACCACCCTAACCATGTAATTAAATTGTCTATTTAAAGAGATGGGGATCTTCATATCCAATCCACACCATCTCTCCAAAGCGAGGAATCATCAGAGCGTGCCCACAAAAACCACCCCAACATGGCTAGTGCCCGCAGCTCTTCCTCCTGCTCTCACAGCCTCAAAAAGGGTGATTGGGGGAAGTGCTATGTATCCCAGGGTCAACTGGTGAAGTTGCAGACCTAGGGGTTCCTTCCCCCCGCATATTTGGTCCCCATTCAAGCCGGATTGGCTTCCTTTGACGGCGGGGAGCAGGCGGAGGAGTATCTGAACCCGTCCAAGGGGGAACGAGTATGCTTTGTCCCCCACTTGCCAAGAGGTGTCTGATTTCCAATCCATCCGTTCCTCCGAGGGCTTATGGAGTACTACGGCCTCCAACTGCACAACTTCACACCTGCCTCCATCCTGCACATCGCAGATTATGTCGCTCTTTGCGAGTTATTTCATGGTTGTGAGGCCCATTTCGAGTTATGGAAGAAGCTATTTTGCCTCGTCCCTCTTAATCAAGAGGGATCAATATTCCAAGTGGGCGGATCCTAGATATGGCGCATCGCTGTGACCGGATACCTATCCGGTACACCGAAGAAGGCATCCGGGGAATGGCCTCCCGAATGGTTTTATGTAGAGGACGTCTCCCTTCCTGACCCAATATGAATGGGCCTTCCTGAATTTTCAAGTGCTCCATTGAAGAAACGCCTCACTTTCTCAATCCGGATTATCCATAACCGAAGTTATGGCGATATCCATAGTGTGAGGGGTTCAGCCACTCCAATACCGAGGGCGTCCCATGTGGCACTTCAATGGAGAAGACGACGCCACCCGCTGCGGTTGAAAGGGTCCGGACACGCCCACCGCTTTGGCAAAAATATTGTCCGTACTATACAAAGGGGAGCAAGAGGAGTTCATCCGCATTAAGCCCAGAGATGGATTTTCTATGTACAACCCTCTCAGCTGGGTGAGTTTCCATCCCACTACTTTGCTCTATATATTCCCTGAGTATCTTTTCATAAATATTTTAATTCGTCCATTCATAATAGGAATGGTGGAAAATCGCCAGGGAGATCCATAGCCCAGCCCCACAGCCAAAGGACCACAACCGAACCCTTGACCCCGGATTCGAAGAGGATCCAGATATATTTGTGGAGCTCGGGGAAGGGGTATTTTACCAAGAAAGTTGTGACAGCACAGAAGTGGCCATCATTGCTGACTATCCCGGCCTCCTCCCTGTGTCGCATGTAAGTAATCAGGAGACGTATCCTACAAGAGGATTTATTCTTTCCACCTTACCCATTGCACAATTTTATGCTCTAAAGGGGAGACGATCGGCACGCCATGGCAAACCCGAGGCGACTCGCCAGAAAGCGGCGCCTATGCCGGGCAGGCCTTCAAAGAGAAAGGCAGATGGAACTGTGGCCGAGCCGCCCTCAAAGAGGTATGGTTTTCAACATGCTCCGCGGTTGTCATCTTAAAGTATGACACTATCCGTCGTGTCTTAACAAGAAGACCATTCGTCGGACTGAGTCCGGGGATCCTGCCGATCATGCCTCTACTAGCCGAATTCCGGACCCTATTTCAAGGGCTGAGGCTAATGCGGAGTGTCCTCATACAGAGGATTTGGATAGAGTATGTGTCACAAATTCTGAAGTGGAAAGCGCCATGAATCATCGGCGCCGCCGGGCCGTACTACGCGACCCTAGTTTTTCAGAAGAGGCTTACGATGCCTTCAACTCAGGTGATGCGTACATTCGAGCTGCTCAAGATGGGCTTGCTACACCCACAGACCAGTATTTGAAAGATATACGGGTAAGTACACAGTTGTAAAAATCTAATAATTATATATATTAGTAGCCCCTGAGACTTGAAATAGTTGGTACAATTGATTTAAGGATCATTGTATTAATAGGTGCTCTCAGAGAAGAACAACATGTTGTCTCAAGAGCTGGAAAAGTGTCGGACCCGGCTAACATCCGCTACGACCGAGCTGGAAAAATCCAAAAAGGCATCCACTGGTATGTATTCCCGAATTGAGAAAACACAAGATTGTATGTATAGACCAGTAATGCTAACAATATCTGATGACAAAATCCTTAGATAATCCGGAATAGAATCAGGAAATCCCACAAGAGGGTGAACAAGGAGCTCAAAGGCATTCGGCCACTAGCAAGCATGTACTTACACGGGTCATTTAGGAGAAAAACAAACTCCAAGATGCCAATACCCAGTTGGGTGAAGAGGTGAAAGATGTTTGGGGCCAGCTGGCTGACTCCGTGAAGGAAAATAAAAGGCTTCAACGCGGCATTTTTAGTATGTGCTCAAACGAATCTTTATATAGTTTGGCAAAGAGTGGGACTAACAGAGTTAAGTTTGTCGGTATGCTGATTGGCCGTCCCGAAGAGGAGATGCCCGGATCCTCACGTGATCTGCTACAAGAGCTTTCGCAACTACACAAGCAAGTTTGGCAGGCAATGCAGAGTGTCGCCAAGGCCTTGTGGTCGTCCGCCTCCCTACCAGGAAGTATGGAGGAGCTTGTACAGCTGTTCAAGGGAGCACGGCAGCGTTTCCAATTATGGAAGATATCGTCCTGTCAAGAAGGTGCGAGGAAAGCTTGGGCCATGGTGAAAACATGGTATACGAAGCTCGATCCGAATCATATGGCCCGGGTCGGACCTTTAGGGTCAGATGGGAAAGAAATTCCAGTTAGTCTGGTGTATGACCAGGTAGAATTAGCCGCAAAGTATTCCCAACAGGATTGTAGGCTAGACAACCTGTTGGATGGCATAGAATAAGAAGCTTTTGAGTCCAAATGACTATGTACTTCAATGGACAAGTTTGTCCCTAGCCGGATTGTAAAACATTTGTCTTGGCGGACCTTTTCACTTCGGCCTCCGGACCCAAAAGTCCAGATGTTTCCGAATACCCGCTCGGTAATATAAACTAGGGTACGCTTGGAAACCAGGCGTAGGGGTCATAGTTGCTTGAACAGACAAGTACCCAACTAGCTATGTTATATTACATTGATAGTAAGAAACATCTTCCAGAGAGACTAGTTCTGTTAAGTGTTCCTTTCCCTAGGTACGCATGCATTAACGTGCATGTCCGAACTGTGATCGAAAAGTCGCAGTATAAGTGACATCTGGGGGTTCATAGTGTAATAAGTAAGAAACATCTTTAGTCCACCGGCCGAATATTCCCTTAAGAACACTAGCTTTCGGCTTCACCCAGTCTGAGGTACACATCTGGAGTACCCGGCAGTAACAATCGCAGAGGTGCTCCATTTTTTCCCTAGCCGAACTAATGGGAACGTAGGGCATAAGCACAGGAGCCAGGCAACCCAGCTTGGCCAAAACTTAAGTCATATCGATGCATCTAATGGCGGAGAAAAGGTACATATGGAAAAAGGACACATATGCAGTGAGCTTGATGCTCAGAAAATAATTATAATAAGCTTCTGTATAAGAAGCCCCCAGGTACAATGGGCGCACATACTTGAAGATTAGTGTGTCATAAGTGTGCGGTCTAGACATGCGAAAGCTTTTAAGCTATAAGAGAAAAGGCAAAAAAGAGAGCTAAAAATAAATATAAAAGAACGAGGGGAAGGAGACGAACAAAGAGTTTAGCGCTAGGCGTAGAATCTTCGGAGTCTGGCCGCGTTCCATGGGTTCGGCTCGAGGCGATTATCTGATGCATCGCACAGGCGGTACGCTCCTCCGGTGAGAACCTTGTCAATGATGACGGGACCCTCCCACTTGGGCTTGAGTTTGTCCTTTTTCTTCTCCGATAGACGTAACACGAGTTTGCCAATGTTATAAATCTTGGCCTGTACTTCTCTGCTTTGGTACCTGCGAGCATGTTGTTGATAAAATGCGGAACGGGCTTTTGCGACGTCGCGCCCCTCTTCTGGGGCATCTAAACTGTCCTGTCGATCAAGCTCGGCCTCTCTCTCTCTCTCTCTTCGTACATGCACACTCGAGGTGAGTCATGAATAACATCGCAGGGCAACACAGCCTCTGCGCCGTACACCATGAAGAAGGGTCTATATCCGGTAGTGCGATTTGGCGTGGTCTGCAGCCCCCAGAGTACGGAGTCAAGCTCCTCAACCCGAGTGCGTGTCTGATTCTTTTGAAGATTGCACTAGTCTAGGTTTAATGACGCTCATAATAAGACCATTGGCTCGTTCGACTTGACCGTTTGTTTGAGGGTGATAGACGGAGGCGTAGTCGAGCTTAATGCCCATGTTACTTCACAAAGTTTTCACCACATCGGCTGTAAATTTGGAGCCGTTATCGGTGATGATGCTGTGGGGAACACCATAACAGTGCACAATATCAGATATGAAGTCTATCACGGGTCCGGATTCAGCCGTTTTAACTGGTTTGGCCTCTATCCATTTAGTGAATTTATCCACCATGACCAACAAGTATTTTTTCTGATGGATTCCTCCTTTAAGGGGTCCGACCATATCAAGCCCCCAGACCGCAAAAGGCCAAGTGATGGGGATTGTTTGTAGAGCGGTGGGTGGCATATGGCTTTGGTTGGCGAAAAGCTGGCATCCGACGCAATGTTGGACAAGGTCCTGTGCGTCTGCTTGGGCCGTCAGCCAGTAGAAACCTGTACGAAAGGCCTTGCTTACAAGGGCCTGAGCTACGACGTGGTGTACGTCGAGTCCGGCATGAATCTACTTTTCCAAACACTTTTGCCCTTGTTTTGGACTCTAACTTGCATGATTTGAATGAAACTAACCCAGACTGACGCTGTTTTCAGCAGAACTGTCATGATGTTGTTTTATGTGTAGAAAAGAAAAGTTCTTGGACTGACCTGCAAATCCACGGAGGCACTTTTTGGAATTAATAAGAATTTCTGGGCAAAAGAAATACACGAGGGGGCCCACGGCCTATCCACGAGATAGGGGGGCGCCCCCCCCTGTAGGGCACGCCCCCCTATCTCGTGGGCCCCTGGACCTCCACCGACCTCAACTCCAACTCCATATCTTCCGTCTCGGGGAGAAAAAAATCAACGAGAAAGTTTCATCGCGTTTTACGACACAGAGCTGCCGCCAAGCCCTAATCTCTCTCGGGAGGGCTGATCTGGAGTCCGTTCGGGGCTCCGGAGAGGGGGATTCGTCGTCGTCGTCATCATCAACCATCCTCCATCACCAATTTCATGATGATCACCGCCGTGTGTGAGTAATTCCATCATAGGCTTGCTGGACGGTGATGGGTTGGATGAGATTTACCATGTAATCAAGTTACTTTTGTTAGGGTTTGATCCCTAGTATCCACTATGTTCTGAGATTGATGTTGCTATGACTTTGCTATTCTTAATGCTTGTCACTAGGGCCCGAGTGCCATGATTTCAGATCTGAACCTATTATGTTTTCATGAATATATGTGTGTTCTTGATCCTATCTTGCAAGTCTATAGTCATCTATTATGTGTTATGATCCTACAACCCCGAAGTGGCAATAATTAGAATACTTCTCGGTGATGACCGTAGTTTGAGGAGTTCATGTATTCACTATATGTTAATGCTTTGGTCCGGTTCTCTATTAAAAGGAGGCCTTAATATCCCTTAGTTTCCACTAGGACCCCGCTGCCACGGGAGGGTAGGACAAAAGATGTCATGCAAGTTCTTTTCCATAAGCACGTATGGCTATTTACGGAATACATGCCTACATTACATTGATGAACTGGAGCTAGTTCTGTGTCACCCTATGTTATAGCTATTACATGAGGAATCGCATCCGGCATAATTATCCATCACTGATCCATTGCCTACGAGCTTTTCATATATTGTTCTTCGCTTATTTACTTTTTCGTTGCTACTGTTACAACTACTACAAAAACCCAAAAACATTTATCTTTACTGTTGCTACTATTACCATTACTATCATACAACTTTGCTACTAAATACCTTGCTGCAGATACTAAGTTATCTAGGTGTGGTTGAATTGAAAACTCAACTACTAATACTCAAGAATATTCTTTGTCTCCCCTTGTGTCGAATCAATAAATTTGGGTTGAATACTTTACCCTCGAAAGCTGTTGCGATCCCCTACACTTGTGGGTTATCAAGACTAATTTCTGGCGCCGTTGCCGGGGAGCATAGCTCTATTCTCTGAGTCACTTGGGATTTATATCTGTTGATCACTATGAAGAACTTGAAACACGCTAAAACCAAGATTTTGCCCTCAACTACGAGGGGAGGTAAGGAGCTGCCATCTAGCTCTGCACTAGATTCTCCTTCTGTTATGAGTAAGCTTGCGACACCTAAACCTGTTACTGCTATGAATTCTGTTATGTCACATGTTATTGATGATACCACTTCTGCTTTGCATGATACTTATGATGAAACTACTTTTGTGCGTGGTACTACTGTGCCATTAGGTGAATTTCTTGATGAACAACTTGCTAGGGCTAGAGAGAATGAAATTATTGAAGATGTTATTATTGATGATACTGATGATGAAAATTCTCCCAACGATTATGTATTGCCCGTTGTTCCTGAGGGTTATGTTATGAACAAAGAAGCTGCTGAAGCTATTTTTGCCTGCAAAGATAGATATGATCTTTAGAAATTATTAGCTAAATGGAAGCAGCAGTCTCTTAATGCTAGAATGAAACCTGACCCTGCTTTTTCTACTTCACCTATCTGTGTTACTAATAAGGATTATGAATTCTCTATTGATCCTGAAATTATTACTTTAGTAGAATCCGATCCTTTTTATGGCCTTGAATCTGAAACTGTTGTGGCACACCTTACCAAGTTGAATGATATAGCTACCCTGTTTACTCATGATGATAGATCTCGCTATTTTATATCCTTAAGATATTCCCGTTCTCATTAAAGGGTGATGCTAAAACTTGGTATAATTCTCTTGCTCCTGGTTGTGTGCGTAGTCCCCAGGATATGATTTATTACTTCTCTGCTAAATATTTCCCTACTCATAAGAAACAAGCTGCCTTGCGGGAAATATATAATTTTGTGCAAATCAAAGAAGAGAGTCTCCCACAAGCTTGGGGGAGGCTTCTCCGATTACTTAATGCTTTGCCTGATCATCCACTTAAGAAAAATGAAATACTTGATATCTTTTATAATGGACTAACCGATGCTTCCAAGGACTACTTGGATAGTTGTGCTGGTTGTGTTTCCAGGGAAAGAACAGTCGATGAAGCTGAGTTACTATTGAATAATATGTTGACTAATGAAAATAATTGGACTCTCCCTGAGCCAATTCCTGAGGAAATTCCTGAACCAATTGAGCCAACTCCTGAGCCTATTCCTAAACCCACTCCAAAGAAGAGAGGTGTTCTATTTCCCAGTCCTGAAGATATGCAAGAGGCAAAGATATCAATGAAAGAAAAAGGTATTAAAGCTGAAGATGTTAAGAATTTACCTCCTATTGAAGAAATACATGGTCTTAATATACCGACTGTTGAAGAAACACATTGTCTTGATAACCCGACACAGGTAGTAAAGGTAAATTCTCTCTATAGATATGATAAAGATGAAATCCCTTCTACTAAATTTCATATCCCTTGCTTAGATGAATTTGATGATTTCATGAATAGACAAGAAAATTTCAATGATTATGTTGGTAGACAATTGAAGAATAATGCTTATACGATAGTACGCTTGAATGATTATGTAGATAGAGTTAAAAGTGAACTTAAACTCACTAGTAAACATGCTTCCATGGTTGCTACTCAAGTTGAACAAGTACTTAAGGCTCAGAATGAATTGCTTGCTGAATTAAATAAAAGAAATGACTTTGTTGTTAGAGTGGCTACTAGAACTGGTAGAATGACTCAGGAACCTTTGTATCCTGAAGGCCACCCTAAAAGAATTGAACAAGATTCTCAGAATAATAATCTAGATGCTCATAGTTCTTCTAAGAAGAAGAAAAAGAAGAATGATAGGACTTTGCAAACTTCTAGTGAACCTAATGTAGAAATACCTGAGAATCCTAATAATACTTCTATCTCTGATGCTGAAACACAATCCGGAGATGAACATGAACCTGATGATAATGCTAATAATGATGTTCATGTAGATGCTCAACCTAGTAATAACAATGATATAGAAATTGAACCTGCTACTGGTCTTGATAACCCACAATCAAGAAACCAATGTTATGATAAGAGAGATTTTGTTGCTAGGCAGCACGGTAGAGAAAGAGAACCATGGGTTCACAAACCCATGCCCTTTCCTCCTAAACCATCCAAGTCAAAGGATGATGAGGACTTTGAGCGTTTTGCTGAAATGATTAGGCCTATTTCTTACACATGCGCTTAACTGATATCCTTAAAACAAACCTTTATGCTAAATATATGAAAGATATCATCACTAATAAGAGGAAAATACCTAAAACTGAGATTTCCACCATGCTTGCCAACTATACCTTTAAGGGTGGAATACCTAAGAAACTTGGTGATCCCGGAGTACCCACTATACCTTGCTCTATTAAAAGAAATTATGTTAAAACTGATTTATGTGATTTAGGAGCCAGTGTTAGTGATATGCCTCTTTCCTTGTATCGTAGACTTGAATTGAATAAGTTGACACCTACTGATATATCTTTGCAAATGGCTGACAAATCAACTGCTATACCTGTCAGCATTTGTGAGGACGTGCCTGTTGTTGTTGCAAATGTTACTATCTTAACAGACTTCGTTATTCTTGATATTCCCGAGGATGATGGTATGTCTATTATTCTTGGTAGACCCTTTTTAAATACTGCAGGAGCTGTTATTGATTGCAATAAAGGCAATGTCACCTTTCATGTTAATGGAAATGAGCATACGGTACATTTTCCGAGGAAGCAAATCCAAGTTCATAGCATAAATACTATTGAGAAAATCCCATCAATTATTATTGGAGGTTTTGAATTTCCTCTCCCTACTGTCAAGAAAAAGTATGATATTCTTATTGTTGGGGATTTTCATATCCCTGTTGAGGTAACTTAGTGTTATTCGTAATTTCTCCGGTTCCGTGCTATTCGGAATGAGTTTGTTCACAAGACTTGATCAACCTTGTTAGTGGATTCATTTTGATGATCATGAGATGGATGAAACTAGAAGGCACAACCTTCTGTACCCTCTCTTTACTTTCTGTTATTTAAATTAAATAAAGCAAAAATAGTATTAGTCGTCTGTTTTCTGAATTGTCCGTGCAATAAAAAATAGTCCGAAAATAAAAGTGCTCCAAATACCCTGCAAACTTAGTATGATTTTTTATGGAATATTTGAGGATTTTAGGCACAGAAATCACTGCAGGAGGGGCAAGCACCAGGCCACGAGAGTGGAGGGCGCCCCCCCCCCTATAGGGCGCGCCCCCCTGTCTCGTGGGCCCCTGGTGGCCCCCTCCACTTATGCCAGCACCCACACACTCCATCTTCTACCCAAAAAAATCCCCATCCAGCTCAAGCACGAGTTCTAGCTCGTTTTGCTGCGATTTTCAATCTCTTAGCTCAAAGCTCCATTCCCAAAACTGCTTTGGGAGATTGTTGCTTGGTATGTGACTCCTCCATTGGTTCAATTAGTTTTTGTTCTAGTGCTTTATTCATTGCAAATCCTTGCTGCCTTCGTGACCCTGTTCTTGAGCTTGCATGTTAAATTTATGAGGTTCCAAGTAATTCTAATGCATGATATAGGCTCTAGGCACTTGTACGAGTAGTTGCTACCATTCTTGTTAAGTTTTATTCACTTTTATTTTGAAGTTACTAAAATTTCAGAAATTTTTAGAAAATGTTAAGGAGACTTTTGAAGGGCTCTTCTAGCCAAAGCTCTCAGGAAAAACAAGCCAAAGAGAAGGAAAAAGCCAAGTATAATCTTCCTCGCTTAGCGGAAGTACGGTCGTGTGAATGGCCATGCGAGGATTTCTTGAAAGAGGCTGGAATTCATGAAGACTTTTATGCTTTAATAGAGATTGCAGGCCTCGCCGGTTTCATCAACGACCGAATCGATCAGTATCTCTTACTCACCAATACTTTCGTGCAAAACTTTTATTTTTATCCTAAGAAGTCACCGCCTGCAGTATCATTTCATCTATATGATGAGTTCAAAGAAATGTTTTTACGTCATTTTTGCGCGGTATGTAGGATACCTTATGAGGGAAAATTAGAGGAACCCCATCGTGAAGATGTGGCTGGCTTTGTTAACACTATAGCTATAGAGGAGCCAAAGAAAGGTTCCGAGGCAAAAATCACTAGCATACACTTTCCTGTTTTACGATACTTTGCTATATTTGCTAGTAGATGCTTGATTGGTCGTGGAAATAGTGGAAACTTAAGTGTTCCTGATATTATCTTTATTCAACATGCCTTGCTTGGAGACAATACTTTTAGTATGGGTGCCGTCGTTGCTAAACGGCTAGCCCTGAATCATACAAAAGGCCCCATATTTGGAGGTATCTATGCTGCATGTCTTGCTAGACATTTTCAGATAACCATTAGGCACCATGAGGAAAAGGAGACAATATTGCCTCCTCACATTTTAGATTACAAGAGCATAGTAGCACACAAGTTTATTGTTGACAACGAAGATAGGATGCTCTTGTATAAACTTAGATTCAATCAGAAACACTTTGAGATTATTATTTTGCCTGCGCCTTTGTTGTTTGATTTGCTTGCAGAAAATTTTCTCGTCACAGCGGAAGTGGTGAACAATCATCGAGCTCAAGCTTTTACTCCAGAACCTGAACCTGAGCCGGAACCTGAACTGGACCCTTATCGTGCATCATCTGTCCAGTGAGATCCGGAGATGACCAGCCAGTGGTATCCTGATTACACCTCTCATTACACCGGGGAGAGTAGCGGCGGTCCTTGGTATTAGACCAACTTAGGCCAAAAGCCTAAGCTTGGGGGAGTACGTATTTCTCACCGACTTTACATTCATGTTCACACACTAGTCGTCGGTGCTCATACTCTTTCATTGTATTATCCATGTTAGTTTAAATTTCTTATTCTCGTTTTCTTCTTGTGTGTTTGATAAACCTTGAGAAAACCAAAATATTAGTTAGCTTAATTTCTATGCTTGTAGTAGAATTAAAATGAAAATCCAAAAAGATTTCTCATTCTTCTTTTACTTGTTGGGAGCTTTTCCGTGTAAATAGTTTTATTTTCTTTTCTTTCCTTTGGCGGTCGAGAAGACCATATTGAAAATGTTTAGTGGCTCCCTTATGCATGATTGTTTATTTAATTTAGAGCACATATTAGTTGTCTTCTCTCTTGAGTTGAATGCTTGCAGATTCCATCTTAGTCCAATGCACGTACACTCTTATTATTATACACATCGTTCGGTCGTGCGAGTGAAAGGCAATAATGAGGATATATGATGGACTTATTGAGATGAGAAAAGATGGTATGAACTCGACCTCTCTTGTTTTTGTAAATATGATGAGTTAATTGTTCCTGAGTCAGCTTATTATGAAGTAAACATATTTGCAATGACATTTACAGATTATAGTTGCTTGTGCCATGCTTGATTAGCATTGAGTTATAATGCTTTACCTTGCGTGCCAACATGCTATTAGAATGATTATGATGTGGTATGATGGGATGGTATCCTCCTTTGAACGAATTGAGTGACTCGACTTGGCACATGTTCACGCATGTAGTTGAAACAAAATCAACATAGCCTTCACGATATTTATGTTCATGGTGTATTATATCCTACTCATGTTTGTACTCGCTGTGAATTAGTTTTAATGCATGTTTATGACTGTTGTCGCTCTCTTAGTTGGTCGCTTCCCAGTCTTTTGCTAGCCTCCACCTGTACTAAGCGGGAATACTGCTTGTGCATCCAAACTCCTTAAACCCCAAAGTTGTTCCATATGAGTCCACCATACCTTCCTATATGCGGTATTTACCTGCCGTTCCAAGTAAATTTGTATGTGCCAAACTCTAAACCTTCAAATGAAATTCGGTTTTGTATGCTCTAGCCGCTCATGTTTCCACTAGGGCTGCCTATATCTTCCATGCTAGGTGGGTTATTCTCAGAGGAGTGGACTCCGCTCCTCATTCACGAGAAAGGGCCGGTAACCGGGATGCCCGGTCCCATGATCCAAAAAGATCAAAGAAAATCAAAATAATTAAACAAAACTCCCCCGGGGCTGTTGTTAGTTGGAGGCACTCGTTGTTTCGAGCAAGCCATGGATTGATGCCTGTTGGTGGTTGGGGGAGTATAAACTTTTACCATTCTGCGTGGGAACTGCCTATAATGCATGTAGTATGGAAGATACAGCCATCTCATAGTTGTTGCGTTGACAGTGAAAGTATGCCGCTCAAAATGTTATTCAATCTCTATTTTAAAATCGAGCTCTGGCACCTCTACAAATCTCTGCTTCCCTCTGCGAAGGGCCTATCTATTTATTTTTATGTTGAGTCATCACCTTCTTATTAAAAGCACCCGCTGGAGAGCACACTGTCATTTGTGTTCATTATCATTGGTTTATATTGGGTATGACTTGACTGGATCTCTTTTACCATGAATTACAATGTTTAGTCAGTCCTTGATCTTTACAGGTGCTCTGCATTTATGTTTTGCGGTCTCGGAAAGGGCTAGCGAGATACCATTTTGTTATATCATGTTATGATTGTTTTGAGAAAGTGTTGTTATCCGAGTTTTATTATTATGGCTCGCTAGCTGATTATGTTATTGATATGAGTAATTGTGACACCTAAGTGTTATTGTGAGTATGTTTAGTTTATAATATTGTTGAAACCTAAATGATGGCTTTGCATGTTTACAACAACAAGAGCAAATAGAGTTTGTAAAAGTTTTTCTTTATCACTTTCAGTTTATCAACTGAATTGCTTGAGGACAAGCAAAGGTTTAAGCTTGGGGGAGTTGATACGTCTCCAATGTATCTACTTGTCCAAACACTTTTGCCTTTGTTTTGGACTCTAACTTGCATGATTTGAATGAAAATAACCCAGACTGACGATGTTTTTAGCAGAACTGCCATGATGTTGTTTTATGTGTAGAAAAGAAAAGTTCTCAGAATGACCTGCAAATCCACGGAGGCACTTTTTGGAATTAATAAGAATTTCTGGGCGAAAGAAATACACGAGGGGGCCCACGGCCTGTCCACGAGACAGGGGGGCGCCCCCCTATCTCATGGCCCCCTAGACCTCCACCGACCTCAACTCCAACTCCATATCTTCCGTCTTGGGGAGAAAAAAATCAGAGAGAAAGTTTCATCGCATTTTACGACACAGAGCCGCCGCCAAGCCCTAATCTCTCTCGGGAGGGCTGATCTGGAGTCCGTTCGGGGCTCCGGAGAGGGGGATTCGTTGTCGTCGTCATCATCAACCATCCTCCATCACCAATTTCATGATGCTCACCGCCGTGCGTGAGTAATTCCATCGTAGGCTTGCTGGACGGTGATGGGTTGGATGAGATTTACCATGTAATCAAGTTAGTTTTGTTAGGGTTTGATCCCTAGTATCCACTATGTTCTGAGATTGATGTTGCTATGACTTTGCTATGCTTAATGCTTGTCACTAGGGCCCGAGTGCCATGATTTCAGATCTGAACCTATTATGTTTTCATGAATATATGTGTGTTCTTGATCCTATCTTGCAAGTCTATAGTCACCTATTATGTGTTATGATCCGATAACCCCGAAGTGACAATAATCAGGATACTTCTCGGTGATGACCGTAGTTTGAGGAGTTCATGTATTCACTATGTGTTAATGCTTTGGTCTGGTTCTCTATTAAAAGGAGGCCTTAATATCCCTTAGTTTCCACTAGGACCCCGCTGCCACGGGAGGGTAGGTCAAAAGATGTCATGCAAGTTATTTTCCATAAGCACGTATGACTATTTACGGAATACATGCCTACATTACATTGATGAACTGGAGCTAGTTCTGTGTCACCCTATGTTATAGCTATTACATGAGGAATCGCATCCGGCATAATTATCCATCACTGATCCATTGCCTACTAGCTTTTCATATATTGTTCTTCGCTTATTTACCTTTCCGTTGCTACTGTTACAACTACTACAAAAACCCAAAAACATTTATCTTTACTATTGCTACTGTTACCATTACTATCATACTACTATGCTACTAATTACCTTGTTTCAGATACTAAGTTATCCAGGTGTGGTTGAATTGACAACTCAACTGCTAATACTCAAGAATATTCTTTGGCTCCCCTTGTGTCGAATCAATAAATTTGGGTTGAATACTTTACCCTCGAAACCGGTTGCGATCCCCTACACTTGTGGGTTATCACCCTTCTTCCTCGGAAATACATCTTTGAAGTACTTCGGTAGCGCTTTTCTTGTAAAGTTCTCCCTCATGGACTTTGTAGGCTTTAGAGCGCAGCACAATGCAACGTGCCTCATTTTGATCCTCGGGGAGTTCTTGCCTATTAAGGTAGGCCAAGAATGGTTCGGTCCATGGGGCGATGACAGCCATGATGAGATGGGCCAATGGTCTTATTTTGGTGGCGGAGCCCCTGATGATGTCAGTGTGTTCGGAATCTAGGGTTGTGGTCGGATCCGGACTAATGATACCGGTCTCCACTAGCAACACCACGGATGGCTTGAAGAGCCTTTCCAGAAAGATGTTAGGTGGGGCGGGGTCGCATTTAGCGCCGATGCGCGCAAGGACATCCGCTGCTTGATTGTTTTCTCAAACCACACGATGAAACTCAAGCCCCTCAAACCGGGCTGACATTTTTAGAACGGCATTATGATAAGCCACCATTTTTGGATCTTTAGCATCGAAGTCTCCATTTATTTGAGATATTGCAAGGTTTGAATCCCCATGCACTTCCAGGCGCTGAATGCCCATGGAGACAGCCATCCGAAGACCATGCAACAGAGCCTCGTATTCGACTGCATTGTTGGAGTCTGTGTATAATATTTGGAGTACGTATTGGATTGTATCTCTAGTGGGGGATGTTAGGACAACACCTGCTCCCAGACCTGCCAGCATTTTAGAGCCGTCGAAGTGCATGATCCAATTGGAGTATGTGTCGTACTCTTTGGGGAGTTCGGCCTCTGTCCATTCGGCGACGAAGTCTGCCAGCACTTGGGATTTAATGGCTCATCGTGGTTTATATGTAATGTCGAATGGGAGGAGCTCGATGGCCCACTTAGCAATCCGGCCCGTGGCATCGCGGTTGTTTATTATGTCATTGAGTGGTACTTCGGAGGCCACTGTGATTGAACACTCTTGAAACTAGTGTCCTAGTTTCCAGGATGCCATGAAGACCGCGTATGCTATTTTCTGATAATGAGGGTACCGAGATTTGCATGGAGTGAGGACAGTGGAGACGTAGTATACCGGCTTTTGCAGCGGGAATTTGTGTCCGTCCTCCTCACGTTCGACGACGAGCACCGCACTCAGAACTTGGTGTGTTGCAGCTATGTATAACAACATGGGTTCGCCAACGTTCGTTGCGGCCAGGATCGGGTTGCTTGCTAAAAGAGCCTTTATTTCCTCCAGTCCGGCCATCGCCGCATCCGTCCACTCGAAGTGTTCGGTTCATCGAAGAAGGCGATAAAGTGGCAACGCCTTTTCTCCCAATCTGGAGATAAAGCGGCTTCAAGCTGTCATGCATCCAGTTAGCTTTTGGATTTGTTTAAGGTCTTTTGGGGTAGCCAACTGTGACAAAGCTCAGATTTTAGCCGGGTTTGCCTCAATTCCTCTATTGGAAATGATGAAGCCCAGCAAGTTTCCAGCGGGAACGCCGAAAACACATTTTTCCGGATTGAGCTTGATGTCATATGTTCGGAGGTTATCGAATGTGAGCCTCAGATCGTTAATTAAAGATTCGACACGTCTGGTCTTGATGACCACGTCGTCCACATATGCTTCAAGTTGTTTTGCCGATTTGTTTCTCTAGGCATGTTTGAATCATGCATTGATAGGTGGCACTGGCGTTTGTGAGCCCGAAAGGCATAGTGTTGAAGCAGAAAGGCCCGTATGGGGTGATAAATGACGTTCCAGGCTTGATCGTACTCTATCATTTTGATTTGATGGTATCCAGAGTATGCATCGAGGAAACACAATGAGTCGTGTCCTATGGTAGCATCGCTAATCTGATCAATGCGGGGGAGAGGGAACGGATCCTTAGGGCAAGCCTTGTTGAGGTCTTTGAAATCGACACATAGGCGCCAGCATTTATCCTTCTTTGTACCATCACCAGGTTTGCTAGCCAGTCCGGGTGTTTTATTTCTCTGATGAATCCAGCTTCAAGTAACTTGGCTAGCTCCTCTTCCATAGCTTGACGTTTGGGTTATAAAAAGCGCCATAGTGTTTGCTTGATCGACTTATATCCCTTCAGTATGTTTAGGCTGTGTTTAGCCAGCCTGTGCGGGATCCCTAGCATATCAGAAGGGTGTCAGGCAAAGATATCCCAGTTCTCGCGTAGAAACGCCCGCAGTGCAACATCGATCGTGAGGTCCAGTTGTGCCCCGATGGATGCTGTCTTCGTGGAGTCCATTGGGTGGACTTGGAATTTGACTATTTCGTCTGCTGGTTTAAAGGAGGTGGATTTGGATCGCTTATGGATTAACACGTCGTCCCTATCCACTGTGGAGCGTAATGTAGTTAATTCTTCGGCCGCGAGGGCTTCGGACAATGCCTCGAGGGCCAAGGCGGCGGTTTTGTTCTCGGCACGGAGTGCTATGTCCGGATCACTGGCAAGAGTGATGATTCCATTGGGCCCAGGCATCTTGAGCTTCATGTACCCATAATGGGGTATAGATTGGAAGCTCGCAAATGCATCCCACCCTAACAGGGCGTGATATCCACTATTGAAGGGTGAGGGAGTCCTGGATTAAGGGGTCCGGATAGCCGGACTATGTACTTTAGTCGGACTGTTGGACTATGAAGATACAAGATAGAAGACTTCGTCCCGTGTCCGGGTGGGACAATCCTTTGCGTGGAAGGCAAGCGTGGCGATTCGGATATGTAGATTTCCTTCTCTGTAACCGACTCTATGTAACCCTAGCCCTCTCTCGTGTCTACATAAACCGGAGGGTTTAGTCCGTAGGACAAGAACAACAATCATAATCATAGGCTAGCTTCTAGGGTTAGCCTCTACGATCTCGTGGTAGATCAACTCTTGTAATACTCATATCATCAAGATCAATCAAGCAGGAAGTAGGGTATTACCTCCATAGAGAGGGCCCGAACCTGGGTAAACATCGTGTCCCCCGCCTCCTGTTACCATTAGCCTTAGACGCACAGTTCCAGACCCCCTATCCGAGATCCGTCGGTTTTGACACCGACATTGGTGCTTTAATTGAGAGTTCCACTGTGTCGCCATCATAAGGCTTGATGGATCCTTCAATCATCTACAACGACGCAGTCAAGGGTGAGACTTTTCTCCCCGGACAGATCTTCGTACTCGGCGGCTTCACACTGCGGGCCAACTCGCTTGTCCATCTAGAGTAGATCGACAGCTACGCCCCTGGCCATCAGCTCAGGTTCGGAAGCCTGAACTACATCGCCGACATCCGCGGAGACTTGATCTTCGACGGATTTGAAACCATGACAGCTGCACTCTGTAGCCACGATGAACATGACTTAAATCTGTCATTGGACTATGCTCAGGAGAAAGCGCCTGTAATCGTCCTGGCCCTAGATCCAGAACAGATCACGCCATCCGGGGACGGGGTGCTGGACCCCACCATGGAAGCCGCGTACTCTACAGCGCTTGAGCCGAACACAGATCTAACCTATAACAAGGTCTATGCCATCGGACCCTCGAACTCATCCTCGGATACAGGTTCTGAACCGTGTGTGTCAGCGCCCGTCGAATCTAATTGGGCGCCGACCTTGGAGTTTACCTCCATGGACATCTTCCGACACTCGCCCTTGAGTGATGTGCTAAACTCATTAAAATCTCTCTCCTTGTCAGGAGATTCTTGGCCAAACTATGTCCGGCTTGAGTGGGAAGCGGACGATAAAGAACTTTGTTCCCCACCCACCACCCACATGATAGCCACTATCGAGGACTTGACCGACATGCTTGACTTCGACTCTGAAGACATCGACGGCATGGATGACGATGCAGGAGAAGAAGAAGAAGAAGAAGAACCACCGCCCACAGGGCACAGGATAGCCACCTCGTCATATGACATTTACATGGTGGATACCCCAAAAGAAGACAATGGCGAGGACAAAAAGGATAGAGGTGAGGACAAACATCCCGAGAAGCAGCCGAAGCGCCGATGTCAACGGCGCCGCTCTAAACCACGCCATGGTAAAAACAGAAATACCGGCACAGGAGACAATAGCACTCCGGACGATGCCGAAGACGACAAAGACGACCCCGCCCATCCAAGCTTCGAACAGGCCAGACGGGAGGACGGGCAATCCAGCCCTGATGAACAGGCCACGAACAAAGACTCGGAAGACGATAATTACATGCCTCTCTTCGATGATGAGGTGAGCCTCGGCTACGATGAATTCAACGTGGCTAAGGATCCCGCCGAGCAGGAGCGCTTCAAGCACCGGCTTATAGCCATTGCGAAGAGCCTGAAGAAGAAGCAGCAGCAGCTCCAAGCTGATCAAGATCTGCTGACTGATAGATGAACTGAGGTCCTGGCAGCCGAGGAATACGGACTCGAGCGCCCAACAAAAAGTTACCCGAGGCGCAGGTTGCTACCTCAATTCGACGACGAGGCGCTAGAGCCCATACTACCAGCGCATGATGCGGCTGACCGACCACCATGTGGCCGGGATAAAGCGGCGTATCAGTCCGAATACCAGCCCGCACCCCATCGCTGAACAAACAGAAACACAAAGGCTCAGGGATGCACACATGACCTGCGATATGAATTGGAAGAAAAATTAGGACAACCAAGATCGATCGAGGGATTGCGGGGGCGTGCCTCAACACGCGACGATTACCGTCACGCTGGATATACTACATACAAATCCGCTCGTGTCGAATACAGTAGACCAGCTCCATCCGAACTACATCGCGAGGTATCCCGAAGCGCCCACACCCCCTATGCTTCACTGATGAAGTAATGGAACATGAATTCCCAGACGGGTTTAAACCCGTAAACATTGACATATGATGGGACAACAGATCCCGCGGTTTGGATTGAAGACTTCGTTCTCCACATTCACATGGCCCACGGTGATAATCTTCATGCCATCAAGTATCTCCCGCTAAAACTCAAAGGACCAGCTCGGCACTGGTTGAATAGTCTGCCCGAAAACTCCATTGGTAGTTGGGAGAACCTGGAAGACGCATTTCTTGACAACTTTCAGGGCACTTATGTATGACCACTGGACGCGGATGACTTAAGTCACATAACCCAACAGTCGGGAGAGTCAACCAGGAAATTGTGGACTTGGTTCTTAACTAAAAAGAACCAAATTGTCGACTGTCCGGATGCCGAAACCCTAGAGGCCTTTAAGCATAACATCCGCGACGAGTGGCTAGCCTGACACCTCGGCCAAGAGAAGCCAAAGTCCATGGCAGCCCTTATGACACTCATGACCCGCTTTTGCGCGGGCGAGGATAGCTAGTTAGCCCGTAGCAACAGCACATCAAGAAAGCCTGGCACTTCAGACGCCAGAGATAGCAACGGCAAACCCCAACGCAACACACACAAGCGTCGAAATAATAGCAAAAACATCGAAGACACGGCCGTCAATGCCGGATTCAGTGGCTCCAAGTCCAGTCAGCGGAAAAAGCCATTTAAAAGAAACAATCTGGGTCCGTCCAGTCTAGACCACATCCTCGATCGTCCATGTCAAATCCATTGCACCCCCGATAAACCATCCAACCATACCAACAGAGAGTGTTGGTTATTCAAACAGGTCGGCAAGTTAAATGCCAAAAACAAGGAAAAGGGGTTGCACAGTGATGACGACGAGGAGCCCCGGCCACCAAACACAGGGGGATAGAAGAAATTTCCTCCTCAAGTAAAAACGATGAATATGATATACGCCACCCATATCCCCAAGTGGGAGCGAAAGCGCGCACTAAGGGACATCTACGGGATGGAGCCAGTCGCCCCAAAGATCAACCCATGGTCCTCCTATCCGATCACCTTTGACCGCAGGGACCATCCGACCAGTATTCGTCATGGCGGTCCAGCCACACTGGTCCTTGACCCCATTATCGATGGATTCCACCTCACACGAGTCCTTATGGATGGTGGCAGCAGCCTGAACCTGCTTTATCAGGACACAGTGTGCAAAATGGGAATTGATCCCTCAAGGATCAAGCCCACCAAAAGCACCTTTAAAGGTGTCATACCAGGTGTAGAGGCATGTTGTATAGGCTCAATCACACTGGAAGTGGTCTTCGGATCTCCAGATAATTTCTGAAGCAAAGAGTTAATCTTCGACATCGTCCCCTTCCATAGTGGTTATCATGCACTGCTTGGACAAACCGCATTTTCTCGATTCAATGCGATACCACACTATGCTTACCTCAAGCTCAAGATGCCCGCACCTCGCGGAATCATAACAGTCAATGGGAATACGGAGCGCTCCCTCCGTACTGAGGAGCACACTGCGGCCCTTGCAGCAGAAGCACAGAGCAGCCTTCTTAGGTAGAGCCTCAATTCGGCAATAAAGCCCCCGGACAACATCAAGCGAGTCCGAACTACTCTACAGCAGAACCGTCCGGCTCCTCCAGAGAACACCTAGAAATTCGGCCTCCGTCATAGTCCCAATCAAGCGTTAAAATTCGTGCCGCGCGTACATAACTACGCACTTAAAATACCATGGGCATAGACGGAGGCACAGCTAGACTACGGTCCACACCGCGGCTCAACCGCTCCTGGATCCGCATACCTTCAATTTTTCTTCTCCTTTCAGGTTTTCTCTTCTTGAGGCTTCTTCTGATAACCTGATCATCGGACCCATCGCGGTAGGATACACCAAGAGAAGCAAGGGGCTTTGACGTATAAGGGAATCCCCAGGTGGTCTCTGCTAACGATCGTTATTCCTGTTTTACATACCCACACGCAGCCCGCTCTTGGTAATGGCATGTTAAATAGCCTTATTTGCTTCTTGCACTACTTGTACAGATACGCTTTGACGTATTATCCAAATTACAATGGAAAATAACTTGCAGTGTTTGCTCTTTACTTAACTTTTTCCTTGTCTTTGTATTTACTGCATTCGTACAATCTGGTACGCTTTAATTCGCCAGGGGCTTCAGTGTACCCCATAACATGGCAAGAAAGTCCGAACACTTTACAGTATAGTTTGGCACCCCGAACTTATAGCATTATATGCATTAGCTCCGAATCATGTCTTTGGTCAAATATTGGGTTTGCCCGAATCCCATGTTTTGCTACCTTACGTTCCACTATATTGGCTAAGGCGGCATAGGGAGAACTACTGCGATTGTGTCCCGGTTCTTCTAGACGAGCACCTCGGTAGAGAAAGCCGAAAACTGACTGTCATGATGAGGCGAGAGTTGGTCGCTGTTCGAGAGGTTTCAAATCCTTAAAGATTTTTTCCACTTTATGCAAGGAATCAGTTTTTGCCCATTTAGGCGTGTATAGCGCCCCAAGTTTGGCCTTCCGAATACCAGGGGCTACACCAAAATTTAAAGTTATAGAACTCCTATGGCTAAGTGAGGGTGATAAAGCCGTATAGTCTAATTGCCTTGTTCGTTGCGCTAAACACCTCCTTAAAGGACCAAAGATTTGGATAAAGAGTGTTTAGATTTATCCCGAACACACCTGTACTAGCTACGTGGGGGCGGAAGCCGACGATTGCCAACTCTCAGATTTCATAAACGGCCGCACAGGAGGGACAATTTTAAATAAACAAACAATATATTGCATAGTGAACTTGTTTTATATTACAGGATAGGATCAAATGAATGTATTCATTCAAAGATTACATCCTTCGCACATTGCTCCGCCACAAGGCGGGGTCCCTCTAGGACACTGTCATAGTACAGTTCGGGTCGACGGTGCTCCTTGCCCTTTGGCGGTCCCTCGGTCATCAGCACCGTGGCATCCATCTTTGCCCAATGCATCTTCGCATGGGCAAAGGTCATCCGCGCACCTTCAATGCAAACTGAACGCTTTATGACGTCAAGTCGTCGGCAGGCACTCACAAGCCGCTTTACGAGTCTGAAGTACCTGCTCACCAGGGGCTCGGCAGGCCATAACCGGACTATGAGGTCCTTCATGGCCAGTTCGGCCGCATTGTGCAGCTCAACTAGCTGTTTCAGCTGGTCGCTCAAGGGCGTCAGATGTTCTGGCCCAAGGTACTGAGACCAGAACAGCTTCTCCGTTGAACTCCCTTCTTCAGCTCGGTAGAACTCTGCGGAATCTGGTATGCTGCGCGGTAGATCCGCAAACGCTCCTGGAGAACTCCGAATTCGAGTAAGTAAAAAGAATGTTTCCTTCACATGCTTGCTTTGCATAAGAAAAGCCTTACCCGCTGCAATCTTTTTGGCCGCTTGGACTTCTAGGAGGGCCCTCTGGGCTTCGGCTTTGGCGTCCTGCACGCTCTGGAGGGCCTTGGCAAGCTCGGACTCTTGAGTCTTAGAGTCACGCTCTAAGGATTTGTACTTCTTGACGGCATCCTGGAGCTCTTGCTGGACCTCGCTGACCCGGGCCTCCTGCTTCTCGCACGCGGCTCGCTCCTTGTCTGCTTTGTCTTCAGCCTCGGCTAACACCTTCTTAAGGGCCGCCACCTCAATCGCGGCCCCTACAAAAATTCATACCGCTTTAATCAGCACAAACCACTTATCATTCATAAATATGCAGGCAGGGTACTACATACCTTGGCTTTCCTCCAGCTGCCTCTTCACAAGGCCGAGCTCTCCCTCGGTCCGCTCCAGGCTCTGCTTTAGTCCAGAGACCTTCGCAGTACGAGTGGTAGCGGCCAGCACTGATGCCTGCTTATTCACATAGACAACTTATGTTAGACTCCTATGAATATTATTTGATCCTCTGTTCGGCTTTTCTTTCCGAACACCCAACAGAGCATCAGGGGCTACTGTCTATATTGCGATATTTTCTCATAATTTTATTACTTACCTCAAAGCCTGTTAGAAGGCTAGCGCAGGCTTCGGTCAGTCCGCTCTTGGCGGACTGGATCTTCTCAATCATCATACTCATAAGAGTACGGTGTTCTTCATCAATGGAAGCGCCACGAAGCGCTTCCAGCAAGCTGTCTGGTGCCTCTGGATGGACAGAGGTCATCGGTACAGACGGCTCGCCCCCCTTGTTAGGGAGGACCCACTTTCCTGAATCCGGAACCACTTGGGTTTCTGGAGCCATATTCGGCTGGGGGCCAAACTGGCTGCGGCCCCCATTCTCGGTGTCCATGGGGGCCTTGCCCCCCATGTGTTCAGCAGCCGGGGTCTCACCCTCCGGCGTCTCTGGAACAGTCTCCCCTTGGCCTGGTATCCTTTGAGACAACAACTCAGTGTTATCCGCAGCCTTGGGGGAGGAGGCTGTCGGAAGAGACTTGTTGTTCATCGCCACCAGGTCCTCTGATCCCTCTGAAGAGGAGGATATCTCGATGTTGGATTTGGCCGGACTGCAGGTGCATGTCTAGCGCGGTAAGAAGCGATAAAGTAAATAGATCGGAAATACTAGTGTGTCCGGATTCTTATGATTTGGCCAGGGGCTTGACCCTGGGCTCCCACTCCTCGCTGTTGTTGGTAGCTATAGCGAAGTAGTCCGGAAAGAAAGTTTACCCCTTCTTGGACGTCTCTGCCTCCCCATGTGTGGAGGCCTTCCTCTTCTTCCTCCCCCCAGTAGGGGGGGATGGATTTCCTCCTCGTCGTCGTCGTCTTCGGTGGAGGAGTTTGCCTCGGTGTCTTCGGACGTCATTGTCAGTGTCAAAACCGGCGGATCTCGGGTAGGGGATCCCAAACTGTGTGTCTTAGGCCAATGGTAATAGGAGACTGGGGACACGATGTTTACCCAGGTTCGGGCCCTCTCGATGGAGGTAAAACCCTACTTCCTGCTTGATTGATCTCGATGATATGAGTATTATAAGAGTTGATCTACCACGAGATCGTAGAGGCTAAACCCTAGGAGCTAGCCTATGATTATGATTATTGTTGTCCTACGGACTAAACTCTCCGGTTTATATAGACATCGGAGGAGGCTAGGGTTACACAGAGTCGGTTACAGAGAAGGAGATCCAACATCCGAATCACCAATCTTGCCTTCCACGCAAAGGAGAGTCCCATTCGGACACGGGACAAAGTCTTCAATCTTGTATCTTCATAGTCCAACAGTCCGGCCAAAGTATATAGTCCGGCTGTCCGGATACCCCCTAATCCAGAATTCCCTCAGTAGCCCCTGAACTAGGCTTCAATGACGATGAGTCTGGCGCGCAGTTTGTCTTCGACATTGCAAGGCGGGTTGCATCTCCGAATACTTCAAGATAAATTCCGAACACCCGACTCCGCAAGACAAATTTCACATACCACCGTAGAGATAACAATATTCCACAAATCTGATCCGCTGACAACATGACATCACACCATGGCCAAGTCATTATTCGAGCCGTTTTCTCACAGCCAGCCACCGCACATATTGCGAGGCGGTTTCCTCGGCACGTCTTGTCGAAGCAGTGATCGTGTCCCCTTATTGCGGGATTCTCATCAATACGGGTGTGGGTAACGCAACCGCACCACCAATCGCGGCGAGTGGGGAACGAGCAGTTTTTACTAGGCAAGCGGGGAGGCACAAAGTTTTATTGCCTCTATAAAGAGGAAAGGCCTCTTCCTTTCTACCCACGCCTTCTTCTCCTCCTGCTCGTCCATTCCCTTATGCTTGAGCCTTAACGCCCGAGCGTCCATCTTATCCACCAACAAAGGTTCTCCGAAAATGTCCGAATCCGGAGCAGGAGGCAAATGGATGGCCTCTACTGTCCAGGAGAAGGATATCAAAAAGCTTCAGGAGGCCGGGTACCTGGCCAAGAAAATCAGCCACCATCTTCCGACGGTGGGACAGATTGTCCCCACTCCGGAGCCCCATGAGAGGATCGTGTTACTCCCTCATTTTGTCCGCGGGCTCGGGTTTCCCCTTCACCCATTTGTTCACGGCACCATGTATTATTATGGGATCGATTTTCACGATCTATCCCCTAAATCCTTCCTCAATATCTTGACGTTTATCGTCGTGTGTGAGGCCTTTCTCCGCATCTCGCCACACTTCGGCTTATGGCTGAAGATCTTCAATGTGAAGTCCAAGGTGGTGAACGGCGAGCACACCGAGTGCGGAGGCGCCATGGTGAGCAGGATGCCCAAGGTCACATGGCCAATAGAGACTTTCAATGATTCCGTCAAGGAGTGGCAGCAATAATGGTTCTACATCACTGAACTGTGCGGCAAAAAGTTGGCTACTGCTCCTGAATTCTGATCCGGAGCCCCCTTGCGGCTCACATCCTGGCCCAAAAAGGGCTTGAATTGGTCTGCGTCCGACGAACTGTGGGTGCTCCAGACACGCGTCAAGGGTATGGAAGACAAGGTCATCAAGCTTGTTGATGTAGTTCAGGTGATGTTGGTCCGCCTGGTCCTTCCTTGTCAGCACCGAGCCTGTAATTTGTGGGAGTATGACCCGGCCGAGCACCAGACCCTACGAGAGCTTTATGGCTCCTCACACAAGGACATCTAGAAGGTGCTTTTTAAATCCGGCAAATCATGGCCGGACTCTGCCGCGGACCGCGGGTACCAACTATCCCACCCTGCCAGTCTGGTAAGTTATGATTATGTTTCGTCCAACCATATGTTTCATTGGCATATCTCGAGGAAGATGCTCTAACGTGCTTCCAATAATCATCCTAGGGATGGATGAAGAAGGCGGGGCAGATACACTATCCAGCCCCTCTACCAGAAGAACCAGTCGGACCACTTCTGACGAAGATGCTGGTCCTGGCGCCTTACGAGGCGCCGAAGAAAGAGGCTCATAAAGAGGCCAAGGAGACCAGGAGCAGCCTCCATCGTCGCGGTGCTTCGGACACAAAATCCGAAGACTCGAATACACATCTCTCCTCTGAAGAGGAAGAAGAGGAGGAAGAAGATGAGTCCCCCACGGGGGGGAGGACGGCCTCCTCATCTCTGGAGGTCGAATTGCATAAGAGGGGAAAAACTCCCTTGCCAAAGGCGTCCACTACGGCTACTGACAGCATTCGGGAGTGGGATCCCAGGGGCCAGCCCCTGTAAAACTCGTGAGTACATGAAGTCCAAAACGCGTCCAGGACTATTGAGGCATAATGAATTAATTGGTGCCACACTTTTTGCAACCCGGCTAGGTCTCGCGCAGAACAGTCCTCATTGGAGGATTCGTTGAGCTCAGATGCCCTAGAGAGCGAGACGCCTCCGAAGGCCCCTTCCCCGAAGCTCGGGCATGACACCAAGGTGTCGTCCCAGAAGGACCTAGACCAGGAGGGGCATACCTCAGGGGCCGGATATACGGGAGCGGCGGCTCCTATGAGTGTTGATGGCGGGGGCGATCTTGGTTTCGGCCCACAGCCGGACACAGTCCCAGAGACCTTTGAGGCTCCGGGATTAGGCAGGCAGCACCCCTTGACTAGAGGGGGCGATCCTGCTCTGCCAACAACCTCTGTCCAACCAGAGGTGCAGGGCAGCTTATCGACAGCGCTAAAGAGTGCTTCCATCATCGATGAACATCGCGCCCTTATGGGCGTGGTGATTGAGAAGGTTCAGGCCACTGAAAGTGGACTAAATGAATCCTGCATGATCCTTATAAAATGCTTGGAGGTATGTTTTAGGAGTTTTTAGAAGATTTGTCATAGTATAGATAGTAGCCCCTGATACACTATCCGGTGAAAGAGAGAACCAGATAGGGGATCAACTTTTCGTCCACAAGAGACTCAGTGCATGACATATATCTCTTCCTTTATAAACAGGCGTCTACAGCGACTGCCGCCTCGCATACTGCGGAAGTATCCGGACTGAAGCAGAGTCTGGAGCGGGCCGAAGAAGAACTTGGACGGGTAAAGAAGTAGTTGGAGGACAATCAAGGTATGTCAAAACCTTATTAAGTTTAGCACAAATAAGTAGGTGTGCCTAATGAAAGTATTTATATTGCGCTCTCTAGGGACGAATGCCGAAATTGAGGTGCTGAAGAAGGCTGTGGCTTTAGCCGAAAAGAAGGCAGCCACAGAGCAGGCTCTTCGCGAGAAACATGGGGCCAGGGTCATTGAAGCTAAACGAGAGCTTCAGGAGGCCATGAAGAAAAGCGAGACTTTGGAGCAGAGTCTATCAATCAAAGAATCAGAACTTGCCCAAGCTCTCCAAGCCGCAAATGATGCTCGGGGGGAAGCCCAAGGTGCTCTGAAGGACATTCAGGAGGCGAGGAAGATTGCAACTAGTAAGGCTTTTTCTTATTCAAAGTGATTTATATGCAGTAAGAGGAGAAATTCAAAGTGACAAATTGAATTCTGATTTCTCCAGGGGTGTTTGCAGATCTTCCACACAGCATATCTGATGCTTCTCAATTCTATCGAGCTGAGGAGAAGAAGACTACAGAAAAGCTCTTCTGGTCGCAATATTTGGCGCCGAATTATCCGGTGCCATTTGTCAATCAGCTGAAGCAGCTGGTCGAACTGCACCAGGCGGCCTAACTAGCCATGAAGGACTTGATTGTTCGGCTATGGCCCGCCAAGACAATTCCAAGAAGTTACTTTGGGCTCGTGAAGCGAATTGTGAGTGCTTGTCCTCGGCTCGAAGTCATTAAGCGGTCGGTCTATATAGAAGATGCGCGAATGGCATTTGCCCGCGCGAAAGTTCATTGGGGAAAGCTAGATGCTGAAAAGTTGATGACCGAAGGGCCGCCCGAGGGGAAGGAGAACTGCAAGCCCGAACTATATTATGATGGTGTCCTGAAAGGAACCCGCCTTGTGGCAGAGCAATGCACCAAAGACATTATATTTCCATGAAGACAATCATGTTGTCCTTTGTAGGGCGGAACCAAGTCACCTTTATTTATGAATTGCCTGTTATATGAAAAAATTTACTCCTGCACGGCCGTTTTATGTATTAATCTTGAGAGTTGGCCAGTCGTCGGCTTCTTCCCCCACGTAGGAAGTACGGGGATGTTCGGGATAAACATGAACACTCTTTATCCCATTTTTGGGTCCTTGAAGGAGGTGTTCAGCATGGCGAACCAGGCAATCGGACTATAGGGCTTTATCACTCTCACTTAGCCATAGGAATTCAAGTATGGTAGGCGCAGCCCCTGGTGTTCGGAAGACCGCACGAGGGGCTCTAACAGCACCTTATCAGAAGACCAATCCGTCGCACTCTGCATTTATTATGGCATTATGCGGAATAAATCCTTAAAGATTTTACAACCTCTCGAACAGCTGACCAGCTCTCGCCTTATCATGATAGTCAGTTTTCGGCTTTCTCTACTGAGGTGCTCATCCGGAAGAACCGGGACACAATCGCAGTAGTTCTCCCAGCGCTACCTTAGCTGATATAGAGGAACGTAAGGTACCAAAACATGGGAGCCGGGTAAACCAACTAATGACCCAAGACATGATTCGGAGCTGATGCATATAATGCTATAAGTTCGGGGTGCCGAGCGACCAGGAGGGTGGCCGGACTTTGTTGCCATAGTATGGGTATAATGAAGCCCCTGGCTATTAAGGCATGACACAATGTGTGGATGCCGTTTTGGTGAAAAGGTGTCAATGAGAAATGACAGCAGGTGAGCATCATGTAACTCTGTATGCTGAGTGACATGTTTATGCGTATGAGTGCAGTTAATGCTATAGTAAGAGGTATGATGGCGGAACCTGTTGAGACTGGGCGGGAAGAAGCTTGGTTCGGATCCGAAGTATATTCGGATTGTCTTCTGGGGGAGTACTTATATATTCCCTACTTGTGTATCCGAGCTGATTCCACGTCGTCAGTCCTGTTCTGCGCAAATGCGAGCCTGCAAAGAAAAATTCTTAGAGACATTTTTGTGCTATGGAGCGGTTGAACCGTGGGGTGTGCCCCTTCCCTACCTATGCCGGAGTGCTTGATTGACGCCTGGTCGAGCGGAGCTATCCTGCCAAGAAGTAGTTCGGACTCCTTTGTTGATGTTCGGAAGGTTGGCTCTCGAATCAAGGTTCGATAAAGAGGCACAACGCGTTGCTTCAGTGGCGGTACACTCTTCGGTGCCGAGGTGGAGTTCGGTTTTGCCCATAATTGTGACTATGTCGCGTGGGCCTGGTATTTTAAGCTTGCCAGATGGTGGGGTACCGCATTGAGTTGATCCTACGCGGTTCGTCCCAGCAGTATGTAATAATTACTATATAGGGGGACAGTGTCGAAGACTGACTTTTCGGTATGGTGATTGTTTGTTGATCCGAAGACAACCTCCGGGGTGGTGTTTATCATGTTTACCGTGTTGGTTTGCAGAGAAGTTTATTTTGTCCTATACTACTTGATGGTCTGGGTTGTTCGTTGTCTTCATTGCTTTGAGACCCCTTTATTATGTTTGGTGCGTGACCGGCCGGCTTGTTTGAAGACCCGGCATTCTCTATTGGTATGATTAGCTGTCTTTCCTGGGGTACCATGAATTTGAGATGGGCGGTCAAGTATGCGGTCCAGGTCGGATGTGCCCGACTTGCTTTTTTGAGGTATCTTTCTCCGCTGACCAGACTGGGAGCCGTGGAATTCGGCATTGACTGTCGTGTCTCGGGCGTCATCATTGTTCTTGTGACGCTTATGTTTGTTGCTTCGAGGTTTATGGATGTTGTCTCTGTCCTCTGATGTGCCAGGGGTGTTTGCTGTGTTGTTGTTATGAGCCAGCCAGCTATCTTCGCCTGCACAAAAGTGGGTAATGAGTGTCGTTAGGGCCTCCATGGACTTCGGTTTATCTTGGCCAAGGTATCGGGTGAGCCACTCGTCCCGTATATTATGTTTGAAGGCTGCTATGGCTTCGGTATCCGGACAGTCGGCAATTTGATTCTTTTTGGTTAGGAACCGAGTCCAGAACTTCCTGGCTGACTCACCGGGCTGTTGGGTAATGTGACCTAAGTAATCAGCAACCGGTGGTCGCACATAGGTGCCTTGGAAGTTGTTGAGGAACGCGTCCTCTAGGTTTTCCCAACTGCCGATGGAGTTCACCGGTAGGCTATTCAGCTAGTGTCAGGCTGGTCCTTTGAGTTTTAGGGGAAGATACTTGATGGCGTGTAGGTCATCACCGCGGGCCATGTGAATGTGGAGAAGGAAGTCTTCGATCCACACCGCGGGGTCTGCTGTGCCATCATATGATTCGATGTTTACGGATTTAAACCGTTCTGGGAATTTGTGATCCATTACTTCATCAGTGAAGCAGAGGGGGGGTGTTGCGCCTCTGTGTCGGGCTATGTCGCTACGCAATGCGACTAAGTCTGGATAGTTATGTTCGGCCCGGCCGGACTTGTTGTTAGTGTATCCGGCATGACGGTCATCGTCACGTGTTGGGGCGCGCCCCCGTGATCCGTAGATCGATCTTGGCTGTCTTGCTGAGTTTTTCAATAGATCTCGCAGGTCCTGCGTATTGCCCACGGGCCATAGTGAATTGGCATGGGGCTGCGGGCTGGTATTCGGGCTGATGCGCCGTTTTATCTCGGCCACGAGGTGGACGGTCAACCTCATCCTGTGCTGGTAGTGTAGGATCTACAGCCTCCTCCTCGAGTTGAGTTAGCAACTTGTGCTTTGGGTAACCTTTGGTAGGGCGTCCAAGTCCGTATTCCTCGGCTGCCAGGACTTCGGTCCATCTGTCTGTTAGCAGATCTTGATCAGCTTGGAGTTGCTGCTGCTTCTTTTTCAGGTTTCTAGCCATAGCTATAAGCCAGCGCTTGAAGCGCTCCTGCTCTATGGGATCCTCAGGCATGCCGAATTCATCATCACCGAGGCACACCTCGTCTTCGGGGGGAGGCATATAGTTGTCATCCTCCAAGTATCCATCCATCGCCTATTCATCTGGGCTAACCTGCCCATATTCCTGTTCGGCCTGCTTGAAGGTAGGCTGATCGGGATTGTATTCTTCTTCGGCATCGTCCGGATTGTTTTCATCTCCTGTGCCGGTATTGCTATGGTGGGGCTTAGAGCGGCGCTGATGACGCCCATGCTTTGATTTCTTCCCTAAGGAGTTATCTTCTATTGCCTCATCGCCATTGTTTTCTTTGGGAGTGTCCACCATATATATATATATCATATGAGGAGGTGGCTGTCCAGCGCCCTGTGGGCGGTGGATCCTGTTCTTCTCCTGCATCGTCGTCCATACAGTCGATGTCCTCGGAGTCGAAGTCAAGCACGTCGGTTAAATCATCGATAGTGGCAATGAAGTGGGTGGTGGGTGGGTAACGAATTTCTTCATCGCCTGCTTCCCACTCGAGCAGGACATAGTTCGGCCAAGAGTCTCCTGACAAAGAGAGAGACCTTAACGAATTCAGTGCGTCGTCAAAGGGGGAGTGTTGAAAGATATCCGCGGTGGTGAACTCCATTACCGGAGCCCAATTGGACTCGATGGGCCCGGGCGTGCGTGGTTCGGAACCCACATCCGGACACAAGTCCGGGGGTCCGTTGGCAAAGATTTCCTTAACGGTGGAATCTGTGTTCGGCTCTACCGCCGTATGTGGCCTCTTGGCGGGGTCCATCCACCCGTCCTTGGATGATGCTATCTGCCCCGGATTTAGGTCCGGAGCTATCTTAGGTGCGATATTCCGAATACTATCCGACAACAGATCTAAGTCGTGCTCGTCGTGACTGTTCGGCGCTCCTGGCATAGGCCCGAATACATCGAAGATCAAGTCCCCGCGGATATCGGCCATGTAATTCAAGTTTCCAAACCTGACCTGATGGCCAGGGGCGTAGATGTCGATCTGCTCCAGATGGCCAAGTGAGTTGGCCCGCAGTGCGAAGCCGCCGAACATGAAGATCTGTCCAGGGAGAAAGGTCTCACCCTGGACTGCGTTGTTGTTGAAGATTGAAGGAGCCATCGAGCCTTATAGTGATGACACAGAGGAACTCTCAATGAAAGCACCAATGTCGGTGTCAAAACCGGCGGATCTCGGGTAGGGGGTCCCGAACTATGCGTCTTAGGCCAATGGTGACAGGAGACTGGGGACATGATGTTTACCCAGGTTTGGGCCCTCTCAATGGAGGTAAAACCCTACTTCCTACTTGATTGATCTTGATGATATGAGTATTATAAGATTTGATCTACCACGAGATCGTAGAGGCTAAACCCTAGGAGCTAGCCTATGATTATGATTGTTGTTGTCCTACGGACTAAACCCTCCGGTTTATATAGACACTAGAGGGGGCTAGGGTTAGCAGAGTCGGTTACAGAGAAGGAGATCTAACATCCGAATCGCCAAGCTTGCCTTCCATGCAAAGGAGAGTCCCATCCGGACACGGGACGAAGTATTCAATCTTGTATCTTCATAGTCCAACAGTCCGGCCAAAGTATATAGTCCGGTTGTCCGGATACCCCCTAATCTAGGACTCCCTCAGTCATGTCCGGAGCACCCTTGCATCGGAGACTGAGGGAGTCCTGTATTAGGGGGTGTCCGTATGGCCGGACTATGACCTTTGGCCGGACTCCCGGACTATGAAGATACAAGATTGAAGACGTCGTCCCGTGTCCGGATGGGACTTTCCTTGGCGTGGAAGGCAGGCTTGGCGATACGATATGAAGATATCCTCCCATTGTAACCGACTCTGTGTAACCCTAGCCCTCTCCGGTGTCTATATAAACCGGAGAGTTTTAGTCCGTAGGACAAACAACAATCATACCATAGGCTAGCTTCTAGGGTTTAGCCTCTCTGATCTCGTGGTAGATCAACTCTTGTAATACCCATACCATCAATTTTAATCAAGCAGGAGTAGGGTTTTACCTCCACCGAGAGGGCCCGAACCTGGGTAAAAACATCATGTCCCTTGTCTCCTATTACCATCCGCCTAGACGCACAGTTCGGGACCCCCTACCCAAGATCCGCCGGTTTTGACACCGACAGAGACCATCTCTGGTCCCTGTAGCTGTCTTCTTGGCCTTCTTCTCCGGCACTTCGTAGGGCGCCGGAAATAGCATCCTCATCAGGAGAGATGATTCTGGATCAGTTGATCTGCTCTGCTATCATTACCCAGGCCTGAAAGATTGGCGTGGAGGCTTAGATTCCTCCCGCGGATATGTTAGTAAAAAGGCATGTCTTGTAAATATGAGAACTTATCGGATTAGCTCGGCGTTTTGTGTTGAGCCCGCGATCTTCGGTCGTGGGTGGTGGTACCTCGTTGGCCTTGAAGAGCACATTCCAGATGTCTTCCTGTGTCATGCCGAAGAGCTCTATCAGTGTCTGGTGTTTGGCCAAGTCGAACTCCCACAAATTACATAATCGTCTCTGGCACGGAAGAATCCGGCGGAAGAGCATGACTTGGATCATGTTGATGAGCTTGATTTTCTTGCTCACCATATTTTGGACACATGTCTGGAGTCTGGTCAGTTCTTCCGCTGAGCCCCAGGCTAGGCCCTTCTCTTGCCAGGGGGTGAGCCGCATGGGGTCGCCAGATCGGAATTAGGGGATCACCGCCCGGTTGGTGTCGCGCAGCTCGGTGATGTAGAACCACCCCGATTGCCACCCCTTCACAGTCTCCACAAAGGAGCCTTCGGGGCAAGTGACATTGGGCACCTTGCCCACAATGGCCTCTGCACCCCGCTTGTTGGCCGCTCACCACCTTTGGCTTCACATTGAAAGTCTTCAGCCATAGGCCGAAGTGAGGTGGGATGCGGAGAAAGGCCTCACAACAACAATAAATGCCGAGATGTTGGGGATGGAGTTGGGGGCTAAATCACGGAAGTCTGGCCCGTAGTAGAACATTAGTCCGCGGACGAACGGGTGGAGGGGGAATCCCAGCCCGCGGACGAAGTGTGAGAGGAACACTACCCTTTCCTGGGCTCCGGGGTAGGGACGACCTGCCCCTTGGCGGGAAGCCGATGCGTGATGTCCTTGGACAAGCATCCGGCCTCCCGGAGCTTCTTGATGTGCTCCTTCTTAACAGAGGAGGCCATCCACTTGCCTCCCGCGCGCGGACATGTTCGGAATGTTTTTGCGGAGAAGGCGAAAGCTTGGGTGTTGGAGCTCGAGAGTGGATGAGTAGAGGAAGAAGAAGGCGGGGATGAAAGAGGAAATCTGTATCCCTTTATAAAGGCAGTAAGATCATGCGCCTCCCCACATGCCCTAAAACTCGCTTATTCCCCAAGTGTCATGCTAATGGCACGGTTGGGTTACCCATGCCCGTATTGATGAGAATCCCGTGATAAGGGGACACGATCTCTGATTTGACAAGACGTGCCAATAAAACCGCCTCGTGAAACGTGTAGCGGCAGGTTGATAAAACGGTTCGAATAATAGCCGGGCCGCGGCGTGATGTCACGCTATGAAAAAAAATTCAGCAGATTAGATTCGTGAAATATTATACTCTCTACGGTGGTATGTGGAATTTGTTTTGCAGAGCCGGACATGATTCTTGTGTTCAAGGTCTACTTTGGAGTATTCGGAGAAGGAACCCGCCTTGCAATGTCGAAGACAATCTGTGCGCCGGACTCATCGTCATTGAAGCCTGGTTCAGGGGCTACTGAGGGAGTCCTGGATTAAGGGGTCCTCGGACAGCCGGACTATGTACTTTAGCTGGACTGTTGGACTATGAAGATACAAGATAGAAGACTTCGTCCCGTGTCCGGGTAGGACTCTCCTTTGCATGGAAGGCAAGCTTGGTGATTCGGATATGTAGATTTCCTTCTCTGTAACCGACTCTGTGTAACCCTAGCCCCCTCCAGTGTCTATATAAACTGGAGGGTTTAGTCTGTAGGACAAGAACAACAATCATAATCATAGGCTAGCTTCTAGGGTTAGCCTCTACGTTCTTGTGGTAGATCAACTCTTATAATACTCATATCATCAAGATCAATCAAGCACGAAGTAGGGTATTACCTCCATAGAGAGGGCCCAAACCTGGGTAAACATCGTGTCCCCTGCCTCCTATTACCATTAGCCTTAGACGCACAGTTCAGGACCCCCTACCCGAGATCCGCCGGTTTTGACACCGACAAAGGGGGCCACTTGGAAGGTTATCTCTTCGGACCGATAATTCTACGGCGTGCCGAATACCACATCGAGTGTGAGTTTTCCCGCACATCGCGCCTCCCGACTGGGGTTAATTCCTCAGAAGGTCATGTTGCTTTGTTCAATGCGACTCCTGCCTATTTCCATTTTGTTGAGAGTTTCCTCGTAAATGAGGTTTAGTCCGGGGCTGCCATCCATGAGCACTTGGGTAAGCCGAAAGCCGTCTACGATTGGACTGAGGACCAATGCGGCCGGTGCCTGGACTATTCTGAATTGCGGTTCGTCACTGGAATTGAAAGTTATGGTTGTGTCATTCCAGGGGTTTATTGATGCAACTTGGCAAACTTCGGCGAGGCCGCGGAGTGCTCTCTTGCCCCTGTTATTTGAGGCGAAAGTCTTGAAGACTGTCAATACTGTAGTGTTGTTGCTTTCCGTGGGATGTTGTTGTGCGGTGTTTTTGATGAGGATATCATCGCCGCTCTTGGTCACCTGCCGAAGTATCCAACATGCTCTAAGGCTGTGTGTTGGTACGGTATCCGGTGTGGTGTGTATTTTACATGGCCTATCGAGCCATCCCCCCAAAACGGTTCCGCGCCCTGTAATGGGCTTCAATTTTTTCGCTATTGGATCGGACGACCTATGAAGGTACACCCTTTTTTTTCGGACGAGGGGTTTAGTGAGAGCCAGTGGATCCCAAAAGGCTGCCTGAGTCTTCCAGGTGCTTTCCATCGCGCAGTACTTCTGTACTATTGTCACCAAGTCAGCAAAGTGTGATACGTGACGGCGATTTATGGCGTTGAGGATTCCCTTGTCCGTGCAATTTTTGCAAAATAATGAGATTGCGTCTTCATCGCGATAGTCCTTGACCTTGTTCTTGACAAAGAGGAATCTGGCCCAAAAGTGATGGACCGTCTCTTGGGACTGTTGTCTGATGTGGGTAAGATCGCTTGTATTTGGGTGGGTGGGTGGATTTAAGTCCGAACCCTGACCCCATCTGGGACCCGGAGCTTGAGGAGTTTCCGAGATTAATAGTTCGGGTTTCACGATGTCGACCAATTTTTCTGGCCCACAGTCTGATTCTAAGTTCCGAGTTCGGGGCATGTCTTCCCGTGGGCGGGTATCCGGCTCAGTGAGCTCAGAAATCTGAACATAGTTCGTCCTCAATATAGGGGAAGAGTTGCATTGCTCCTCTACTACCGCTACCTGATGGGTGATCGGTGGAGATTCAATTTCTCTCTGATCGGGTTTAAGCCCAATCCGATCGTAGTCTGTAGCGACTCCAAGGGCGGCGATGCGATCGAGGAGTTCGTTGAAAGACGATAACTTCGTTGGATCCATCTATTTGGAGTATTGTGTGCTGACACGGAGGCGATTTTCGATGACCCGAGAAGTCATCGTCGACCCGACGGCCGAATGGGCGGTCATAGTGAAGCCGCCCAACCGGAGGGTTTGCCCTGAGGCCAGGGCTCCTCCAGAGGTGATGTTGTCCTTGATAACAGGGCGATCCATCAACCCTATCTTAGACGTCACAGTGGAACTCTTAATGAAAGCACTAATGTCGGTGTCAAAACCGGCGGATCTCGGGTACGGGGTTCCGAACTATGCGTCTAAGGCTGATGGTAACATGAGGCGGGGGACACAATGTTTACCCAGGTTCGGGCCCTCTCTATGGAGGTAATACCCTACTTCCTACTTGATTGATCTTGACAAATATGAGTATTACAAGAGTTGATCTACCACGAGATCGTAATGGCTAAACCCTATAAGCTAGCCTATGGTTATGATTGTTGTTGTCCTACGGACTGAACCCTCCGGTTTATATAGACACCGGAGGGGGCTAGGGTTACACAAGGTTGGTTACAGAGAAAGGAATCTACATATCCGAATCGCCAAGCTTGCCTTCCACGCAAAGGATAATCCCATCTAGACACGGGACGAAGTCTTCTATCTTTTGTCTTCATAGCCCAACAGTTCGGACCACGTATATAGTCCAGTTGTCCGAGGACCCCATAATATAGGACTCCCTCAGTTACAGGATTTAAAAGAATTTTTGGTGTCAGTTTCACGTTAGGGGGTTCCCGAGGAGCCCACAAGCCAGGGGCGCACCCTAGGGGGGCGCCCCTGGGCTTGTGGCCTCCTCAGTCACTCCCTAGCCCAGCTCCGGTGCTCCTATGGTCTCTTTTGGTCCATAAAAAATTGCTGTAAATTTTTCAGCCCATTCCGAGAATTTTTATTTCTGCACAAAAAACGACACCACGGTAGTTCTGCTGAAAACAGCGTCAGTCTGTGTTAGTTCTAATAAAATCATAACAACCCCAAATAAAATTATTGCTGTTGGAAATATGCCCTAGAGGCAATAATAAAAGGATTATTATTATTTCCTTGTTCATGATAATTGTCTTTTATTCATGCTATAATTGTATTATCCGGAAATCGTAATACACATGTGAATACATAGACCACAATACGTCCCTAGTAAGCCTCTAGTTGACTAGCTCGTTGATCAACAGATAGTCATGGTTTCCTGACTATGGACATCTGGATGTCGTTGATAACGGGATCACATCATTAGGAGAATGATGTGATGGACAAGACCCAATCCTAAGCATAGCACAAGATCGTGTAGTTCGTTTTGCTAGAGCTTTTCCAATGTCAAGTATCTCTTCCTTAGACCATGAGATCGTGTAACTCCCGGATACCGTAGGAGTGCTTTGGGTGTACCAAACATCACAACGTAACTGGGTGACTATAAAGGTGCACTACAGGTATCTCCGAAAGTATCTGTTGGGTTGACACGGATCGAGACTGGGATTTTTCACTCCGTATGACGGAGAGGTATCACTGGGCCCACTCGGTAGTGCATCATCATAATGAGCTCAAAGTGACCAAGTGTCTGGTCACGGGATCATGCATTACGGTACGAGTAAAGTGACTTGCCGGTAACGAGACTGAACGAGGTATTGGGATACCAACGATCGAGTCTCGGGCAAGTAACATACTGTCTGACAAAGGGAATAGTATACAGGGTTGCTTGAATCCTCAACATCGTGGTTCATCCGATGACATCATCGAGGAGCATGTGGGAGCCAATATGGGTATCCAGATCCCGCTGTTGGTTATTGACAGGAGAGCCGTCTCGGTCATGTCTGCGTGGCTCCCGAACCCGTAGGGTCTACACACTTAAGGTTCGGTGACGCTAGGGTTATTAGGAAGACTTGTATGTGATTACCGAATGTTGTTCGGAGTCCCGGATGAGATCCCGGACGTCATGAGGAGTTCCGGAATGGTCCGGAGGTGAAGATTTATATATGGGAAGTTGTCATACGGACACCGAAAAGTTTCGGGGGCATATCGGTATTGTACCGGGGCCACCGGAGGGGTTCCGGGGGTCCACCGGGAGGGGCCACCCCTCTCGGAGGGCCACATGGGCCGCAAGGCGCAGGGAACCAGCCCCTGGAGGGCTGGGCGCCCCCCCCCCCCCCTTGGGCCCATGCACCTAGGGTTGGGGGGAACCCTAGTGGGGGCGCCCCCCTTGCTTGGGGGGCAAGCCCCCTCCCTGGCCGCCGCCCCCCCTCTAGATCTCATATAGAGGGGGCCGGCCCCCTTTCCCCTTCCCCTATAAATAGAGGGGCGAGGGGAGGGCTGATCACCTGATCCAAGGCGCAGCCCCTCCCCTCCCCAACACCTCTCCTCCTCCGTTGAGCGCTTGGCGAAGCCTTGTCGGAGTACTGCCTCTCCACCATCATCACGCCGTCGTGCTGCTGCTGGAGCCTTCTTCCTCAACCTCTCATTCCCCCTAGCTGTATCAAGAAGGAGACGTCGTCCGTACCGTACGTGTGTTGAACGCGGAGGTGCTGTCCGTTCAGCACTTGGTCATCGGTGATTTGAATCACGGCGAGTACGACTCCATCATCACCGTTCCCTTGAACGGTTCCGCACGCGATCTACAAGTGGTATGTAGATGCAATTTCTCTCCCATGACTCGTTGCTTAGATGAACTCATAGATGGATCTTGGTGAAACCGTAGGAAAATTTTTAATTTTCTGCAACGTTCCCCAATAGTGGCATCATGAGCTAGGTCTATGCGTAGTTCTCTATTGCACGAGTAGAACACAATTTTGTTGTGGGCGTAGATCTTGTCAACTTGCTTGCCGCTACTAGTCTTTTCTTGCTTCAGCGGTATTGTGGGATGAAGCAGCCCGGACCGACCTTACACGTACGCTTACGTGAGACAGGTTCCACCGACTGACATGCACTAGTTGCATAAGGTGGCTAGCAGGTGTCTGTCTCTCCTACTTTAGTTAGAGCGGATTAGATGAAAAGGGTCCTTATGAAGGGTAAATAGAAGTTGACAAAATCACGTTGTGGTTATTCGTAGGTAAGAAAACGTTCTTGCTAGAACCCAATTGCAGCCACGTAAAAGATGCAACAACAATTAGAGGACGTCTAACTTGTTTTTGCAGCAATTGTCATGTGATGTGATATGGCCAGAAGTTGTGATGAATGATGAATGATATATTGTGATGTATGAGATCATGTTCTTGTAATAGGAATCACGACTTGCATGTCGATGAGTATGACAACCAGCAGGAGCCATATGAGTTGTCTTTATTTTTTTGTATGACCTGCGTGTCATTGAAGAACGCCATGTAAATTACTTTACTTTATTGCTAAACGTGTTAGCCATAGAAGTAGAAGTAGTCGTTGGCGTGACAACTTCATGAAGACACAATGATGGAGATCATGGTGTCATGCCGGTGATGAAGATGATCATGGAGCCCCGAAGATGGAGATCGAAGGAGCTATATGATATTGGCCATATCATGTCACTACTATATAATTGCATGTGATGTTTATTATGTTTTATGCATCTTGTTTACTTAGAACGGCGGTAGTAAATAAGATGATCCCTTATAATAATTTCAATAAAGTGTTCCCCCTAACTGTGCACCGTTGCTAAAGTTCGTCGTTTCGAAGCACCACGTGATGATCGGGTGTGATAGATCCTTACGTTCACATTCAACGGGTGTAAGACAGATTTACACATGCAGAACACTTAGGGTTAACTTGACGAGCCTAGCATGTACAGACATGGCCTCGGAACATAGAGACCGAAAGGTCGAACATGAGTCGTATGGAAGATACGATCAACATGGAGATGTTCACCGATGATGACTAGTCCGTCTCACGTGATGATCGGACACGGCCTAGCCGACTCGGATCATGTAACACTTAGATGACTCGAGGGATGTCTAATCTGAGTGGGAGTTCATTAAATAATTTGATTAGATGAACTTAATTATCATGAACTTAGTCTAAAACTTTTGCAAAATATGTCTTGTAGATCAAATGGCCAACGCTCATGTCAACATGAAATTCAACGCGTTCCTAGAGAAAACCAAGCTGAAAGATGATGGCAGCAACTATTCGGACTGGGTCCGGAACCTGAGGATCATCCTCATAGCAGACAAGAAAGATTATGTCCTAGATGCACCGCTAGGTGAAGCACCCATCCCAGAGAACCAAGATGTTATGAACACTTGGCAATCACGTGCTGATGATTACTCCCTCATTCAGTGCGGCATGCTTTACAGCTTAGAACCAGGGCTCCAAAAGCATTTTGAGAAGCACGGAGCATATGAGATGTTCGAGGAGCTGAAAATGGTTTTCCAAGCTCATGCCCGGGTCGAGAGATATGAAGTCTCCGACAAGTTCTATAGTTGTAAGATGGAGGAAAATAGTTCTGTCAGTGAGCACATACTCAAAATGTCTGGGTTGCACAACCGCCTGTCCCAGTTGGAGATCAACCTCTCGGAAGAGGCGGTCATTGACAGAATCCTTCAGTCGCTCCCACCGAGCTACAAGAGCTTTGTGTTGAACTACAATATGCAGGGGATGGTGAAGACCATTCCTGAAGTATTCTCAATGCTGAAGTCAGCAGAGGTTGAAATCAAGAAAGAACATCAAGTGTTGATGGTCAATAAGACCACTAAGTTCAAGAAGGGCAAGGGTAAGAAGAACTTCAAGAAGGACGGCAAAGATGTTGCCGCGCCCGGTAAGCCAGTTGCCGGGAAGAAGTCAAAGAATGGACCCAAGCCTGAGACTGAGTGCTTTTATTGCAAGGGGAAGGGTCACTAGAAGCGGAACTGCCCCAAATACTTAGCGGACAAGAAGGCCGGCAACACTAAAGGTATATTTGATATACATGTAATTGATGTGTACCTTACCAGTACTCGTAGTAACTCCTGGGTATTTGATACCGGTGCCGTTGCTCACATTTGTAACTCACAGCAGGAGCTGCGGAATAAGCGGAGACTGGCGAAGGACGAGGTGACGATGCACGTCGGGAATGGTTCCAAGGTCGATGTGATCGCCGTCGGCACGCTACCTCTACATTTACCTACGGGATTAGTTTTAAACCTCAATAATTGTTATTTAATGCCAAGTTTGAGCATGAACATTGTATCTAGATCTCGTTTGATACGAGATGGCTACTCATTTAAATCCGAGAATAATGGTTGTTCTATTTATATGAGAGATATGTTTTATGGTCATGCTCCGATGTTCAATGGTTTATTCTTAATGAATCTCGAACGTAATGTTACACATATTCATAGTGTGAATACCAAAAGATGTAAAGTTGATAACGATAGTCCCACATACTTGTGGCACTGCCGCCTTGGTCACATTGGTGTCAAGCGCATGAAGAAGCTCCATGCTGATGGACTCTTAGAGTCTCTAGATTATGAATCATTTGACACATGCGAACCATGCCTCATGGGCAAAATGACCAAGACCCCGTTCTCCGGAACAATGGAGCGAGCAACCAACTTATTGGAAATCATACATACTGATGTGTGTGGTCCAATGAGCGTTGAGGCTCGCGGAGGATATCGTTATGTTCTCACTCTCACTGATGACTTGAGTAGATATGGGTATGTCTACTTGATGAAACACAAGTCTGAGACCTTTGAAAAGTTCAAGGAATTTCATAATGAAGTAGAGAATCAACGTGACCGAAAGATAAAGTTCTTACGATCGGATCGTGGAGGAGAATATTTAAGTCACGAATTTGGTACACACTTAAGAAAATGTGGAATCGTTTCACAACTCACGCCGCCTGGAACACCTCAGCATAACAGTGTGTCCGAACGTCGTAATCGCACTCTATTGGATATGGTGCGATCTATGATGTCTCTTACCGATTTACCGCTATCATTTTGGGGATACGCTCTAGAGACAGCTACATTCACTTTAAATAGGGCACCGTCTAAATCCGTTGAGACGACACCATATGAATTATGGTTTGGGAAGAAACCTAAGCTGTCGTTTCTGAAAGTTTGGGGATACGATGCTTATGTCAAGAAACTTCAACCTGAAAATCTCGAACCCAAGTCGGAAAAATGCGTCTTCATAGGATACCCTAAGGAAACATTGGGTATACCTTCTACTTAAGATCCGAGGGCAAGATCTTTGTTGCCAAGAACGGATCCTTTCTGGAAAAAGAGTTTCTCTCGAAAGGAGTAAGTGGGAGGAAAGTAGAACTCGATGAAGTACTACCTCTTGAACCGAAAAGTAGTGCAGCTCAGGAAAACGTTCCTGTGGTGCCTACACCGAAGGGAGGGGAAATTAATGATGATGATCAAGGTACTTCTGATCAAGTTGCTACTGAACTTCGTAGGTCCACAAGGACACGTTCCACACCAGAGTGGTATGGCAACCCTGTCCTGGAAATCATGTTGTTAGACAACGGTGAACCTTCGAACTATGAAGAAGCGATGGCGAGCCCAGATTCCAACAAATGGCTAGAAGCCATGAAATCCGAGATAGAATCCATGTATGAAAACAAAGTGTGGACTTTGACTGACTTGCCCGATGATCGGCGAGCGATAGAAAACAAATGGATCTTTAAGAAGAAGACGGATGCGGATGGTAATGTTACCATCTATAAAGCTCGACTTGTCGCTAAGGGTTATCGGCAAGTTCAAGGGATTGACTACGATGAGACTTTCTCTCCCGTAGCGAAGCTTAAGTCCGTCCGAATCATGTTAGCAATTGCCGCATACTATGATTATGAGATATGGTAGATGGACGTCAAAACGACATTCCTTAACGGGCATCTTAAGGAAGAATTGTATATGATGCAGCCAGAGGGTTTTGTCGATCCTAAGAATGCTAACAAAGTATGCAAGCTCCAGCGATCCATTTATGGGCTGGTGCAAGCATCTCGGAGTTGGAACATTCGCTTTGATGAGATGATCAAAGAGTTTGGGTTTATGCAAACTTATGGAGAAGCCTACGTTTACAAGAAAGTGAGTGGGAGCTCTGTAGCATTTCTCATATTATATGTAGATGACATACTTTTGATGGGAAATGATATAGAATTCTTGGACAGCATTAAGGCCTACTTGAATAAGTGTTTTTCAATGAAGGACCTTGGAGAAGCTGCTTACATATTAGGCATCAAGATCTATAGGGATAGATCGAGACGCCTCATAGGTCTTTCACAAAGCACATACCTTGATAAGATTTTGAAGAAGTTCAAAATGGATCAGTCCAAGAAAGGGTTCTTGCATGTACTGCAAGGTGTGAGATTGAGCTTAGCTCAATGCCCGACCACGGCAAAAGATAAAGAAGAGATGAGTGTCATCCCCTATGCCTCAGCCATAGGATCTATTATGTATGCCATGCTGTGTACCAGACCTGATGTAAACCTTGCCGTAAGTTTGGTAGGAAGGTACCAAAGTAATCCCGGCAAGGAACACTGGACAGCGGTCAAGAATATCCTAAAGTACCTGAAAAGTACAAAGGACATGTTTCTCGTTTATGGAGGTGACGAAGAGCTCGTCGTAAAGGGTTACGTCGACGCTAGCTTCGACACAGATCTGGATGACTCTAAGTCACAAACCGGATACGTGTATATGTTGAATGGTGGAGCAGTAAGCTGGTGCAACTGCAAGCAGAGCGTCGTGGCGGGATCTACATGTGAAGCGGAGTACATGGCGGCCTCGGAGGCAGCGCATGAAGCTATTTGGGTGAAGGAGTTCATCACCGACCTAGGAGTCATACCCAATGCGTCGGGGCCGATCAAACTCTTCTGTGACAACACCGGAGCTATTGCCCTTGCCAAGGAGCCCAGGTTTCACAAGAAGACCAGGCACATCAAGCGTCGTTTCAACTCCATCTGTGAAAATGTTCAAGATGGAGACATACATATTTGCAAAGTACATACGGATCTGAATGTCGTAGATCCGTTGACTAAACCTCTCTCGCGAGCAAAACATGATCAACACCAGAACTCTATGGGTGTTCGATTCATCACAATGTAACTAGATTATTGACTCTAGCACAAGTGGGAGACTGTTGGAAAAATGCCCTAGAGGCAATAATAGAAGGATTATTATTATATTTCCTTGTTCATGATAATTGTCTTTTATTCATGCTATAATTGTATTATCCGGAAATCGTAATACACGTGTGAATACATAGACCACAATACGTCCCTAGTAAGCCTCTAGTTGACTAGCTCGTTGATCAAAAGATAGTCATGGTTTCCTGACTATGGACATTTGGATGTCGTTGATAACGGGATCACATCATTAGGAGAATGATGTGATGGACAAGACCCAATCCTAAGCATAGCACAAGATCGTGTAGTTCGTTTTGCTAGAGCTTTTCCAATGTCAAGTATCTCTTCCTTAGACCATGAGATCGTGTAACTCCCGGATACCGTAGGAGTGCTTTGGGTGTACCAAACGTCACAACGTAACTGGGTGACTATAAAGGTGCACTACAGGTATCTCCAAAAGTATCTGTTGGGTTGACACGGATCGAGACTGGGATTTTTCACTCCGTATGACGGAGAGGTATCACTGGGCCCACTCGATAGTGCATCATCATAATGAGCTCAAAATGACCAAGTGTCTGGTCACGGGATCATGCATTACGGTACGAGTAAAGTGACTTGCCGGTAACGAGACTGAACGAGGTATTGGGATACCAACGATCGAGTCTTGGGCAAGTAACATACCGTCTGACAAAGGGAATAGTATACAGGGTTGCTTGAATCCTCGACATCGTGGTTCATCTGATGAAATCATCGAGGAGCATGTGGGAGCCAACATGGGTATCCAGATCCCGCTGTTGGTTATTGACCGGAGAGCCGTCTCGGTCATGTCTGCGTGTCTCCCAAACCCGTAGGGTCTACACACTTAAGGTTCGGTGACGCTAGGGTTATTAGGAAGACTTGTATGTGATTACCGAATGTTGTTCAGAGTCCCGGATGAGATCTCGGATGTCACGAGGAGTTCCGGAATGGTCCGGAGGTGAAGATTTATATATGGGAAGTTGTCATATGGACACCGGAAAGTTTCGGGGGCATATCGGTATTGTAGCGGGGCCACCGGAGGGGTTTCGAGGGTCCACCGGGAGGGGCCACCCCTCTCGGAGGGCCACATGGGCCGCAAGGGGCAGGGAACCAGCCCCTGGAGGGCTGGGCGCCCCCCCCCCCTGGGCCCATGCGCCTAGGGTTGGGGGGGAACCCTAGTGGGGGCGCCCCCCTTGCTTGGGGGGCAAGCCCCCCTTCCTGGCCGCCGCCCCCCTCTAGATCTCATCTAGAGGGGTCCGGCCCCCTTTCCCCTTCCCCTATAAATAGAGGGGCGAGGGGAGGGCTGATCACCTGATCCAAGGCGCAGCCCCTCCCCTCCCCAACACCTCTCCTCCTCCGTTGAGCGCTTGGCGAAGCCCTGTCGGAGTACTGCCTCTCCACCATCATCACGCCATCATGCTGCTGCTGGAGCCTTCTTCCTCGACCTCTCCTTCCCCCTTGTTGGATCAAGAAGGAGGAGACGTCGTCCGTACCGTGCGTGTGTTGAACGCGGAGGTGCTGTCCATTCAGCACTTGGTCATTGGTGATTTGAATCACGGCGAGTACGACTCCATCATCACTGTTCCCTTGAACGCTTCCGCACGCGATCTACAAGTGGTATGTAGATGCAATCTCTCTCCCATGACTCGTTGCTTAGATGAACTCATAGATGGATCTTGGTGAAACCGTAGGAAAAAATTTAATTTTCTGCAACGTTCCCCAACAATTGCAAACATGACATGAATACTTCATAAATAATAGATACGTTGGAGACGTATCAGCGTCCCCAAGCTTAATTCCTTCTCGTCCTCGAGTAGGTAAATAATAAAGAAAGAATTTATGAAGTGCGAATGCTACATAACATATTTATCAATGTAATCTTCTTTATTGTGGCATGAATGTTCAGATCCATAAGATTCAAAACAAAAGTTTAATATTGACATAAAAATAATAATACTTCAAGCATAGTAATAAATCAATTATGTCTTCTCAAAATATCATGGCCAAAGAAAGTTATACCTACAAAATAATATAGTCTGGCTATGCTCTATCTTCATCACACAAAATATTTCATCATGCACAACCTCGATGACTAGCCAAGCAATTGTTTCATGCTTTTAATGTTCTCAAACTTTTTCAACTTTCACACAATACATGAGTGTGAGCCATGGATATAGCACTATAGGTGGAATAGAGTATGGTGGAGGTTGTGAGGAGAAGACTAAAAGGAGAAAGTCTCACATCAACTAGGCAAATTGATATTGATGCAAGTGAGTAGGGATTGCCATGCAACGGATGCTCTAGATCTATAAGTGTATGAAAGCTCAAAATGAAAACTAAGTGGGTGTGCATCCAACTTGCTTGCTCATGAAGACCTAGGGGAATTTGAGGAAGCCCATCATTCGAATATACAAGCCAAGTTCTATAATGAAAAATTCCCACTAGTATATGAAACTGACAAAATAGGAGACTCTCTATCATGAAGAACATGGTGCTATTTTTGAAGCACAAGTGTGGAAAAAGGATAGTAACATTGTCCTTTCTCTCTTTTTATCTCATTTTTGGACTCTTTGGCCTCTTTTTATTTTATTTTGGGCTCTTTGGCCTCTTTTTATTTATTTTGGTCTCTTTGGCTTCTTTTATTTTTAAGTCGGAAGTCTCATCTCTACTTATGGGACAATCATAGCCTCTATCATCCTTTTCTCACATGGGACAATGCTCTAATAATGATGATGATCACAGTTTTATTTACTTACAACTCAAGAATTACAACTCGATGCTAGAACAAAGATATGACTGTATATGCATGCCTCATGCATATGAGAACAATATGACCATGATGGTGTGTGTAATAATAAACGGAACGGTGGAAGTTGCATGGCAATATATCTCGAAATGACTATGGAAATGCCATAATAGGTAGGTATGGTGGCTGTGTTGAGGAAGGGTATATGGTAGGTTTAGTGCACTGGTGAAAGTTGCGCGGTACTAGAGAGGCTAGCAATGGTGGAATGGTAAGAGTGCGTATAATCCATGGACTCAACATTAGTCATAAAGAACTCACATACTTATTTGCAAAAAACTATTAGCCATCGAACCAAAGTACGAATATGCATGCTCCTAGGGGGTTAGATTGGTAGGAAAAGACCATCGCTCGTCCCCGACCGCCACTCATAAGGAATACAATCAAATAATAAAGCATGCTCCAACTTTATCACATAACGATTCATCATATGTGCATGCTTCGGGAATCACAAACCTTTACACAAGTATTTCTACCAATTCACAATTACTCACTAGCATGACTCTATATCACCATCTTTATATCTCAAAACAATATGCAAGAATCAAACTTCTCATAGTATTCAATGCTCTTTATATGAAAGTTTTTACTATATCTCTCTTGGATGCCCATCATATTAGGACTAAATTCATAACCTAAGAAAATTATCATGTTGTTTAAAGACTCTAAAAATAATATAAGTTAAGCATGAGATTTCATCAATTTCTATAAAATAAAACCACCGCCGTGCTCTAAAAATATATAAGTGAAGCACTAGAGCAACTGACAAACTACTCCAAAAAGATATAAGCGAAGATCAATTAGTCAAAAAATTAAGTAACTATGTGAAGACTCTCTCTTAGCTAAGAATTTCAGATATTAAGTATTTTATTCAAACATCAAGCAAAATAAAATAGAATAGCATTCCAAGGATAGCACATATCATGTGAAGAAGCAAAAATTTAGGCTAAACCAAAATTGACTGGTCATTGTTGAAGAAGAAAGGTGGGATGCCAACCGGGGCATCCCCAAGCTTAGATGCTTGAGACTTCTTGAAATATTAATTAGGGATGCCTCGGGCATCCCCAAGATTGAGCTCTTTTGTCTCCTTAATTCCTCTCATATCACGGTTTCCTTTATTCTTAAAAACTTCATCCACACAAAACTCAACAAGAACTCGTGAGATAAGTTAGTATAAATCCATGCAATACCTTATCATTCTCTACTGTAGAAAATCACTGAAATTATAATTTAACATTTCATACTAAATGCCTCTTCATATTTAATACTCGTATCCTCAAATAGAATCATTAAACAAGCAAAGATATGCAAACAATGCAAACATAACAACAATCTGTCTAAACAGAACAATCTATAAAGAATGCAAGAAGATCCATACTTATTTAACTCAAAATTTTTTGAAAATTTAGCACACTGTTGAGAATTTATCATTGCATATTGTGTCGAAATTTCAAGTTTTTATCACATTCTGGCTTTTCTAGGGAATTTTTGCAATAGCGACAAACTTTCTATTTTGAAACAGCAACTCATATACTTGCAAATTGAGCATGGTGAAGGCTATTCTTGACAATTTCATTGAAATAGAAACAAAACCTTATTCTAAATATCAGCAAGCAAATCTAAAAAAAATAAAATTACGCTCCAAGCAAAACACATACCATGTGACGAATAAAAATAAGCTCCAAGTGAGATTACCGATAATGTTGAAGGAAAAAGAGGGGATGCCTTCCGGGGCATCCCCAAGCTTGGTTGCTTGGATCTTCCTTGAATATTACCTTGAGGTGCCTTGGGCATCCCCAAGCTTAGGGTCTTGTCACTCCTTATTCTCCTCATATCGATATCTCACCCAAAACTTGAAAACTTCAATCACACAAAATTTGACGGAACTTCGTGAGATGTGTTAGTATGATAAAATAAATCTCCACTTTTAGGTACTATCAAGGCAAGATTAATTTTTTTCCTGACATGATGCCTACTGTACCCTATCATTTCTACAATTTGTATTGAGCAATACAAGCCATAGATACCATAAAACAAGCAAACTATGCATTGAAAACAGAATCTGTCAAAAAAAACAGTCTGTAATGATCTGAACAACCACCATACTTCTGCAACTTTAAATTTTTTGAAAAATTAGGACAACTTAGGGAATTTGTAGATCAATCATGTATCAAAAATCAGATCAAAAGCATGTTCCGGTGAATTTTCAAAATTCCTGGACTGAGAGCAAAAGTTTTTGTTTTTACACGGAATCAAGTCAACTATCATCCACACTATCCTAAAGGCTTTACTTGGCACGCTTTCGTCATAATAAATTTGCTCATCAAAACTTAGGGGACTAAAAATATCATCTCCATCAAACATAGCATCCCCAAGCTTAAGGCTTTGCTTGTCATTGGCATCATGGATATTCAAAGAATTCATACTAACAACATTGCAATCATGCTCATCATTCAAAAATTTAGTGCCAAACATATTATTGCATTCTTATTCTAACACTTGAGCACAATTTCCTTTCCATCATTTTCATGAAAGACACTAAGAAGATGAAGCATACGAGGCTTCAATTTTTTTGTACTTTTCTTTTATAGACTAAACTATTGATAAAACAAGAAACTAAAAGATTCAATTGCAATATCTAAAGATATACCTTCAAGCACTCACCTCCCCGGCAACGGCGGCAGAAAAGAGCTTGATGTCTATAATGCAACATTTCTTCTTGTAGACGTTGTTGGGCCTCCAAGTGCGGAGTTTTGTAGGACAGTAGCAATTTTCCCTCAGGTGGATGACCTAAGGTTTATCAATCTGTGGGAGGCATAGGATGAAGATGGTCTCTCTCAAATAACCCTACAACCAAATAACAAAGAGTCTCTTGTGTCCCCAACACACCCAATACAATGGTAAATTGTATAGATGCACTAGTTCGGCGAAGAGATGGTGATACAAGTGTAATATGGATAGTAGATATAGGTTTTTGTAATCTGAAAATATAAAAACAGCAAGGTAACAAGTAACGAAAGTGAGCAAAAACGGTATTGCAATGCTTGAAAATAAGGCCTGGGGTTCATACTTTCACTAGTGCAAAGTCTCCCAACAATGATAACATAACTGGATCATATAACAATCTCTCAACATGCAAGAAAGAATCACTCCAAAGTTTCTATCGGAGAACATAGGAAGAAAACCTGCATCAACCCCTATGCATAGATTACCCCAATGTCACCTCGGGAATCCGCAAGTTGAGTGCCAAAACATACATCAAGTGAATCAATAGAACATCCCATTGTCACCACAGATATCCCATCGCAAGACATACATCAAGTGTTCTCAAATCCAATACTCAATCCAACATAACGAAACCTCAGAGAGCAAGACTCAATTCATCACAAGAAGGTAGAGGGGGAGAAACACCATATGATCCAACTATAGTAACAAAGCTCCGGTACATCAAGATCGTGCCAAATCAAGAACACCAGATAGAGAGAGAGAGAGAGAGAGAGAGATCAAAAATATAGCTACTGGTACATACCCTCAGCCCCGAGGTTGAACTACTCCCTCCTCGTCATGAAGACCGCCGGGATGATGAAGATGGCCTCCTGTGATGGTTTCCCCCTCTGATAGGGTGCCGGAACGGGCTCCCGGTTGGTTTTTCGTGGCTACAGAGGCTTGCGGCGACGGAACTTCCGATCTAGGTTTCTTTTTGGAGGTTACGGGATTTATAAAAAAATTGGCGTCGGTTTCACGTTAGGGGGTTCCCGAGGAGCCCACAAGCCAGGGGGCACGCCCTAGGGGGGCGCCCCTGGACTTGTGGCCTCCTCGGTCACTCCCTGGCCCAGCTCCGATGCTCCTAGGGTCTCTTTTGGTTCATAAAAAAACACCGTAAATTTTCAGCCCATTCTGAGAACTTTTATTTCTGCACAAAAAACGACACCACGGTAGTTCTGCTAAAAACAGCGTCAGTCTGGATTAGTTCTAATAAAATCATACCATATCCATATAATTTTTTTGCAAATATGACATGAATACTTCACAATTTATAGATATGTTAGAGACGTATCAGGCTTCCGGGTGCATCAATGCGCGGCGCTGCAGTGGGTTTCTCGGCCGGGGAGCCTGCTTAAGGGCTGCAGATGGATGGACAACGGCATTGAACATGCGCGGTAGATATGTGTCTCGTCCCGTCCAGTCACGCGTCTCCGGCGTTGAACATGTGCGAACACCGGAGACGCGTTACGGGCGGCGCCCTCGGCCGGCGCGCCGCTTCAATGGCGGAGGCAGTGAGAGGTCAGGTCCGCTCTGAGCCGTCTTGTATGTTGAGCGTCGCGCTCTACAGCGGCTTGAATGCGGGCAGCTGGCGCCAGGCGGGAACACGCGGGGGAGGTGGGAGGTGTTTTTGGTGGGCCAGGATGGTCAAAAAATGGGCTTGGGATCGGTCCGGGCTCCCGCAACCCCCCTCCCAACGTTTGTCTCCGATTTACAGGAGAAATCGCGTCGGGCCACTCCGTAGGCCGATACAAGTCGGCGTTGGATGGCTTCCGCGGTCTGAACGTTACGGGTCCGCATTAGAGATGCCCTCAATGTGGTCGTTATGAATTTTCGTTTCTGATCAAATGTGAGGTTGCAAGTTTTCTAAACATTACTAGTGTTTGATTCATGTAAAAGAAAAAGCTCCATGTCCATGAGCATTGACAAACAATAAATGGTGAGGCAAGCTACGCCATTCCTTCTAGTACAAACTGGGAATCATGAGGGCGATTTTACGTAAACACATCTTATTCTCATAGTATAGGCTAAGCAACATAGAAGAGACTAATACTCTGAAGTCTCAGTTACCTCTACGGTTTCTCTTTGACACTCTCCGAGTGTTTGATGTGCTGGTTTCAACGACAGGCTTTGATACTACAAAGCTTGCACTACCATGTGCGGAGAACCAATACATTTTATACGGCTCATCAGGTTGTTGGACGAAAGACTCGATCGCCTCTGTTTGTATTGCCTCCTCCGCTTGCTGCAAACTCCGGTCACTTAGGAATGCGTTCGAGCAATGGGGTGTGCAGCTAATGGTCAACTTTAGATATGGGTGGGTGTTTCTGTGCGCTCTAGTTCTAGTTGAGCTGCTCCGAGGAGCTGAAATATGGCAGTTAAAACCCATGGCGATGACTGATTCTGGAAATCTCCGTGTTAATTCCGATGGGACGACCTTGTTCTCACAAGAATAGATCCCATCTGCTTTGCAGCAAAATGGGTCTTGACGGCATATTCTGCCGAACTTGGCGAGATCAACCTTCGCATATTGCCACGGCCATGGTGAAACTAGGACTTGTGAAGATATCTGAGCAATTTCCCCAACCGCTAGATCGGCCAAGGACGTGAACTGGGGACCAAGTGGTTGAAGTGACTTGAGGCACTCAGCGGTAATCCCAATAATGTCCGTGCTCTCAGTTAGCCGCAGTGTTACTGTGAAGTAAACATATGTCATAGGCCTCTTGAGGTCTTCGTGTTTGAAGCCTAGCATTGCCAGCATACCATGCTCTTCGGAAGGGCACGTGTGCACCATGAGACAGTGGCCCTGGGATCCTTGCTCCTCCTTATACCAGAGCGCCCTGCCTTGAAGAAGCTTTGTGACGAGAGGGCTGAGATAAAACCTATATTGGGCAAGTGTAAAGCCGTCCTTCAAGTCGCGTAGGAGCCTGTCGGCCTTCTCCACGGACCGCTCGAACTTTGCGACGTCCGAGGATCTCAACAGGTTCTTGTTTGTGCCCAAGGCGAGGAGAGACTTGGTCTTTTTGGGCGGAGAGGGTGCCCCTTCGTCTTGCTGCAGCTCGAGGTTGGAGAGCAAGTCATGGCACTCCTGGAAGGCTTGTTTGATCTCCATCCTTCGACGGAGCAATGCCGTCTCAGTGATGGGCAGCCTGTTGGACCTATCGAATTTCAGCTCCAGGTCGTCATGCGCGGTCACCAGCCTCTTCATGAGGTCCTCCTGAGAGTGCTTCTCCCCGCGGAGTCCGAACACGAAGGAGACGGCTTTATTCACCGTCTCCTGCACAAGTGCCGAGACCACCATCTCCGGCATTTTCTCCACCATTGTCATCATTTTCTCCCTGCAAAGAAATACGAGTGAGATCTGTTGACTGTTACTCCCTTCGGTCCTTTTTACTCTGCATATTAGGTTTGTGCCTAGTTAAACTTTACAAAGTTTGATCAAATTTATATTAAAAATATCAACATCTATAATACAACATATATATTATGAAACTACATTTCATAATGAACCTAACAATATTGATTCGGCATTGTGAATGTGGGTATTTTTTTCATAAGTTTGATCAAAGTGGAGATACTTTGACTTCAGACAAGACTGATATACAAACTAAAAAGAACAGGAGGGGTACTGATGAACGCATGATAGGATGTAGATCCATAGGTAGCGGCGTATACTGATAGAGAATCGCATAGTGAAAAAAATTCGTATAGAGGGGGCCGGGGGGAGATGATCACCTTGTCCTAGTGGGTGTCCGGCTTCAGTTGGGGCGGTGAAACGAGATGGGCACAGGAGTACGGGATGGATGAGACAGAGCTGCCAACTGAGTGACTGCAAATGCAAATGGGACTGGAACAGAGTGAAGGGGGTTGTAGTGTGGATGTGGTGATGCCCGCGGGACAATAATCCTTTACTTATAATATAGTGGCCCGTGAAACAGCAAGGAAAGTGGGGGAGCGCGTGATGATAAGAGCAGTAGCAATCCAAAGTACGTACATGCCCGTGAGGCCAACTCCACCGCTAGACCCCAAACTGACGCATGTCCGCGTCCGTTTGGGTAGCGAAAAGGGCGGAC
>NC_041385.1:746868918-746875416 GCF_002162155.2 Triticum dicoccoides | reverse complement strand
CGGGCGAGCAGCGCGGGAGCAGAACGGGGCACCGGGGCGGCAGCACGGGCGCGGGGCGGGCGGGCGTGCGCGTTGGACGGGGTAGCAGGGAGGTAGAGGCTGATTTGTGGGCCAGTTAGCGGACGCAACGGATGAGAGGAACCAGCGCCAGCGGACGCCCGTGTCCGGTTTGCCCCATTTCTTGCTCCAATTTACTCCATGTTTGGGGTTGGGCCGGACAAAAACGGACGTCCGCGGACGACTTTGTCCGTTTGGGTCTGCCCGTTGGGTGCACTTTACCCTAAACGGACATTTGGGGTAAATTTGGGTCATGCGGTGGAGTTGGCCTAAATCGTGCCCATGGGACCTCACCTCACTTCAGCACGTACGGCATGGCATGCAAGTCACACTGCCGGCCGGGTCACGGCATTGCTTCGGCGCCACCCACACAATGACACAAGTCGTCGGTAGATGGGGTCGTTTGCTCCGGCGCCACCCGCGCAAGTCGTGGATCGAGTCGTCTGCTAGTACGTGCATGGGGCCCGGGAATCGGCGGCCAAGATTGCCCACTTGTAGTTGTAAACGATCGATGGTACCATCCACTTGTGAACTGAACTGTGTTGCACAGGGACCAGGTGTAGCAAGTGTAAGACAGCTCAGCCTTGGGGTGTCTCGTAGTATCCGCGTCGAGTTTTCCACGACATTGGGTCGTGTAAGTGCGTAGCGATGATTAACAAGAAGCAGGTTCCATACACACACAAAATGTCACTAGTCACACGCCACTATCACTGCTTGCTCCGCGTGCCTTCTTCGTCTCCTTCCACATTGTAAAATAGCTCAGCCTTGGGAAAGGGACGTCGATCTCTCACACTATCCGCGTCAAGTTTTCCAGAACCTAGCTAGGGTCGTGTAAGTGTGCAGCAATGATTAACAAGATGCAAGTTTCTTCGACCCGTACGTGGTTCTTCCTAATGCTTAGTCCGAGTAATTCTTGGACAGTACACATGCGGAGGGAAACACGCAAAGGATACAGCCACCAGGCCAAGCTAGATTGAGATCGAACAGGGTTCACTCGATCGTACGGGGCCTCTTTACTATCGTGCTTTGGATCATCATGGTGGTGCACAGTCTAGTTTTCTTTTAACTGACTGCCTAATTACAAGATGGAGAAAAATCGGACCTTGGTGCATGTGCACCACCATAGCTCTACATCATGGTTCCTACAAGCCTTTGCATTGGACCGGCCTCGCCGCTCGACATTGAACCATACTAAACATCCAGCCAACTTTTGGTCCTTCACGTTGCTCACACACTGTTCCGAGTCATTCCCAAGATCCAGTCATCCAGCCAACTTTTGGGAATGACTGGATCTTTTTTTCTGACAAGATCCAACGGATCCATAAGTGTCTTCCAGCTCTAACCCGACACACACTGTTCCGCTTGTTCCTCTGGCCGCCTGCCTCCACTGCCCGTGGCCGCGGCGCTCAGTGACCGCCTCGCCACACTCCCCCACCCACCCCCCACCGCCGGGATTTCCACCACCCCAAACCATCCCTCTCAAGTCCGGCTAACTACCGTATTTCCCCAGCGAACCTGCAGCCTCGGCAACCCTTAAGATAGACCCAGAGGCTGCCGGTTCTCAGCGAGCTGGCAACTGCTGCACCTCTGCATGCCTATTTCTTTCCAAACAGAAATCGACTAACCCTAAAATAATTTTCAGAGGACTGACGCGCAGCTAAACTGTTCTTTTTAAGCTTTCCCTTGTGTTTTTCATCTCTAACATTCCACAATCCAGTCTTCCTTTAATACACCAACCACACCATGTAGAAATTTTGATATTGTCAACATTGTGAAGAGCAACATAAGCAAGGGTAGGTATTCCTGGTTGATCGCCTCCCTGTGCTACGGTGCTAGCCAACGTCATAATCGGCAATAGTAAATTTGGGATTATTCGACCACCATTGTATACTTGCAAGAGTTCGACTATGATGTTTATTAGTCGGATTTAGCCTTTTAGGTTTTTATTGGTTCTCTTTGTTTTTTATATTTTCTATACATAAGGAACATTTCTTATATACATGTTTAACATTTTCCAAATACATAATTAATATTTTTAACAACTTATATTTTGTTATGTCTATTTTTTCCATACAAATTGTACATTTTTTTATGCACCAAGAACAATTTTTATGTACACATTTAACAATTTGGAATTAAAAAAATAAACATAAATTTCTTATGTCTATTTTTTCATACACATTGTATATTAATTGTATGCATCAGGAACAATTTTTATATACATGTTTAACATTTTCCAAAAACATGATTAAGACCTTCCAAAAAAATATGTCTACTTTTTCATACACATTGTATATTTTTTGTATACATCATGAATAATTTTTATATACATGTTTTACATTTTTTTTCAAATACATGATTAAGATTTTTTTAAACTTATATTTTTATTATTTTCTACTTTTTATCATATATATCATACTTTTTTCTGTACATTTTCTATACACAGCTACCATTTTTTAAATGCATGATTTACATGTATTTCCAAAATGTTAAATGTGTAAATTAAAAAAAATCCTGGTGCATACAAAAAATATACAATGTGTATGGAAATAATAGACATAACAAAATATAGTTTTCAAAACTGGTTACCGCTGCCTTTGTTTTTTGTAATGTTTATAATATTTTTGTAAAGTGTTTTTCGTATTTCAAATGGCTACATATATTTCGAAAATAAATATAAAGTGTTTTTTGCAATTTTTATAATATTTAAAAGTATAAAAACTAAAAAAGAAATCAAAAATCTAAAACTAAAAAGTTTGAAAACATTGAAAAATAGTGAAAGTATAAAAAACAATCGCTTTTGAGGCCTATGGCCTCCGGTGCGCTCGGCTCAGTGAGAAGATCGGGCTTCTTAACTTTTTGCTGCTCCTCTTTCAAACCGGGCTTTCTGTGCCACGACCCACATAATGTGGCCCCGGGCCAGATGATACCGATCCCTACTTCGTGCTGGGCCCACATGGAGCTTAATCAATCACCGCTTGGTGGCACAGTTCCAGGTCCACGCACTCTTTATTGCGGTTTGGTGAGCGTTAGCATTCGGATATCCGTAACAAAATCATTTTCCTCTCGGCGACGCAGACGCTACAAGGACTTGCACGTCGTGGTCACTGGTGGAGCATTGCATCATTGACGTTAAGATGTTAAGATGTTGTGATCATCCGCAAGTAGCGGTTAGTCGACTCTAATAGCATTGCATCATTGCGTCGAGAGTGGAATCTCAGCATGCTTACCTTACTACCTAATTTGAACATTGTTGGTTTCCGGTGTGGAGAAGAAGAAATTTTTATAGTGTGCAAGTCGGCGAGATGTCTCGTCTGCTGACTTTATGGTCAACAACCGTTGCAGACCAGTTCTTTCGTACGTTTCGGTTGATTTTTTCACCGCCATTATAGATCCCGTGGTACCGAGATTGAGATGACGCAGTGGAACTTGGCACTTCTTTATTTTTGCTAGTAGTACGTGTCTTATTAATAACCTAAAGACACAGTTACAAGCCACGTAAACATCGGCATTACAAGATTGAAAAAAAATAAGATAATCTTATGAAAAAACCAGCGCCTGTCCCTTACCGCCAAGAAAAATGAGACATATTGCATTTTCACATGAGCTCAAAGCGGCTCGATCGTTGATCAACAGTTTTATGGACCTTCAAAGTAGTTTGCCTGAAATAAAGCCATCGTCGTTCAAAGAATCAGATGAAGGCAACGTGTTCCCGGACACGTCATCAAACTCAAGAAGTGACACCCTCGCATGACTACAACGTCGAAGGAGAAAACCAAAACGGTTAGCCTTCAACCACAAACCCAGCACAAGATGCACCATCTTTCGGCTATCACTTGCGTAGATAAGCGTCTGCGCGTACTTCTAGACGACAAAACCTCTCTGCTCCATCATGACGTCGAAGACAACGCTGTAGCAACGGGGACAGAGCAGAAGGAGAGACACATCTGATGGAGTCACCGCTGCCGCCGCCTCACCAATACCATCCATGAATCCTAACACCGCCGATCTGAAGGATCAGCAAACACACGCCATCATGAAGGACACCGCCTGTGTGGGAGTGAAATTGAAGTAGATTTATTCGTCTAGGCGCCGCTCCCACCATCCTAACGACGCACCACGATCTACAAATTCAAATCCTAACTACAGAGCGGAGGAACAGATCCCCCTCCCTCCTGACGCTGGACCAGCAGCCGGAGGGAGAGGAGGCGAATGCATTGTACTCCCTCCGTTCAGAAATACTTGTCATCAAAATGGATAAAAAAAGATGTATCTCGAATTAAAATATGTCTAGATACATCACTTTTTATTCATTTTGATAACAAGTATTTTCGGACGGAGGGAGTATAACTTCAAACGACACTCATACATACAGTACATTGTAGTAGACTAGTAGTACATGAAAGGCGCACGCGTACGCGCATAGCCGGCACGTAGTGGTGGTGCGCCCGTGCGCCCGAAGGAAAGCATACGGACGGAACCACGTACGGCGGCGACGCGAATGATTGGCGCCACGGCGGGGCGTCGTCGACAGCGCTTTCGGGAAAAAGCGGGCTGAAAGAGAATGTGCAACGCGGGGGTCCAACGAGGGACGCTTTTCAGGCTGTTCTTGCGTTCCACCCCCGACACTTGCCCACCTTTCTTTTTTCAACTAGCAGTAGTGTAAATAAAGAAGAGAGGATCCCTGACCCTGCCGAGTGCCGACCGATCTCGTCGCCTTCCGATCTCTTCCATCCATCTTTTGCTTTGCTTTCTCGTATCGTATGCAGACCCGGCATCTGCTTTTCCCGTTGCTCTTGCTGTGGAAGCAAACCCACCTTGGTTTTTTCTACTTCCAGCGATGCTAGCTCGGCAGTCAGTGCTGACTTTCAGATCCGGCCTCATTCATAGTGAGTGATGGACTGCAAATTGATGTGCGTGGTGCCAACGAACTCGGCCGTCCGTTTATTGCTTGAGGCGCCAGTACTACTACTCACTTAGCATTTCTACCCTTCTTTCTTTTGTGAGCATTGATGGAAAAATCTAGGAAACCCCTAGTGCTCATTCGACTGATTACCATGACCGCCCCCGCATAGTCCAGCTTTGCAACCCGAGCCTTGTTACAACCCTTTTAAGTGCAACAAGCTCTGTTGCAGAGTGACCAGTACGAGGGAGGGCAGTGGTGGCTGGATACCGCATCGACGACAACGATACGGGTCCTCGACGACGACGGTGCACGGACTGGGGTTCCATGTTACACTCGATCCACGCCGGATCGAGCATATCCCGCACGATATGGTGTGCCATGTTGTTGTAGAGGGCAAGAATAGAGGGAGGACGTGTTCCCGACGGCGGGCGGTAGCTATTGCTGCGACGGTCGGCGGCGCCGCACTAGACGCAACTCTGTTGGGGATGGGGGATAGTGGAAGTGGGGATTGTTGTGTTTGCAACATGTTCGTTCAGTCTGTTGGACGAGGTGATGCGACATGGATCAGTGAACGCAACATGTCCTATTTTGCAAACCACGAGCACAATCTGGCATATGTTGCACACAAATGGGTCGCAATGCAGATTCAACAACTCTGGAGGCGGTTGATTTTCTCCGGCGTTGGCTGGTTGACGCATAGCACCGTCCAAAAAACTACAGTGTTCCCTCCGGTTGATATTAATTTTCGTTGATTTAGTACAAAGTTGTACTGTATTAATTAGAGTAGCCACAATTTATATGGACAGGAGGGAGTAGAACATTTTAACCAGCATTGCTATCAATTTTCCTCAGCTCCTCTCTCATTTATACCTGACAATCCATCCGAAAGACAGGCACCATGTTTCTTCTCTTTTCCAGCTCAACTGCTCAATGGGTGTATTTGAATTACGAAATGGTGCCACAGTTCAGTTGTACTAACCCCCACTCCAGCAACTTTTAGCAACACAGATCATAGCACACCAACGTCCAATTAAAGAAAACAAAACACATGGAGACTAGTAGAAAGGTGCGAAGCTACTTAATCATATTCAAATGAGCTAGGAGGAGGAAAACAAAAAATCCTAAAACTCCAGGTGCGTAGATGCAAAACCAAAAGGCACGGACCCGGTTATTACTACGCGTCCCCAGCTAGCGAGCCCCCCTCCATCTGCTGCGCTCTCTCTCTCTCTCTCGGGGTGTCAGGTTTCTCTGTCTGGGCTCCCGGCATCGGCGGCGGCGCGGCGGCGGGCGGGCATTGGGAGGGAGCTCACGGCCCCGGCGGCGGGCGGCGGAGCGGGCGCGGGAGCAAGGGAGGGAGCTCTCCGGCGGCCATGCCGCGATCCGGGGCGTGATCCCGCAGGGGATTGCTGGCCCGGGAGCGCCGCGGCGATGAACGGGCCGAGCGCCGGCGCCGGCTCCGGCGGCGAGGGGCCGCTGGTGTACCAGGCCTGGAAAGGGAACAATGTGAGCCCGCCGCCTCCCCTCTCCTCTAACCC